>NW_008246062.1:5009935-5019463 GCF_000691975.1 Corvus brachyrhynchos
TTTCTGCTCTTTTATTTAATAAAATTGGTACAGCAAAGGTCCAGTACCAGCTCAGGGGAGGGTGGGACCTCATGGCTGTGAGGAAGGGACAAGAAAGAAGGATGGAGACCTCCACTTCTGGCATCAGAAGTCCATTATGGTATTTTGTCCATTTGAATCAGCACCTCTTTTGTTTTCCCCAGAGGGCTTTGGTTCACTCTCCAGCAGGCCAACTGGCTGTTTTCGGGCCCCAAGCCAGCATCTCTCCCCCAGATGTGATGTGGGAGGATATTTGGCGTCTCCCTCATCATGGCTTATACACCCTGTGGACCTACCCACCAAGCTTTGTGGTGCTGGGTGAGTCATGTGGATTTTAAAGATGGGGTTCAGCTGCTTTTATGTGAAAAGTATCACACAAGTAAAATTGCAAGTAGGTACGTTGGGACGTTTCTGAAAGCATCAGCAGACTGAGCACCCAACACCAGATGAACACTTGTGAAAGTCCTGTTCAGAAAGAGATGTGATAGCTCATCCTTTCCTACCCCTCTTACTTCCATACTCCCCCCCCAATATATTCCCAGTTAAGTAGGGATAGATTTCATTTGTGGTCGCTGTGGAAGTTTAGCCAGGTTTAGGATCCACTTCCTAATCAAGCCATTAACTTTTAAGATGCAGCAGAGAGGAGCACAATGTAACAGCAATAAAAATAATTAGGGTTGGAAATGAGTCTTTGTTGCTGTCTGGGAATTTGCGGAAGAAACCTGAGTTTTGACATACGCTGTTATTGTCATGCTGTATTAATATTCAGACTGATGGTTGCTCAATGAATCTCTTCTTCTTCCAGTATAATGTGAGACAAATTTGCACAAGATGAGAATATCTACGTGTTCAAAATGCAGACTTTCAACCTGATACTGTAAGAAAGGAAGTTTGTAATTGAAAATTAATTCATACTGGAAAGTGTAGTCAATAGACAATTACTGAGATACAGCTTGTGTTTATTGCTTGAGGAATTTTACACAAGATTTATAACAACTAAAACCAATTACCTTTACATGTAAAGAACAGTCTAAAAAGATGAAACTTAATTAATGTAGAAGCCTTCAAACATTCTTTATCTCATGCAAGTAATCACCAACCAAACAGTAATTTAAAAAAAACCAAAATAGGATGTGAAAGCATGTTATTCATATTGAGAAAGATTACAGAATATCCCCATATTGTACACAATTCTTGTCCTATTAGTTTTGCAGAAGTGTTACACCACCACTCTACTCCAGAAGAGTAGGAGGTGAAAATTTGTTATAATTTTTGTGAAATTGAAGTCAAATAGGCACAATTTTTTAAGAAGTATTCAGGTGCTTTTCTGCCTCTTCCATCCTCTATACCCACTCTCTAGACCCCACTGAAAACCCCGGAAACTTGGGATTTGCATTCTTCATGCAGAGACTTCAGAAGGAGTTCCCCTGGATGTATTAATTCTCATTTGTGGGACTGGAAAAAAGTATTCTACTCTTGGCCCAAATCAGAATCAATATCCTGTTCAGAGCTCTGACAAGAAATTCCTGATGACATCAAAATGGGATTCTTATACCAGAGACCACTCTTCAACCCCTTTCTCCTGACCTGTGGTCATGTTCTTGTATTTTTAAAATACTTCCTTGAGACAAGTTACAGTGAGGACAAGTTTCCTGCTCTTGGGAGGACTATGAGCTACCTTGGAAAACATTTATCTGGAGTGCTGTGTCCAGGTCTGGGCTCTTCAGGACAAGAGAGACATGGAGCTCCTGGAGTGGATCCAAAGGGCTACAAAGATGGCAAAGGGACTGGAACATCTCCCTGATGACGAGAGGCTGAGGGGGCTGGGGCTGTTCAGCCTCAAGAGGAGCCCCAGCTGAGAAGGGACCCCATCCTTGTGTGTCCCTGTCTGCAGGGAGGGCTCAGAGCAGGGCCCAGGCTCTGCTCCAGGGGCCCAGCAGTGGCACCAGAGGAATGGGCAGGGACTGATCCCAGGAAGTTCCACGTGGACATGAGGCGGAACTTCTGTCCTGGGCAGTGACTGAGCCCTGAACAGATTGTCCAGAGAGGGTGTGGAGTCTCCCTCACTGGGGATATTCCAGAGCCCTCTGGACACAATCCTGTGCCCTGTGCTCTGGGATGGCCCTGCTGGAGAGGGGAGGTGGGACCAGATAACGCCACTGTGGTCCCTTCCAGCCTTAACCCATTCTGGAATTCTGTGAGATACTGAATGCATTGCATTTCAAAATGCATTTTCAATACTTTTCCATATAACAATATTCTTAAAAATCTCAAAGATAAAGGATCTTAAAGACATAAAGCCAAAGAAATCAGATCAACCAGGAGCCTCAACAGCAAGCATAGAAATGGTTCAGAATATGAAGACCACCTCAGCATAGCTGGAACCCAAGGGCATTGGCCAAATTGGAATAGTATTGAAGAATTCTAAGGTGAAACCTCTTTTGCCAGAGTCCTGGACTGTTTCTTGTCCATGCACCCAGAGCCAAATGTCTGCTGGGTTCAGGTCCTGAAAGATGCTTTCCCTAGACGTTTTTTCTGGGAATTGCCATTTTGGTTCAGATTTTGGAGGAAGTATGAGTCTTTAATTTTTTTTTTTCCTTTATCTTGTGACTCCCATTCTGAACAGATCTTGGTATGGTAACTGAAGAGCCTTTGGCATTAGCGATATCGTATTTTTCCTTTTACCTCTGTGAAAGAATAGTTTGGACTCTCAATGACTGAAATGCCTACCTTTAACTGAGGTGTGGGATCAGGGTAAAATATGGAAGACACAGGCAATGGTCTGTAGAATGCCAAAACTCAGATGGGATAAAGTAATTATTCCTTTTCTTTCCCCTTTAAAATCTGTGAAATTCAACCTGTGTACTTTGGTGTTTTAGTGAGTTAATATTTTTGTAGTATGTTCCTCTCTGTCCAAAAATCCAAACAGAACATCCAAAATGAAGAGCATGAAAATTGTCTTCTATTCCTAATTGTTATGACCTTAATTAACTTTTAGATATGCATTCTGCTTTCTTTTTTCTTTTTCTTTTTTTTTTAAAAAAGAGGACTGATATATGAATAAGTGTTTTTTGCCTCTTGCTTAAGACGAGGTTATCCAGTCTGAAGCCCTGTGAGTAACAACATGGTCATTGCAGGGGAGTTTTGCCTCCATGCACAGGCACAGGGAAGAAAACCAATGAGAATTGCAGTAATTTTCACCCTGGAGTGCCAAGAAGCTGAAAATTGGTTATATAGAGAGAAATAAGTGTGTGAGAGGAAATTTTCCACTGATCTTCCCTCTTAAAATTATTTATGAGTTTAAAGAGTAATTAGAGTGGGGGAAAAAAAAGCCACAAGTAGATTTATTGGTATGTTAGTCTAGACCTTGGGGTTTGTGCTGCTTTTTTTGGAGCTGCAGCAATCTTAGGGTTTATTTTAGGTTCTAGGAAGGCACCTAAATCTTTAACACCTGCACCAAACAGAATTTAGTGCTGAAGTGACCCAGGAGAGGGAAAAATATGCTGAGGGGAACTGCAGCCTGCTTTTCTGTGTGAAACATGAAAAGTGCAGATCTCTCCTGTCGAAGTCACTCTTCCCCTTTCTCCTGTGCAAGGGTGGGATCAGGACCTGAAAGCAGGACAGATTTGGTGCTTTGTGAGCAGTTTTGGGCACAAAAGACAAAACATGTGTGTGGGCTATTATGCCCAGACCTCCTGGGTGACTTCTCAGCACTTGATTACACTTTAATTATTTTTGTAATGCGAAAGTGAGCCTTCTCTCCTGAGAAGAAAGTACTGCTTCTATTAATCTATCAGGTTATAGCAGGGGATCAGCAATTAGCTGTGTGCTTTCTATTATGCTATAATTATTAATGAGCAGCCTACAGGAGCCACGTTTTCCACAGCAAATCCCATTCCATCCAGCAGTCGGATGGTTTGTTCTGGTCTGGGTTTGAGAGATGGATCCAAGGCAGTGTGAGCTGTGCTGAACTGAACAGAGCCTGGGCAGGCACCTCTGCCTGGTGCATCCCCTGGGACATGGTGGCACCAACAGCACCAGTCCTGGCAACTGCACAGACAGGTTCAGAGGAAGTAGAACACAACCCACAGCCTGATCAAGGAGCTTCCTTCCTTAATTTCTGTAGCTGTTATTAGCAGCACAGATGGTGTCTCCAGCATTTAAAGCTACCTTCCCTGCCTTTCAGTGAAAGCAGAGGGGGAGCATTTTGGGGGTGTATCGTAAGTGCTGGTCCTGTTACTCCCCAGTCATCTGCCAACAGGCATCCTGGGGGTGGATGATATGTTGAAGGTTGGACTTGATGATATTGGATGTCTTTTCCAAGCTCAGTGATTCTATGATAGGTGCTCCTATTACAGCACCATATTTCAAGGTACCAATGACCTGCCCTAAATTTATTCAGCCTGAAGGTTTCCAGCCCAGCTATCTACAGCCATGTCTCACAACAAACTCAGGGAGAACTATTTATAAATATTTCTTTTTTTAAAAAGACAAACCCCATTCTTACCACTGTTTTACTAAAAACATGCAATTACTCAGAATTTCTCCAGGAGAGGCTGAAGTGCCACTGGGGAACTAACTGCAGTATCAGAAATTGTATATGTTGGGTCTGAAAAATGCCACAGGTGCAAAAGCAATTTTGGGAACCATATTTTTGACACCACCATTTGGTTAGAACATGCCCCTTTAGTAAGTTTTCCTTTCTCAACTGTTGCGTGGTGTGAAAATTTAATTTGTGGGAAAGAAAAAATATATATGACCAAATAACATACGCATACAGAACAGACTGTGAAATAAATCCTCAGTTCTAACTTATCTGAATTTTCCAGATCTTGATACTGCCGCCCAATTTTTTATTCTAGGAGTGTTTTTGGCAAGTGTTTCCAGACCAAGTAACTTCCCAACAAAAGGGAGAATTTAATAACTGTAATTTTGTTATGGAGTCCTGCTTGTATTTGATAACTTCTGCTAGGAAAAGAGCATTATAAGATTAGTGTCCCCTTGAGCAATTAAGTAGCAGGGTCCCCTAATCTCTGAAGTCATACACAAAACAAGTAGAGTAGTAGATTTTGCTTCTCTGGGATCATAACAATTATTTATTGCTTTTAATAAGTCTGAGCTTTCTTGGATCTGTCAGAATATCCTTTTGTACTAGTGTCAACAGGAGTAATTGCAACAGTCCATGGTGCTGATAAGGTGAAATCAGAATTATGACCAATGTATTTTTAATTTCTTGCATCATGAAGGAAAAAAAGAGCCTAGAAAAACTCTGTGGAACTTCCAACCCTGTGAATTTCTAGCCCATTCATAAAAACATGTTGTTTTTAAGTTTCAACTTTATAGAGCTTCTCTCAATTTTCTACTATAGAGCAGGTTTATAGTGGACTTGCACTATTCAAAGTCTTTCAGGACAGAAAACCACTCACATTGATCTTTCGTGGTTTTGTTTTGGTTTTGGTGTGACCAGGAGGGTGGGAAGGACCTGCCAAGGCTGTTTTCCTCTCACACAAGTCAGGCAGGTTGTTCCTGAGGAGATGGAATGAGATGTGCTGCGTCAATAGCTTATCACATGCTGCTGTACTTTGTCAGGAGGGTCATATCCCAACATATGAGAGTCAGTCACTCCAATAGTCCCTGGAGGAATAAGCAGGAACAAAAGTAGTGTGAATGATGGACCTGGTCATGGATACTCCTCTCCATGTTCTCAAGCAAGAAGGGGGCCTCCAGCTCTGTGGAATTTTTGCCCTGGGAAGTTGCACCACTATCTGTGTCCAGCTTCATTTGATTTAGCTGTTTCCTCACCTCACTTGTCTGGGCAGGAAAGGTTCTTGCAGGTGGGTTTTGGCTCAGTTGTGCTTAGTCTTGGAGCCATTTGATATCATCCACTGGTGTAACAAAACTCTGTGTACACAATTATTTGTATATTTGCTTGTGTTTTTAATATACATAGGTAGTAGGAATAATTTCCTAGGGTCAACAGGATCCTACCATTCTCTGCTCCACTGTGCTTTGTGTGCTGTCTTTTATACACAATGATTTTCCATGTATTTTCCTATATTTCTGTAAATTTCAAAGCATTCCCCAGCTCCTGGAAACTCTCTCCCCGAAAGCCAACACTCTGGATGAAGCCAGGCTGTCCTGGAAGAGTGGATATGTTTGAAAACATATTTTCACAGCCATCACAATAAATTACTTTCATGATGCAGCCTTCAAAACTTGTAAATTTTTCCTGTAAGACACCTGGGTAATACCTGAATGGAAGGTATGTCCTCCCATGCAAAATGTGTTCTCCTGGAAGCTTTGTGCAGAGGCACAGGCTTCTAAAGGAAATCAGTGAGGGACAGAAGCACCAGGCTCTCAGGGAGAGTGGGTTTCTCACTGCATAACCTCCGGCCTCCCAGTCCTGAGTCTCAAGGGAAAGCTGCTCTACACCCCACTCATTGCAAACAAGCCCACACAAAATTGTTCAAAAAACAAATGTCTGAACTGGAATTCAGAACTTCACTAAACACTAAAAATCCTGGATTCAGGAGAAGCACTGGCTTGACATGTGCTTTGTTTTACTTCTCCCTTTTCCACCTCCCACATTTCCTAAAGGTGATGAGTCACTGGCTCTGCTTTTCCCTGTAGAGGATTATCACCTTTTTCCCTGTGAACACTAATTTTTGCTGTACAGATACCAGCAACGTTTTCCCCCAGATGATTTAACTGCTTACAATATCAAGTGTAACACAGAACAGTTGCTCTCCACCCGAATTTAACACTGACGGTTGCTGCTTCTCTTTCAGGCTCAGAGAAGAGCTTGTGTGTCAGCAAGCTTGGCTATTTCTCCACACATAGCAGATATTACCATTCCCTGAGCCCTCACTAGACCCTAAAAACACAAAGGAGCTCTAGGGCTGTTCTTCCGAGGCCCGTGTTTCATGCTCTGAGAATTATGGCAAGCATTTTAAATGCAATTATTTTATACAGTGATTTCAAATTAATAAATTACCTTTCCCTGTTTCAGTCCAGGATGAAATCTTGATGAAGGGAACAAAGAACTTTGTTTCAAGGTGGCTCTGCTGACCCCGTTGGGAGTGCTGGAACGGGGGTCTGTGAGGCTGAACAGGTAAATATTGCCTGGGGGGATGCAGGCAATAGATGTGACTCATCTCATGTCAGGACTGGCCTGGCCTTTCCAGTTTGTACAGAGAATGAACTCACTGTCCATTGCAAATATTCTCTTTCTAGCACAGATTCTCTATGTGTTATTTGCAGTAAGAAGGGAATTTTTATGTCGCCTTTTTGATAGGTTTTTCTTCATTAAAGGCAAATGATGGTAAGCAGAGCTCTCCGGAGGCTGAGGTGAAGAAGGACACACAATTGGTTTCTCCTGAGACCATCAATGGGTCATCCCATTGTCCCTCCTCTGAACCTCACCAAAGGGAAACAACCAAACAAATTGTCCCCAAAACCATTTCAGACTAAATATTACAGGGTTCTGTGTGGCGTTGTGTTGCCTGCATGAATACAGGACCTATCATAGGGTGTGGGGGAAAGAGAGCTGGGGAACTGAGTAGAATTTTTGGTGGTATATTTTAAGGGTATTGTGAGCATGATTAAGCAATTTGGTGTTATGGGGAAGGACAACAGGTGGAGAAACTGTGCCACAATGTCCCACCCATTCTGGAGAGGAGTTTGTCTCCCTGTTTAAGTTTGCCAAAAGGTTTATGTGAGGTTGTGTGCTGTGATATCCATCACGTTTAACGGTGTTTAATATGTAACTGCTCCAATAGCAAGATGCTGCTTGGTGAATTTTATGCTGAAGTTTTCCATTAAATCCCTATAAACAGGGGTATCTGCAATTGCTGTAGCTTTTTCACACTCGCAGTTTAAATACCAGCAAGATTAAAAGTGCTGTAGAACTGAAGATAGTGGATCATTGAACTGGATCACATGGGATTGTTCAGCTGTCTGAGCAGAGGGCTGGGCCAAGCTCCATGAAAGCACATGGAAAACTCACCTTCGGCCTCTGATGATGTAAAAGTGGGCTAGATCACAGAATCACAGAATCACAGAATCACAGAATCATAGAATCACAGAATCACAGAATAACAGAATCACAGAATCATAGAATTTGGGTCAGGAGGGACCTGAAAGATCTTCTCATTCCAACCCCTGCCATGGACAGGGACACCTTCCACTAGACCCGGCTGTTCAGAACCTCATCCAACTTGTCAGAGGATTTCAGGGGTTTCTGACCTGTATTAACAAATGGAATTAGGGTTGAGGCCAAAACAATCAATTTTGAGATTCTGATTGTGAGTTCTTCAGAAAGAGCTGCCCAAAATCAACGTTCAGGAACTGATTTGCAGATACACCACTATGATAAATTTCAAATGGGAACCCAAGCCATCATTTTGATTTCTCCATTTAGATACGTACACAAACATTTTAAAAAAAGTTGAACACGAGCCAGCTCATGTAAAAATCAGCAATCATCAGCTCTGAAAATCCACCTCTTCTCTCTCTACACTGCCATCGTCTTCTTTTACCTGCTCTGCTTGTTTTTCATTGCATTTGTTAATGCAATTTATTAATGCATTAAAAAATACAGTAGACCCAGACATGCACCATCTGTTTTTAGCTGAACTGCAGACAAACCACTTAGAGCTTAGAACCCAGGACTTCTCAATTCTAAAAATGAATTTTTTTTTCTCCACAAGCTTCCTCCTCTGTATCTCCCTTATTTACCTTTTAGTACTCTCAGAGCAGATAAAATGGAAGGTGACTTCTAGCCATGTTATTTTTCTCCAACCAAGACAAAAGTTTCCTTCATCAGCATTACTTAAGCTGAGGTCTTCAAACAACCCAGGAGGTGATTCCTAACCAACTTCCAAGATCACAGCAACCCGTGCTGTTCCTTTCCAGATAAAAATTCTGACACTAAGAAAGTGTGGTGGTGCAGGAAAAGTGTTGAATATTGACAGTGATCCACTGCTTTGGGAGATTTGATAAAGCTGCCAGTGGCTTGTCATTGCTGTTACACAATTCTTTCTCTGTTGTGTAATTCAGAACACATTTAAGATGGGTAATAATTGTCATTTGAAAATATTTCAAAAATCTGTTTTAATGGGAAAATTATCTATTTAATAATTTTCCTTAAGAGGCACTTGTCAGAGACTGAGATATTATAATTTATGACTTAAACATTTTCTTGAAGGACTTTTAGAACTGTGTTACAAAAGCTGCAGAGAAGACTGCCGCTGTTGGGGTTTTGGGAGATCCCCTTCAGTTTTCTTTTTTCTCTTGAGGAATTTTCCCCATATATATTGCCAGGGCAACAAACTGCTGGGTGCTTAGGAGAAACAAGAGACCTGGCCACTGGCGGAGGGGTCCAACGGGCTACTCTTTGTCACCTGGGCTTGTGGGCTGTTAGTTCTTGGCATGTGGATGGAGAGAGAGGCTGGAAGGAATTCATCAGCACGGCAGGTTTCTGTTTCTTTTCAGCTGCCTTCCTTCTACCGG
>NW_008246062.1:5020120-5024276 GCF_000691975.1 Corvus brachyrhynchos
ATAAAGTAACAACTCAGGGCTGGGGACATTCACTGAGCACAGGCTTAACACCTCCAAGATGAGGACCACAGCCCCAGGACTATCAGCTGCCAGGCTCACACAGACCCTCAAACCAAAGGGCGGGAGGGAGGAGAGGCTCTGGGTATCTGGGAAAAGCCTCTGGTCAGAGACGCAATGACTGCCCATCCTCCACTGTGCAGAGGAGCCCAGCTGAGGGGTCCTCACTGGGGGGGGGGAAGCTCATCCACAGCACAAGGGGTGACGTGGCCCATCACAGGGGCTCCCCTCAAAGGAGTCCCTGGACCCTGCACCAGAACACCAGAGATGATGCAACAGACCCTCAGTGCTGCAAGGACTGCAGTCAAGCTGGCCCCTGCAAGAGAGACATGTGGGCGTTCCCACCTGGCCCAAAGTGTCTATTAATCCATGGGATTCTGTACTCTCCAGTCAGCGTGGCCACAGCGGTGACGGGGGACCCTCACCACCAGCAGACCAGATGGAGGGGAGCAACGAGACGTCATTGGGACCCTCGGATGGGGGATGTGCTTCCATCCAACCACTGCCACCTCTCCCTGTTCCCCCACCCCCCACGCACACTTCTTTTTTCCATTTCTTTCTCTCTTTCTTTTCTCTTCCCTTCTCTTTGCTGCTTTTACTATTAAATAAAATACATCCATTTTTTGGCATCAACATCTAACCTCGTTTGGTTTTGATCTCATTTCTGGGAATATTTTGAACCTTCTAAGTTCATTCCAGTTTATGCACAGAGACTCAGCTTGCTTTTCTTTTCTGGGTTTAAACCGGATCATAACAGCACTAGGTGTTTCAAAGTTCGTACTTTTTTTCTTTGCAGATATTCAAGTTCTGTGTGCCTGTTTATGCATATCTGTGCAGAATCATTTTCTTTTCCTCATTACATAATTTTTTGGGGAGAGGAAAGACAAGGAGAAAAGAAAATATCCTACTATAAACATCATCAATTTGAGAGAAGCTGTAAAATTTTTTAAAAAAATGTAAACTAAGCACCAGAATCTTTCCAAAATTACTTAAATAGGAAAAATACTTATTTTCTCCTTTATTATTTTAAGATAATTTGTGATTAGTTTTATTCTATTTATCTCAAATGGCAAACATGGGGATGATACATGCTGAAAAACACCCAAACTCTGGGGATCTAATTTGTTGGCTAATGTGATCACATTGGACAAGCTTTATCTAAAATCTCTGTGCCTTCAGAACATGCAGTGATTTCACCATTACTCAGAGTCTGGATTAATTTCATCCATCTCTGTTTCTTCCTGGAATTTAGTGATGCCCTTTGTAGCAAGGCTGTTCTCATCACGGTGGTGTTGCTATATACACGTTGGCCTTTGATAATATAGTCTTGTTTCCTGGATGGTCTGCATCCATTTGAAGGGGATGCTCTGATCTAATTACAGACTCTTACTGCACTGGTTAACCCAAAACCACAGAGCCCTGAGCTTCCCTCACTCTTCCTGAACTGAAACAGATTGTTTTTCAAGTTTCTGAGTTGATTTCAAACTGAGGTGGAGTAGCCAGTTATACAGCCTAATTTGCAGTTATCTTTATCTAGGATCATAGCATTGTTTATGTTGTAAACGACCTCTCAGACCATCAAGTCCAACCATTCCCCAGCATTGACAAGCCCACCACTAGCCCAGGGATGGGGACTCCACCACTGCCATGGGCAGCCTTTGCCAGGGCTTGACCACACTTTCCATGAAGAAATTTTTTCTAACATCCAGTCTACACTTTTTGTCAGGAACTAGCTGGTGCTCCACACTGAACAGGGGTAAGGAGAGACAGGACCTCTGCAGTACTGCCCCTGAAGTTACGGAAGACTTTGGCTGGGAGCCACACAAAATGTGGCATTTGGGTGGGGAGAAAAAAAAAACAGGAAAAATCAATATATAGAAATTAATGTGCCTTTGTGAAGATTCAAAACAGATGGGGAAAAGGTCAAGGATTCTTTGTTGCTAAGTGCGTTTCTATGACAACTGCAATGCGTATGTTATGAGTGAGCAGTCATTTGTTCCAGCTGCTGGATCATTAAAGGGGCTGCATTTCCCGCAGAACTGGAATGTTACACATGGATTATTTACTTTTTGCTTACCCCTCTGCAAACCAAGTTTCAACAGGTAGGACTCAGCCAGGGCATAAAAGCTTCAGCCAGTCACAGCTGCAGAGCTACACCACAGGCCTGGATGAGCCTGGATGAGTCTCGATGGCAAAGTGCCTGCCTTAGAGGATGCTGGGGGAGATTTGTAAGAAATCCTGGGGCATTATTTTGGATCCAATCATGCAATTAAATCTGTACCCTCATGATGAGATACTCTATGACTCCATGATGCTGCGCTGTGTTGGACGTGCTTCTGTAGGATTTCAGGCATGACCTTAGAGACGTGTGACTTGTCTCACAGCATGTACAAAGGCTTACAAAATGTTTGGTTATTGCCTTAGAAAATGTTAATTAATTAGAATGATGGTAGAAAACTACTTGTTTCTTCACACATTAAAATAAAGGAAAACGCTGTAATGATGGCCTTGCCCATTTCTTCAACAGCATGGCAATGTAGTCCACGAAGCACAGATTTTATTTTTCATAGTGTGGTGGGTTGACCCTGGCTGGGTGCCAGGCATCCATCAAAGCCATTCTCTCACTCCCCTTCACATGAGGACAGGGCAGAGAAAGTATAAAAAAAGGCTCATGAGTTAAGGACCAGAAGAGACGACAAGCCAATTATTGTCACAGTAAAAAAAAGACTCAGCTTGGGGATATTAACTGAATGTACTACCAATCAAAATCAGAATAGGATAATGAGAAGGAAAACAAATCATAAAAAACATCTTTCCCCCACCCCCCCTCCTTCCCAGGCTCTCCCTCCTCTCCCAGTAGCGCAGGGAGATGGGAATAGGAGTTATGATCAGCTCATCACACGTTGTTCCTGCTGCTGCTCAAGGAGAGGAGCTGGAGTCCTTCCCCTGCTCCAGTGCGAGGTCCTTCCCACAGCAGACAGTTCCCCATGAACTTTTCCAGAGTGAGTCCATCCCAGCAGCAGCAGTTATCCACAAGCTGCTCCAAAGTGGGTCACTTTTCCATAGGGTCTGATCCTTCATGCCCAATCTGCTCCAGCATGGATGTTATGACCTGATTTTTACGGAGACACCTCTACCCGCATTAAGGTGCAAACAAGACCTTATCCCAAAGACAATAGTATGGATTTTGTTTAACAGCAAATATGAGGTAGAAAGAGAGAGAGAGAGAGAGAGAAATAAAAAAGAAGTGGGGTGGCGGGGACAGAGAGGGTGAGAGAGAGACGATTAAATAGAAAAGGTATCGCCACCCATGGATCCAACAGCGTTCCATTGGTCCTTCTTCACCTTGGGATTCTCAGTGGTGGGGGTCCAGAGCTTTTCATTATTTATACATTTTAGCAAACAAAGGAATTAATACTTCTTGACTTAACTTACAGTCCAAGTTCCAGGAATCCATATTCAGGGCATATTTGGGATGAGGGGTTGTGCTTCTGTTTTTATTGGTGGTTGCAGGTGACATCTGTCCCATAACTCAGGGTGATCCCTGCCTGGCCAATGAAATGTGTGCAAGCAGCTGCCTCTCCACACAGTTTGCTGCAGTGGGGACCATTCTCTGGGTATATTACTCAGGATGTGCCAGGCCTGGAGCCATCACCATTCCACTGCTATTTTCTGTGCTTATCTCATGGCAAAGCCCTTCTGTGGTCTTAACACTGTTTGAAACAGGGAACTGTGATTTTTAAGCCTCTATAGTGGGTCCCTTACAGGGTCACAACTCCTACAAGGACCCTGCTCCAGCACAGGCTTCTTATGGGTTCACAACTTCTTTTGTGGCTTTGTGGTCTCCCTGCTTCAACACAGGCTCCTCCAGGGGTTGCAGGGGAGTCTCAGCTCCAGAGCCTGGAGCAGCTCCTGCCCCTCCTTCTGCACTGCCCTGGGCGTCTGTAGGGCTGTTCCTCTCATGTGTTCTCACTCCACTCTTCTCTGTCTGCAATTATATCCATGCAATAACCTTTTTTCCTTCTTAAATATATTATCTCTGAGGCTTGACTACAATCGGCTTTTTTTTGGCTCGGGTGGGGGAGAAAGCTTTCGTGCA
>NW_008246062.1:5024286-5034359 GCF_000691975.1 Corvus brachyrhynchos
CCCTGTAGTCCCCCCCCCCACTTCCAAAATCTAGCCACACAAACCAAACACAGATAGAAATTAAATTTGTGAAGCCGTTCCATTCACCTAATTTTACTAATTTTTTCCCCCTAATGTTTGCATTAAAAAACCAGCCAACAAAACCCCAACCAAATAACACAGCAACACTAAAACAGAGGTGATACTGTGTCAATACCCACTGCCAGTTTCACTGAAAAATTTAATGGGTAATATTTCTGTTCTCTGACTAGTGAATCTGGAAAAGGTGACAGCTTCACTGTGTCTGGCACTGAAAACTGGGAAATAAACTCTTCCAACCAATTTGCTGTGTTAGAAATCTGACAGTGCTGGATGCATGGGGAATTCTCCTCAAAGCATGGACAGCAATCTAACAGACCAGGTTATACTCATGAAACTAGAACCTGTTCATCACATTTCTATTACTTATATATTACGTTTCTTGGATACCTACATACATGCTAATTATTTCCATGAACTTATTTGGATATGAGTAAGGGTCTTTTGAGGGTCTTTGGTGCTTGTTTGGGAATATCCCATTCCTCAAAATTCCCCCTTATTACCCTGGACCTTCTGATGAATCTTTTTCCTTGGGAGTATCTCTATTATGTGGTCACGTTATGAGGCACTTCTCATCACTCTTTACTCCAACACTTTGTCTCTGTTCTCAAAACTAAGATATCAGTGAGAACATATTAGTCACTGATACACGTAAACAAGGAAGGAGTAGCTGGCACAAGACTTATTAGTCATGATGTAGGGAGTTAATACAAGGCCACATTAATCTCTGGCATTTGCACTAAGCACTGTGTGGCACAAAACGAAGCATTACCCACAAACACGGGGATTATACACAATGTGCTAAAGAATTTTACAGCATCTTCCCCAGCTGCTGCACAGATTTTATCCTAAAGAGATATAACCTGCTTGGTAACATCTCTGAGACACTGCTCATGGAACATGCAGCCCTCTGCCATTGCTGCCCTGAATTGCAGTGCTCCAGCTGACAGACAGAAAGTGCTGCTCTCTAACTTTCAATATGACATTTTGTTGGCTTCTGACTGCTTGAACAGTTTGCCGTTCTTCAGTAAGGTTCTTTTTTTGTTGTTTTTTGGGTTGGGTTGGGTTGGGTTGGGTTAGGCTGGGGATTTTTTTGCATGTATCAGTGCAATAGATAACATAAATTTCTACTTATTGATTAAAAGACAAGGGAAAAGCATACAGTCACAGAATGCCCCCTGGGACTGATTGCTTCTCTAGACTGATAGAGAAGGTTTTCTAGACTTCTTTTCGATCTTGTCTAGAAATCAAAATGTCTTTGACCATTTATGGCTTCATAATATTTCCATTGGAAAACTGACTATGCAAACATATTGCCCCCAAGAAATAAAACTTAAAGGGGGATGGATGTGGGGAAATAGGTTTTTGCAAGAAGTATTAAAAATCTCTGAACTTGCATGATGGCAGATAGGGCATTCCAGTTTCCATTAAAAGGCTCATTATCACATGAGAAAGAGAAATTGTTCTACTGCCATGCTTTCACCAGGCAGTAGAGTTAGTGTTATCTGGTTGGGAGGTTCAGTTTTAGGCCCCTCAGGAAAACAGACACACTGAGGGGCTGGAGCATGTCCAGGGAAGGGAATGGAGCTGGGAAGGGGCTGGAGCCCCAGGAGCAGCTGAGGGAGCTGGGAAAGGGGCTCAGCTTGGAGAAGAGGAGACTCAGGGGGGACCTTGTGGCTCTGAACAACTCCCTGACAGGAGGGGGCAGCCGGGGGGGGGTCGGGCTCTGCTCCCAGGGAACAGGAACAGGAGGAGAGGAAACGGCCTAAAGTTGCACCAGGGAAAGATTAGATTGGACAGTGGGAAAATTTTGTCACTGAGAGGGTGGTTAAGTGTTGGACCAGAGTGCTCAGGAGGATGGTGGAGACACCAGCCTTGGAAGGATTTAAAAGCCGTGTAGATGTGGCACTTGGGGATAAGATTTAGTGGTGGGCTTGGCAGTGCTGAGGGAATGGTTGGACTTGATGACTTTAGTGGGCTTTTCCAACATTAGTGATTCTATGACCTATGCAGTGGAAGTTGCAATAAAACCGGGCCTTCACTATCAGAAAGTCAGGTCATAATACAGGCTTGGCTAAAACCTTTCCTTTGTCTTCTGACAAATATTTTTCTTCTTCTGCGCATATTTTTACTTCCTCTTGCTTTCCTTGTTGCAGCTGGTGGAAGAAGAACAAAGCAAATCATCTGCTCTGTGTTTTGGATCCTGTCCATCTTGCCTTGCTTCACCATATGGAGTGACAATGGACTCTGCTATTCAGATCTTGTTTTGTTCTTTGAGAAATATGTAGAGGGAGGCCATTATTAAATTCAGTCGAGAGTGTCAGGAGCAAGACTAAGCATCCTTCAGTGATTTAGCATCTCTGTGGTTGACAGTCTTTCTGGAAGACTGGATTCAGCTGCCCTCTGCAGCTCTTTATCCCTCAGTTTAAGCTTCTCACAGCCAGCCATAATGCACATTTCTCCGTGTCACCTCATATAATTTTGCTGATGCAAAAAGAGTTTAATCCCCACTTTGCAGCCACAGCCTGGTGAAACAACTAATCACATTGGTGACTTCATCTTGGTGCCTGTGCTTCTAGATACAAAGACCTGGACTCACATCTGCTTCAAAATGAGTACAGACAGAGAAACTTAACAGCACAACACTGGACTGAAACATCCCCATGGTTGCTCCTGTATTGGGTCACTTGCCTTTAGAGAATTGGAATAGGAGATGTGGGAAAAGATGCAGGACATCTCTCCCAAGAGTGCTTTTAAGGGAGAACTGGGACTAGTTGTACAAAGATACAGAGATGGGATGGAAACTACTGTACTTCTATCTCACCACATTTCAGATCAGCTTGTCTTAGATCAGCTACCCAAGATGAATGGCAGAGAAAGGATGCTTGGGTGGAATGAGATTAAACATCAGATTTGGAAATAAAGAAGTAAAATATGGGGAGTCCTCCAGACGATGAAGATTTCCAGAGTCTTCAAGGTGAAGTCAAGTTCTGAAGTCTTGTCATTTGCTGTCAGAAAGTCTCCCTTCCATGTGGGTTTGTCCAAAAAGATAACAAGACAGTTTATTTCTTCTTCCAGTTTTCCTCTAGCAGAAGTACCTCAGGTAACACAGTCCTGAATTTGATGGCTGGCTCCTTTAAAAATCTTGGAAGCACTTTTCATTTTCCTCTGTTCCTTTTACAATCACTAATCACAGGAAAACCTTGATTACGGTGTGTAAATCTTTTACCCTCACTATAACATCACAAGTACTGACCTCCTGCACCACTTTCTGCTTTATGGTGGAGAAGAACCAGGCTAAAAATCCTAATTATGTCGTTCCCAGTGTAGCTTAGGGATATTTAAGCTAGCTGAATATGAGTTGCTTTGAGCCACATGAAATCTACCTGTGTCCTGTCACATGGTGCCCCAGGTACCAAGCCTTAAGCTGCACCCAAATGTGGAACAGGATAGCAGGGATAACCTTCTCTGAAACCTTATTTATTAACAGTGAAAAGTTAAAGCTTAAGAAACTCTAATTTTCACTCTGTTACTGAATCTCCCACTACAACCAGTTCTGAAATGAAGAGAGCAGAAAAATGAAACATGAGTTAGCACAGTAATCAATGTATCTCAGGATGGAGATAAGCACTGAGTGCACAAATGTGAATATTAACAGGTGTTTGCAAAAAAATGGTAGTTATTTCACAAGGCATATGCTGTAAAATGAATTTTTTTTCAGTTAATAGAAAAGAAACATATAAAAAAAAGCAAATCCTCAAAATATATTAATCAAAACATAGCATAATTCTAAATGATTTATTGATTTATTTATTTTAGTTTTTTTATCCACTGCAAAACTCAGGGTCTCAGATAGGTGGAAAGATCTGATAAAAGCCAAAGCCAAAAGAGACAAATCTACCAGCCCACGAAGCAGTCTCACTCTCCTCTAACCTCCAAGTCACCTGGGTGGCTCCAGTCAGTTCCAAAACAAAAAATTGCAAATACTAATTAGCCCATAGGACTTACAAGAGCAAAGTGTAGTAGCACTAATTAATCCTCAAATCAGGGTGAACCAGATCACGATTCTTAGGGCATTTGAGAGCAGCACTGCCATGAGGTGGAGGCCAAGCTTCAGGGGATGCCAGGAGGGACCCAGATCTGCACCAGGCATCTACCACTCCATCAGGCTTGGCAGCTGTATCCACAACACTGAAAGACAGCCCTGCCATTGGAAAAAGTGCCCAGCAGCAAGGCCAGAGGTTCTGGGCACAGCGTCAAGCTCCCAGAGAGTTTGGCAGCTCTTTTGGAAACTCCCAGAACAACCTCCTTAAGGGCTGCACCAACAGGTTGGGAAATTGCAAGCTGCCAGCTTGAAAGGAAGGTAACCTCAGGCAACATGCTCTGAATGTCATAAACACCCCTTACATTATTTGCCCTTAACCAGTTTTGGTTCATTTTTTTAAAAGGAGAAATTTCAGAAAAGATTTACTGTATTTATTTTGTTAATTGCCTGAATTTTTTATTGATACTCAGCTCTGGGGTCTACCTTTCCTGATTTACTGCATAAAATAAATTGTGAAATATTTTTCTTCTATTAAATAACTTCAAAATCACTCTCTAATGACAGGATGTTTTCATTGCCATCAGTAATAAAATCCTCCTTAATTCAGAGGAATTTATAAGCAAACACTCTATGTGTTTCCAATACTTTCCTTAAAGAATCTTCTAATTCCAATTCCAAGCTTGTCACTTAAAAAAAAAAAAAAAAAGTTGTAGGAAGCCCAAGTAAAGTGTCTCTCATTTAGGGCTTCTAGCAGAGAATTCAAATAGACCTAAGCTCAAAACAGCAGGAAGGAAAGAATCTTTGTGAAATGAAGGATGATGTCTCATACTTCAAAATTAAAACCGGAAGTTGTTTACTTTTGAGGAGCTAATAATCTTTTCATTAATCCAAACACATATTTTTCTTCAAGATATTATGAAGTTTAATTGTGTACTTCTGAGCTGTAATGTGCTAGAGAAATGCAGACTGGCATTGCAGCTTCTTAACCATTTAGGCTGAGTTTTTCAATTATCTAGAGAGGGTAATTACTTATAAAAGTACTGCAATCATAATCCTTACCCACCTCTGCTGATATCAGTATGAATTTCAGCTCACTAGGAAAGTTTTTCTTCTGCATATTATTTCCTTTGTCTCATGATTATCAGTTTCTTTCACATTAAGTTCAATGCATCTGCAATCACTAGAAAAAATTCATTTTTGCTGTGATGGATCCAGCAGATATTTTCCTCACAACAGTTGAACTTTGCAAGACAAAAATAAAATAAGTGACTGCCATGGTGGGTCTCTGGTTTGTTTTGCAAGCTGAAGCTCTCAGAACTATGAATATGAAAAGAAAAGTTTGTAGCTGATGGTACTGCTGATTTCAATAATGGACTTTCAAGAGTGGGTGTGAGTATTTGCAGAGGAGAAGTGAATACATTTGCTGCCATTTCAAGGACAAAAAGAAGAGGGAAAATGACCCGTAAGGACAAAGTGTCATTCATACTGAAGCAGTTAAGAGATAAAGTACTCTGGGGTAAGAATATGTCTATGAAGGTCTGAGGAAAGTAAATAATGAATAGTGAAACACTGTGATTGAATTGGGATACAGCTGACATGGAAGAAAGGCAGGTGAGTCCTAAAACCTCCTGGTGTTTAGTGCTCAAGGCCAGGCTTTGTCAAGTGTTCTGACAAGGGCAGGCTGCCCTGAGCAAGCTGGGTTAGTGAGGGGTGTCCAGGTCAGAGGGGTTGGAACAAGGTGATCTTTAAAGTCCCTTCCAACCCAACCCATTCTGTGACATGATGATTAAGACATGAACTACAACAGCTCAACCACTACTTTTGTTTCCACAAACTTTCATGATAGACCTTACCACTTCCATGGTGTGTGTTTTACAATATTTCTTTTAGAGTAATGAAAAAATGGCAAAAATATTCATTCATGTAATTACAATATTGGATACCCCAGCTGCTGGTTACAAAAATTTAAGATGAAGAATATAAAGATTGATCTTAAAAAGTCTCATGAGTAAACCAGATTTTTTTCAAGAAAATAAGGTGCATTTGATAACTGTTATCTTTCTGCAGGCTGTATCAGAAGGGTGTAATATTGACTATTATTTAAATAAATAATTGTAATAAACTTGACTATTTCTAAGGTTACATTCCACTGTTAAGAGCCAGTATGTAAACTTCTAATGATTTTCAATACTCAGAAAGTCAATGTAATATGGTCATTTCACTGACAAATTAAAACACATTTTGGAGAGACCAGAGTGATATTAAGCCACACCAGCTCACCATCTGACTATCAGGCTCTCCAATAACCACTTTAAATTAACTGTTCAAATATCTTTAACATGTTTTAACAGAGAGCTGATTAACCATACAGCGCCTTCTGACTTTCTGTGTAGGACAGGAGCTACTGATTTCTCAAGTGCTGGTGGCTGGAGTCTTACAAGTGTAATGGGATGCGTACTATGCAATCTTTTTGCAGTCTTGATAAATTCAGGGGAAATGGCTCTTGACCAAGATTGGTGGCTACAGACACTGGGGGGGATGCAGGTGGTTGCCAGAAGGCAGGAGGAGGTGTTCTACCACCCCTAGCAGGACAAGGAATTTTGATGAGAGGAAGGTGGAGTTAAGCTAAAGAATTAAGGAATTTCACTGAAAAAGTTCCTTGGAGTAAGAGCAGGAATTGAAGGTGTCCAGGTGCAGAAGAAACTCTAGGAGTGTGTGGGACAGAAGGTTGAGGGCTTTCAGCAGATTAAGGGGCAAATAGGTCTTTAGGGATTTTGCATAAAAGGCATTCTTGACTTGGTGGCCCTTCAGTCCCTTGGGAAGTCCACATCACATCTCATTGCGTATTTGTGTCTGTTCAGGCACATCTTCCACATGCTAAACTCTGGTTTTGAGCTTTTTACCTTGTCATCTTCTGAAGCATTCTCAGCCGGCAACTGCAGCTAAATGCAGCTTTCAAATAAAGCAAGGATCCTAAGTGAGCAGATTTCTGTGCATGAAGGAGAGAAGAAATTACCTGTGAGGGTCTCCCCTGTCTCAGAAGTCATGATATGTTTTCTATCTCTCTTTTCTCATTCTCTCACAGTGTTCCAGGGTGAAATCCCACCCTTTCTGAAGCCAATGGAAGGTTTCCTTTCGACTCCACCCAGCCAGAATTCAACCTTTTTACATTGAGTTGCCTTTAGTCATGTTGGTTTCCTTTCTTCTAGTCCTATCACAGCAAAAAAACTCTACATTAAACCCAGTTAATTTAATTGCAAAAAATCTCCAAACAGTGAAAACCCAAAACCATGAAACAAAAAACCCCAGAATAGTTTAGGATAGTTTCACATCATTGTTTTGATGTCAGAAAGTCCTGGCTGAGGTTTGTTCTCCTTATGGCAGTATAAAATGAAAGGGTGAATGAGGCGAACGTGAGTTTGGGGGTTGGATCTCCAGAAACAGACTCTCATTTATAACAGGTGCTTTGCAACAGCATTAATGTGAAGCAACTTGGGTATTTCTTGTCATAGTTTACGTCCTTATTTGGCTCAAACTTACTTTTTACTGTACTCAGTGGAGCTACGTAGTCTTTAAAAAATCTTGGAATTTGTGCCTATTTACATTAACATTGAACAATGTTATGTGGAAGCCCAAGAATTTGTTGGACTTCTGTTGATTTCTGCATTAACTACTACCATTTCAATTGCAGCTAATAAAAAACAACCCCAAAAAGAATCCTAATATTACAAAGTAGAATAAATATTTCTTTCTACTCTCCAAATGAATGGCTTTTCACTGGTGGCGTGGTAACACTTATACAAGACAACCCACTACATTGACATGTGCAAGGACACCTTAATGAGTAAAACCCCTTATATACCAGACTGAAGCTCTGAACTGTGATATAGGTAAATAACTTGTTGCCAGCTTTCATAGTTTTATCTTGGATGTCAGTTAACCAGGTTATTTTTAAATGCCCCAAGTTAGTGGATAATGAAGTGAATTGAGAATTCTTTCTTATTTTGAAAATCGAGTGCAAAAAAGTCAGAGTCACAAAGCAAAAGCAAAAGCCTGACCCTTACCTAGGACCTCAGAGGAAGCACAGCTGCAGGTGCATGTTTTACTCAAACCACTGCACGGGTGAGTTAAGAAGGCTTTGTGTGCCTCAGTAGATTAAAGGTGCCTGTAAGGGTTGTTTTCTGAAGGCTCAGAGTTTTACAATAGAACCAATTTCCTATATACTTGGTATCATAGTGATAACCCGTCAAAAAGTCCCATTGTACCACAAGTACAAAGGACTAAGCTTGTTTTTAATGCCTTAGGCTTTTTCCACTCCTGTAACCGGTCATGTTGTTCTTTTTGTAATGATCTTGCACTCTTTCTTTCTGTTCCGTGGGTTTTGATTTTTTTTTTTCCCCTGATGTTTCAGTTGGGAATATCAAAGAGGAAATCAGGCAAAAATGCCGGGAGCCCTGTGTGGATGAACAAGGAGCTCATGGACAAACTCAGACACAAAAAAGGAAGCCTACAGAGGATGGAAGAAGGGACAGGTAGCCTGGAAGGAATACAGAGAGATTGTCTGAGGAGCCGGGGATCAGGCTAGGAAAGATAAATCCTGGAAGAATTAAACCTGGCCAGGGGCATAAAGGGCAACTTGGAAAGATTCTATAGGTATGTTGGTGATTAGAGAGAGATAAGGGAAAATGTGCTCCAGAGGGCTCCAGAAATAGGAGGTCTCATTGCCTGTGCTCCAGACACACTGCCCAAGTTGCAGAAAGCAAAGGGAGGAACTGAGAGAATGAAGAACTACCCATCGTCAAAGATTAGGTTTGAGACGATCTGAGAAAACAGATGGTCCATGGGGCCTGATGAGATACAACTGCAGATCCTGAAAGAAGTGGTGAAATTAATCACTAAGCCACTGTCCATCATATTTGTGAAGGCATGGCACTCGAATGAAGCCCCCACTGACTGAAGAAGGGGTTGCATAACACCCGTTTTTAAAAAGAGAAATAAGAAAGACCCAGGGAAGTGCAGTCTTACCTCAGTGCCAGGCAAGATCATGGAGCAGATTATCCTGGAAACTGTATTAAGGCACATGGAAAATAAGGAGGGAATTGGTGACAGACAACATGGCTTCACTAAAAGCAAATCACACCTGACCAATTTGGTGGCCTTCTGTGATGCGGTTACAGCTGTGGTGGATGAGGGAAGAGAAACTGACATGACGTGATTGGATTTGTGCAGAGAATTTGGTAGTGTGCTGAACAATATGCTTGTCTCTAAACTGGACAGACATTGATTTGATGGATAGACCACTCAGTGGATAAGGAATTGGCTGGATGGCCACACTCAAAGAGCTGCGGTCAATGACTGTTTTTGTCCAAGTGTCCAAGTTGTGGTTCAAGTGTCAACCTGTGATGAGTGCTGCTCCTCAGGGGTCAGTACTGGGACCGGTACTGTCCAACACCTTTGTCAGGGACATGGACAGTGGGAGCGAGGGCACTCAGAAAGTTTGGTGACAGCACTGAACTGTGTGGTGCAGTCACATGCTGGAAGGTAGGAATGCCATCCAGAGGCACCTGGACAGGCTGGAGGGGTGGAACCGTGCGAACCTCATGAAGTTCAGCAAGGCCAATGTCATGGTTTAGCATAGTTTGGGTTTTTTTAGTTAAAGAGGGCTCCATCAGCCACGGAAGTGATTCTTTGCAAAGAGGTGCTTACAGCTTTCTCCAGACCCAATAGAACCGAACAATGGCTAGTCTGAATATTAAAACTTTTTAAAGCCATTTAAGAAGCTTGACACGCCTCTGTGATCTACATTTAAGAACGAACAAAGCCCAGGAAAGCTCTCTCCAGGTAACTGGGGGCCCGCGGCGAGGCCCAGCAGGGCCGGGCCGGGCCCTGCTCGAGGTGGCCCAGCCAGGTCGGCCGGGGGGCGGGGTGGCGGTGCACCCCAGCGCCTCTT
>NW_008246062.1:5034812-5061129 GCF_000691975.1 Corvus brachyrhynchos
GTTGAAGTAGCTGTGATTTGATGAGAAGCTTGAACAGAGAGAGATGAAAGTGATGAAGACCGTTGCTTCCAGGGAAGAAGAAGACCTCTGTTCCTAGAGATGAAGATGCTCCCAGAGATGGGTGAAGAGAACGTTTGCTTGTGAACAGGTCATCCTTAAAATGGTACCCCAGTATCTCAAGATTGGACCCTTGAACGCAGTTGTGGGGAAAGCTGTAAGAGAAGGGACTTTCACATATGAGCAGAGAACCAACCCACGCAGCTGTCTTGCTGTGATACCAAAGCCATGAGACAACTGTTTCTTGTGGAGATGTTTCCATAGCATGAGCACTCTCCTCTCCCTAAGTGAACTGAAAAAGATTATTATAGAGGTGGTAAACTGACTGAAAAAATCTCAAGGGTTGTTTTTTTACATTGTCAGTGGGAGAAGGGAGAAAGGTGGGGGGAGGAGAAGTCTTCCGGAGGTTTAGTCTGACTTTTTTCCCTTTCTTTTTGGTCTGTTAATAAACTTTATATTCTTTTAAGTTTTGTGCCTGCTTTGCTTTCTCCTAATTCTTATCTCACAGAAGGAAAATAAGTAAGTAATGGATATTTTGATCCAAACCACTACACTTCATTGGTGTTTTTGCCCGTTTTGGACAAATTTGGAGGAAAATATCCTCTGATAGAAGGCAGGTTACAACCAGCCCTCCCCCACCAGGTTCAGGAAGAAACAATTTTCCTCGAAGGAAAGTGAAAGAGATAAAAACTATTTATTTAACAAACACACAGGAAAAGGATAATAATGCTAAAAAATAAAACTTCTTGCTGTGGAGAGAAAACCTGGGAAAATTTCAGAGTCCCTCCTTAGGTAGTCTCTCTCCTCCTCCTCGGAGCTGAGATGGGGTGGGCCCTCCTCCGGGGCCTTGATGAAAAAAATCCTCCCAATGTCTTCTGATGTTGAAACAGTCCAGAAAAAAAGAAGGGAAAAAACCAAAGTCCCAGGAAAAACAAAGTTCAACTCTCCGTCTCTCTCTCCAGAGAAAAGAGGCTGAAAGCTGGCTGAAAAGCAAGCAAGCTGCTTCCTCCGCTCTTGCTGCTGTTAGAAGAATGCAGAGGAGTCTGTGTGTATATCTCTGTGTCCTTGAACAACTGCTTTGAAAAGTTTTGCTCAGTTTTTTTCCTCTCCCCCCTCAGGATCAGTTTAAAGGCACAGAAAGACACAAAATTAATTTTGGGCATTGGGCAGTGATACGGGATACACATCATAAAGTCACCCCAAGACAGCCAAGTGCCAGGTCCTGCAGCTGGGTCAGGGCCATCCCAATCAGAAGTAAAGGCTGGGCAGAGAATAGGAGAGCAGCGCTGGGGAGAACTTGGGGGTGTTGGTGGATGAGAACTCCACATGACCCAGCCATGTGCACTGGCAGCCCAGAAAGCCCCAGCCATGTCCTGGGCTTCATCTGAAGCACCATGGGCAGCAGATTGAGGGAGGGGATTCTGCCCCTCTGCCCTACTCTTGTGAGGCCCCACCTCTAGTGCTGCATCCAGCTCTGTGGTCCCCAAGGACCTGTTGGAGCGAGTCCAGAGGAGACTATAAAACACCACAAGGGCTGGAGCACCTCTGGGTACAGGCTGAGAGAGCTGGGGTATTCAGCCTGGAGAAAAGTCCAGGGAGGTCTTAGAACCCCTTCCAGTGCCTAAATGGGGCTAATAAGAAAGATGGTCATTGGAACTTTCTAGTGGGGCCTGTAGCAGTAGAAACCATGTGTTTAAACTAAAAGAGGGCAACTTAGGTTAGATATAAGGAAGAAATCCTTTACTGTGAGAGTGGTGAGGTCCTGGCACAGGCTGCCCAGAGAATCTGGGGCTGCCCCATCCCTGGAAGTGTTCCAGGACAAGTTGGACTGGGCTTGGAGCAACCTGGGATAGTGGAAGGTGTCCCTGCCCATGGTGGGGAGTAGAATGAGATGAGCTTCCAACCAAAGCCATTCTGTGACTCTGTGATAATATTGGAATACTTTTAAAGTTAACCCAGATGAAAAAAATAATTGGCTTTTTTATTTTTTTCAATACAGGATATCATTACTGTGTGTTCAGAAGTGTGCAGGCAAATTGATGTGTCCAGTTATTTCATTTCTGTTATGTGCATAAGCTACTAAGAGCAAAAATGCTACTCTGGCTCTTTTTTAGGGAGGAAAGACAGTCATCTTCCATTAACCTATTAAAGTGCTGATAGCTCTTTCTAATATCTGTAGAACTGTTCAAAGAACAACTGCCAGTTCATTGATGTGCTAATACAAGCTAATAGAAACACCTTGTGTGATTTTAGATAGGGCTAGAAGGCAGGATTAATCAGCTGTGTCTGATGCCCCAGCACTGACTGGGAGATATAGCTTAGGACCTGATTATGCACTGAATGGAATCCAGTAACTGAGGCATTACTAACTAGCTGAGATCCAGGTAAGTGTGAAAATACTATGCCATCATACTACTCATCCCTAATTTTAAGAAATGTAATTTAGAACTCTTTTTGTATAACAAGCCTGCAATTTGAATAAACTTTTCACTTCTCTTCCCATCTCTGTATTCTGTTATTTATTTGTTGCATTACAGCAATGCAGAGGACAGGTGCTCTTTCTGTAGACACACATAAAAATACAAAACAGTTTGAAACATGTTTGTACTTCATTCTGTTGCATGTGGTAAAGACACAGACATTAGAATAAACTAGCACACAAAGACATCTGCCCTTTGAAATGAAATGTTACCTTCAGCTCCATGTGGTCAGCTGGCAAAAGTGAATCAGAAGAGGCAATGAGCAAATAGATCTGTTTAAAGGGAAAGTCATGTGGAAATAAGTTCCAGTCATTTGGACACATCTACTGGGTCTGGCTGTTTGCTCTTTGGCCTGAGAAGAGGCAGCAGTCACCATGGAGGAATCAGCTAAGTCCTAATATGGGATTTAATGATACTGCTCAAAGCACAAAGACCAGCTCACTGTGGAGCCAGGAGAATTTATGTGTCTGACTCATCTGTGGAATGGGGAGGAAGGTTTATAAAAGTGCTTGGGGCTCTTCTCACTGGATGTTGCACAAAAACATAATGTGTAGATGATCCTGACTCAAAAAGATTATTATTGAAAGTAAAACCCCTCAGAATTTCTTCTTTGTGGATGAGGAACTGAAAAATAGTCGTGACACCAAACTCCTGTGTTTTCTTGGTCCTGATTCCAACATGAATGCTCAGATAGTCTGAGCTACCTAAACTTTATTCATATTCTGCACTGTATAGAGGGCAAGTAGAAAGGCAGAAGAAAAAGTTGAAGGTCAAACCCTGCTCTTGCTCTGCCTCTGCACACAATAGAGGTGCAATGAGCTCGAGCCAGTGAACTCTGAGGTGATTGATCCAATCTCACCGTACTTGAGCTGTATGCTCCTAAAAGAGCACAGAAATAGCCATAAAAACCCTAAATCACTGGGAATTTTACATTTCAGAAGACACCCTCTTATGACAGCTGGTGAGGGGTCAGTAGCTCTGACCAAGGAAGAGGTGACCGGTCCAGAGAGATGGTCCCGAAAGGAATCGCCTTCCCAAGGTCCGGTGTCTTTCCTCAGCTGCTGACTAGGAAGGCCCGTGCAGAAGCTGTCAGCTCTTTAGTGATTGTCAGCTTGTGATTTCAGCTCAGCTCTGCAGGGCAGCCTCCAGACCAGACCAGAGAGAGACGAGAGGCTCGTGTAGCTGTTCTGTACGAAGTAGCTTTATTGGTCCGTACTCTGGCGAAGGGGAGCCAGGGATGAGCATCTCTCTGCCCTTGCAGATGTGGGGGGCTAGCTTTTATAGGGATAGAGGGGGTGGGTGTCAGAGGGTAAAGGCCAATGGGCTACAAAGGATCTGCATAGGGTCTCCCAGAGGATTCGGGGTCTGTCTTCTCACCATAACTGAAAAGCGGTTGCCTTTCCAAGGGAGTTCTGCTGGGAGATTGCTCCATCTCCTTATCTCAGCAGACATCCCTCCAGGGCAGTGGCTGGGCATACCCTACACCCTCTTGACTTGGAAACTAAGGGCTCTTTTAACTGTGATATTAACTATTTTCTTAATTCATAGAATCAGAGAATCACAGAATGATTTGGGTTGGAAAGGACCTTAAAGACCATCAAATTCCAATTCCCATTCCCCTGACAGGGAAAGCGACACCTTTCACTAGACCAGGTTGCTCAAAGCTCCATCCATACTGGCCTGGAACACTTCCAGGGATGTGGCAGCCACAGTTTCTCTGTTGCATGCTTCCCCACCCTCATAGTCAAGAATTTTATTCCTAATATTTAATCTAACCCTGTCCTTTTACAGTCTGAAGTCTTTCCCCCTTGTTCTGTCACTCCAGGCTCTTGTAAAATGTCCCTTCCCATCTAACTTGTAAGCCCCCTTAAGGTACTGGAAGGCTGCAACTGGGTTACCCCAAAGCCTTCTCTTATCCAGGATGAACAATCCCAAGTCTCCCAGCCTTTCCTCAAAGCAGAGCTTCTCCATCTCTCTGATCAACTTGGTGATCTCCTCTGCACTCGCTCCAGCAGCTCCATATCCTTCCTGTGCTGGGACCCCAGAGCTGGATGCAGTGCTCCAGGTGGGTCTCACCAGAGCGGAGCAGAGGGGCAGAATCCCCTCCCTCCCCTGCTGCCCACGGGGCTCTGGATGCAGCCCAGGACACGTTTGGCTCTCTGGGCTGGCTTGCCCAGCCTCTCACTCACCAGCACCCTCAAATTGTTGGCAGGGCTGCTCTAGGTCTGTTCATCCACCAGCCTGGACTGACACTGGGGTTGAGCCAAATAGCATGAGAGTTAGCTCCAGATTAAAACAGCCAATGAACATGGAGGTGTCCAGGTGCACCTCCTGCTGCGATCAGTGGTGGTTTAGAACTCAGCTGTTCACACAGAGATACCCAGAACCATCTGAGATGTCCTCAGGCATGGACTAACTGACTTTCAGAATTGTTCCCATATAGCAGATGCCATCCTCCACAAAGGTTTCCTGTCCCCAGAGACCTGCATGTAGGTAACTAAAGCCTGACACCGTCACTAGTTTGGTGAATGGCTCAATCTCCACTGAATATACAAAGCAGATCCCCACTGACCTGTGAACATCCTCATTCAGGTGTCTTAATCTTGAAATAAATCTCATGCAGGTTAGAGTCAGTCTTTGAAAACAATAGGTAGGTTGTGAACTCATTATCTTCTGCGTGTTAAATTCAAAGGATTTTGAAAAATACAGTTACTTTTTACTGTTTCATAAAACAAGTTGCACTTAATTACTCACTTGGAGCTCAGCCTCTAAGAATCATTTCTGTACATATCCTGACAGTAATTCTTCTCTATAGGGAACTCCTTTTGTTGTCTTAATAATTTTATGGAATAAGATTACACCCACACTGTTTCAAAAGCAGCCCTAAGGCCTAATTTGCCAGCTGTCCTCAATGTCTACTGTCATGTGGGGCTAGTAGTTAGGTTTCAGATGACCACCTGGTGCAAGAAGAGGGAAAACCTTTAATTTGCCTGCTGAGTTGAACTGCTCTCTGGTGCAACATAAATGGAGCTTCAGAACCTAAGATATAGTTTGTCAAAACCTGCTACTTCTCTAAATGCCCACAGTTGATGCTTTATTCCCTTACCAGCTGACTAGTTGATGGAGGGAAAGGACATAATTCTTGATCTCAGACCTCTTCTTATTCCTTTCTTCTAACCCTGAACAGATCCATAAGTGAACTGTAAGGTAAAGAGCAGCCCTTACTATGCACATTTTCTTTTCATAGGCTATTCACTGTCACTGCTCGACACAAATGAGTGGTTCGTGCTTACAAAAGATGAGACAAAAGCGTGAAGAATTCTCTGTTTAACAATAATTCTGATCAAAATGTCAAAAGCTTATTCACTGCT
The DNA here is from genome assembly GCF_000691975.1 of Corvus brachyrhynchos. Lineage (NCBI taxonomy): Eukaryota > Metazoa > Chordata > Aves > Passeriformes > Corvidae > Corvus > Corvus brachyrhynchos. Next base: position 5,040,721 of record NW_008246062.1, read on the forward strand.
TTGTGTCAAACCTTGGAAATAATTGGCTTTTATGAAGAGAAGGCCATGATGCATCAGTGGTTCCCTGGGCAATTTCAGTGTCAAGTATGAACACCTCTGTGGAGTTTAAATACCTTTTCTTTAAAGCCAGCTGAGTATTTGCCATGTTAGTCCACTGCTCCAATAAGCTCAGTCTCTGTTCATGCCGATTTGTTGCCAAGGCACTCCCTTAGCAGGAGATGTTCCTGCTTTGCAGTGCTGCAGGCCTGGCACGGTGACAGCTGTGTCCCCAGGGAACTGTCACAGGCGTCACAAAGAGAGGAGGAATGCGCAGTGCATCCCAAAGTCCTAAATGCTTAAGAAGAAGAGAGAACAATAAGGTTACCTCTCCCCATCCCTCTATTCTTGCAGGTTTACTTCCGGTCATATAGTCTCCAAACTAATTAGAAAGGTGTGAGCCTTAGGTCCTCACCTCTTCTCAGGGGGCAGCTGTTGCACAGGCCACACTGTTAGAACACTGAGTGAAGATATAATTTCAGTTTGGAATGATGGGAAACAAGGAAGAAAGGAAAAAATTCCACACTGTTTTACTTTTTCAGGGTACTCAACTATCTTGGCAATATTTATAAGTGGTTTAAAGAAAGTAGACGTTTTGGCTGTCCTCAAAGAATCATAGAACATTTAAGGTCAGAAAAGCCCTTTAGGATCATCAAGTCCAAGCATTAGCCCAGCACTGCCATATTCACCACTAAGCCGTGTCCCCAGGTGCCCCAAACACATGGCTTTTGAACATTTCCAGGGATGGCAATTCCACCACTCCCCTGGACAGCTTGTTCCAGTGCCTGACCACCCTTTCAGTGAAGAAATTTTGCTAATATCCAACCTAATCATCCCCTGCCACAGCTGAGGCTATTTCCTCTTGTGTCATTTGTTACCCGGGAAAGACTGACCCACAGCTTTCTGCAATCTCCTTTCAGGGAGTTGTAGAGAGCAATAAGGTAATAGAGTTGTAGAGAGCAATAAGGGAGTTGTAGAGAGCAATAAGGTCCCTCCTCAGCCTCTTTTCTGGTCTAAAACACACCGTCCATACTCCCTACTTGTGGAAATAAAAAAAAAAAAAATCCACCAAGTAACACTGGCCACTTCTTTTCCACAATTAATTTACAAATTAATAGAGTTGTAGAGAGCAATAAGGGAGTTGTAGAGAGCAATAAGGTCCCTCCTCAGCCTCTTTTCTGGTCTAAAACACACCGTCCATACTCCCTACTTGTGGAAATAAAAAAAAAAAAAATCCACCAAGTAACACTGGCCACTTCTTTTCCACAATTAATTTACAAATACTTCAATTCTCTCTGACTCTCTGAGCTTGGTGCAGATGGATATAGAAATATGAATACTAAGATGATGGTTAACCAGGAACAAGGAAAGATCAAATTCAGGCTTCTGTTGGACCACCAGGAGAGAGGAAAGGATGAGAAAGAACTTTGTACAGATTGATTAAAAGAAAAACTACCATAAAACTCCAAAGCAGAGACAAAAAAGACCCAAAAACCAAACAACAACCCTGAATGAGTAACAGCTGCAGAACTGAAAAAAGAGACTGAAGAGGGAGAAGAGTTAATAATATTTCTTCATGCGCTGGTCATTAAAACAACAATGTAGAAAGATTTAGAGCAGAGAAAGAACAGCAGCAACAGGATCAGAAGACCTCCTTGATGCAGAGAACTTCAATGATAGTCTTTTTCATGAGCTTAAAGAGGACAAAAGTAGGCATATAGCTAGAAAAGGATAATGATTCATTAGTTTTCCCATGAGGAAAGAATAACTAAATATATCTGTATTTACTATGAAAAAATATCTATGGTGGGTTGATCCTGACTGGATGCCAGGTGCCCATCAAACTGCTCAAACAGTCCCCTCCTCAGGTGGACAGAAGGGAAGAAAATAAGATGATTAAAAATGTTGGGGTTCCTCCCCCCCTGCCATGTACCCCTGGGAGAGGGGCCCTGGGGGGGAGACACGGAGTTTCCCTGCCCCTGGTCAGCCTCGTTCCCCATTGGTTGTTTTGTGTTCCCCTGCGCGGGCAAGGACCCTCGGGTCCCGTGATTGCAGCAGTTTCCTCAGCATCCTCAGCCATGGAGCTGGGAAAATAAACATCTCTGAAAATATCTACCAAGAATCAGTCTATACATATTCTTTCCACGGGCCTCGTTGTCTGATACACGTGTTGCAGTACCCACACTGTAACAAAAAATCATCATAGTTCAAGGTATTTTAGTACAGCAAAAGCAAAAAACATTACACAGAAGCATGGGAAAGCAGAAAATTTATCCTTTACTTCCCATCGGCAAGGTGATGTCCAGAGACAGAATCAGAGAAGCACAGAAAAGTTTGGGTTGTAAGGGACCTCTAAAGGTCGTCTTGTCCAACCCCCTGCATTGACCAGGGATCTTTTTGACATTTTTAACTGTCCAGCCTGTCTTTCATGGGAAGTTATGCTTCAGTACACGTAAGACAAATGTAGTAATGAAGAACCCCCTTGTCTCCTTTCTCCTCACTTTTATTGCTGAACAGATGTCAGATGGTATGGAATGTCCCTTGGGTCAGTTTGGGTCTGTGTTCCTGGCTGTGTCCCCTCCCAAGATCTTGCTCATCTCCAGGATAGTGGTTCAGGGGGATGTTGGAGAGATGTCACTGGTGCTGTGCCAGCGCTGCTCAGAGTAGCCAAAACACTGGGGTGTCATCAACACCTTTCTGGCTCCCAGTGCACAGCACAGCACTGGGAGTGCTGCTGTGGGGAAAATTAACTTCACTCCAGCCTGACACAATACAGCAGGTAAAATAGAAAATTACAAGGAAAGGTTGCAACTACAGCCCATAAAATCCATTAAACTCTATGAATTGAGCTTTGTGAAGTCAGTGAAAGTCAAGAAGCAGTGGTGATGGTAAAAGAGGAGGAGCGGAAGGTCTTGTGTGATTGTAATTACAGGTACAGAGCGCCTTCCTTTCCTCTTTTTTATCCTCACCATCACAGGTACATACCTGTAATCACAGGTACATAGAGAAAACCCCTCCTAAGTGTACTTGTTATTACAAAAGTACTATAGGAGAAGAGTGTGTTAGGTTAAATTTTAGAAAAAAAAAAAGGAAAAAACTAGCATTTCAGAACTCAAGGGATGTAACTTAGGCAGACTACCCTTGAAACAATTCTTTTCATTGGAGGTTTTTAAGGATAAGTTATATGAAGTGAGAATTCAGTTGTGCACTTTCACAGGGACCTGTGCTGTGGCTCAGAGGACTGTGTATGAGCTCTCACATGATCATCCTGAGCCTTGTGCTGCAAAGGGGATGTTCCCATCTCAGTGACAGGACACCTTTGGCTGGTGTGGCTGCTGCTGCTTACACAGCATGTACGATGCCCAGAGCTCATGACAGGCTCTTGAGAAAAAAAACAAGCCTTCAAGGCAACGGACATGATGCTTGGTTTTTAAATTATTTGTTGGGTGAACATGGGAATTAATTTTTAGGAATATTTAGGAGCACCTTATTGCAGCACTGCATGACATGAGCAATCAGGAAACCTTTTCTTCAGAAAGAAAATTACTGCTGAAGGGATCAGCCCTAATGGAGTAATTGACACATTTGCAAAATTGAAGAAAAACAACCCATTGATCCTCATCCCACTTACATCCACAAGGCAGCAAGAAAGTCAAGCTGCAGATTGCTGTATTAGCTGGAGAAGAGCTTGATTTGCTCTTCTGCATCCATTTTGGGATAACTGTTCTTATTGGAATTCTGTCTGACTGTGCAAGGTGAGATGGTTCAATTATTTAATCATGCCATCACTCTCAATTTGAAAGGCCAGTGCTAGAACAAATGTGCTTTCTGTTTAATTTATACCAATACTTAACCTAGTTGGTCTGTTCCCTGTTTGCGTGTCTTCAGTAATGTATCAGAACGTAATGGTTATTTCCTCCATTTTTTTATCTGTCAAATTTTATGACTCTCATATTCCGTGGGTGGCTCTGAATATGAAAGGTTTGCTCACCTCTATGTGCTTTTTCCACAGACAAAAAGATCCTGGGGGAGTGATGGGAAACAGAGATCACTTTAAGTCTGTCCCCTTTCATACTGAGAGGCAAAGATTTGCAGTTTTGTTATACATCTGCAAGTAATTTATAAATGCTTGTCCTGGCTGATTATTTCCATAGTAATTAGTTTCATTTTGCAAGTATACTAGCTTTCTGTCAGTATTCTAGTGACTGAAAGCCTTTCAAATACAGGATTTTTCCTGTGTTATACAGCCTAATATACAGCCTAATAACACTTTCAGTTTCTGCTATAGACCTTTTAAGAATTCTTTTTGATGGCCTCTTAAAGTTTGAGTCTTCTTATAGAAAGTAAAATATTAACAGCAGAAATCAGGGCAAGAAGACAAGAAAAGCAGTTAGTTAGTTAGTTAGGTTGGTTGTTGGTTTTGCTAGAGAATATCCTTTACTTAAAGTCTACTTAATGAAATGTCACACAGAAATACTGAAAAAGGTAAAATTGAGATGTGTTTGGAGAAACCTCACAAGTGAGACTAAGAAAGAATTTGTAGGGTTCCTATATGTAGCTATGAGGATCCAAATATTATTTACAGACTCACAGAATGGGTCCCCACAGAAGGCACCACAGTGGGGTCATCTGGTCCCACCTCCCTGCTCCAGCCGGGCCATCCTAGAGCACAGGGCACAGGATTGTGTCCAGAGGGTTCTGGAATATCCCCAGTGAGGGAGACTCCACACCCTCTCTGGACAATCTGTTCAGGGCTCAGTCACTGCCCAGGACACAAGTTCCGCCTCATGTCCAGGTGGAACTTCCTGGGATCAGTCCCTGCCCATTCCTCTGGTGCCACTGCTGGGCCCCTGGAGCAGAGCCTGGGCCCTGCTCTGAGCCCTCCCTGCAGACAGGGACACACAGGGATTGGGTTCCCTCCCAGAGCTCTCTGCTCAAGGCTCAGCCTCTCCTCAAAATAACATGATCTCTAGGGTGATTGTGGAGTTGTGCTACATCATTCCTGGAAACAAAAACACACACATATGGACCTGAGGCAGGATGGGAAATTATTCTTATTAATTAATTAATATCAATGGAAAATTTTGATATAATGTATACTATACCAAAAATGAAATTCAGCTATACATTGTTTTAAATTTTAAAAACAAGAGGTTCCGATTTATAAAAGACAAAAAATAGTTCTAATTCCAAAATACCCTTCCATATTTTCTAAAAACATAGATATTTTCTAACATATCCTAAACATCTATTGATATAAGTCCATATTTAGAGAGAAAAACAAGACATATAAATGAAATTAAAAATAAATGGAATAGGTTGTAAAATATATACTTTTACCTTATTATGTTTCTGATACACTCTTGGTATTTCACAGAATTAGCTTTGCACAGGATCTGGAATAACTTTTATCAACCATCCTCAAAAGATTTTTCATTTGACTGGGATAATAAAACTTCCTGAAATAATGTTCCTGGAAATCATGAGCAAAAAATTGAAATCCCACTGTAATCAAAATGTGTCTTTACATTATGACAACAGTGTTTCAGAGAAACTGCAAGGAAAGAGTAGTCAGGCAAAGGGATGAAGCTCTGACAATATTTTGGCATCCTCTTGGGACATTTTGGAGTAAAATATTTTGAACTTGTTTTTGAAGAAACTGTTCAAAGCCATGCTTCTTCCTCTATATCATAATTTTTAAACAAAGGCTGAAATCTAAACATTTCAAAACATTAAAAAATATGATTTTGAAGACATCATACTAATGCTTCAGATTTGTTATAATTTTAAGAAAACAGACTGAAATCCAGAGAGCAGTATTGTGTTACTTCTCCATAGTGTCACTTCCCAGCTGCTTCATGGCCGTGATTGATCTTCAAACCCAAAAATACTCAAACAACCACACTCCACATCCTAGCAGTCTTTCTTCCTGTGCACTTCTGTATGGAAATGGAAATGGCTGGAGTTATATCTCTTCAGTTCTGTGACATTAGTTTGCCTAGAACTGTACCTGTTCTGACTCCATGCCCGTTGTGTTCCACATCTGCTCTGTATTGCTGTGTCAAACAAAATTGAGGAAACACCACAGGGAATAGATTAGAGATTATTAACTAAAGCAAGTCAGGTGAACTGGTGCTCAAAAGGTCTGTCTAAATACACCATTTATTTCTGAATAATTAATAATTAAACAAAAAAAAAAAAGGCAGATTAAATCTGTGATTGAAGAAGAATTATCAACTCCAATATTTTTCAAAGAGGTGACAGAAAACTATTAGCCCTCTAATTTTAATGATTACTTTCCTTTGGTTTTAGGTACAACACAAACTTTAGTTTCCAACTGTTATGACAAGAATATTAAGGCAGCATGTTTTCTCATCTAGTGACAGCAATCCAGCTCTCTTGCATGGCAGTCCACTGGTGCTGTGAAGCAGATGGGAGGAGAACCACTGTGTGACTCTTTAACAGAGCAAGGAAGACACAGGAGAGGCTTATTTCAGTAAAATCCATGTGTTGACTTGTGTTTGGACCAGATACATGATCCCAGACCAGGGCCACATGATGGAAAATCTCTTGTGAGTACAGCAGAGTCACACTCACGCAATGTGAGTTCAAAGGAAGTTTGAAATAATATTTGGTAAGGGATGGAGAACAGCGACTGCAGCTGTTTGCCCAATAAAACAAATTCAATATCCAAATGAAATTGGAACATACAATCAATATCGGCCTAGCGAGAAAAAAAACAGTAATCTTATAGCTCTTTGGAAAAGGCATAGCTTTGTTCACCTTCTGGTCATGCTGCAAAGCCATCTGTTTTTCTTCTATTTTGTTAAAGATTTTGAGGAGGGTGTAGATTGAGCTTCCTATGCTGCAGTGATGACCTATTATTGTTTGTCTCTGCACTGATGCTATTATTTCAAAGTAATGAAATTATTTCATAGGAATAAGTATGCAGGAAGGACTGCAGAGGAACAAGGAGTACAGAGCATTGTTTTTGCAGAAATAAATGAACTGGTATAAAAGGACCACATAATTAAAAGTGCAGGCCAGTGGAAATGACAACTTCAAATGTTCCTGAGTGTTGCACAGAGACTTGCCATGGATTTTATATACATGGCAGCATTTGTAGAAAAAAGGGAGACCTAGATTCAGTATGATTTTAACTTCATATTTTTCTATGAAATTCAACATAATTAATGATATTTATAAACATTTCTCTTTTGTTTTCGATCCTTTCCTCTACCCTTAAGTGAATTGAATTTTCCTGAGGTATTTTAAGACCTAACAACCTAGTTAAACAGTACATGTCATCCTTAAATTCAGAGTCAAACAGTGATTAAAAGCTACTGTTGGAAGTTCTTTAACCCCGGGGAGCTCTTACTTTGAAGAATACAGAGGCTCTAGAAGGCCATGAATTACACAGGTAGATCAGAAAATGGAAATTTGAGAAGAAAATTGTTGTTGTCTTCTTCAAGTGTGAAAAGTTAAGCTGCTCATGGAGGGCTTGACTGGAAAGGTGGGACAGAAAGAATGGGGAAATGGAGAGATCAGGACACAAAAGACCACTGAGATGATGTGGGAAAAAAAAAAATCCATCTGCAGAAAAGAAGATGAAGCAAAGGAGAAATGCCAGAAAGGGGCCTAATACTTTGTTCAAGAAAGAGAAGAAAATGAGGATAGACTGCTGTTTTAATTGAATATCTTGTCAGTTTCAAGCACGAGCTTCACTAAATTAACTAAGAAAGAAGGGATTTTTTTAGATATAGGAGTAAAACTTGATATCCACTGCTCTTGGAACAAAATGACAAAATGTCACATATGTAACCTTATCTCTGCAGAGCCTAGATTGTAAGCTTTTATTTGGGCTTATGAGGCATTTCTCATGTTCTGTGAGTGACAAGGATATTGCCTATCTATTTATGTCTTTCTGCACAGTATCTGTCACTGACTCTACATTTAACCACCATGGCTTTCAAAAATGGCAAAGTCTAAATGGCAAGGTAGAAAGTTTTGAATTTTTTTCCTGGTGCATTTTGCATGCCAGTAGAGGAACAGACATGATGCATTTCAGCTCCGAATAAAGGCTTCATAAGAGGTCAAAAGCACACCAAAAAAATGCAAAATACTTAGACCGAAGTAATATTTTCTGAGTGATGACTGCAAAACAACAGGTATAAGTGCAGAAAAGATTCAGTGGCAAAAAATCTTTCCAGTGCCATGTGAACACAGCAAGTACAGACGCATAACAAAGTTATACTCTGATTATTTTCTTCTAAATAGATTTTTAAAACCAGGCCCATTAGTTTGCTTGTGTACATGGAAAATAACTGATTTTAAAAGATAATCCTATCCAGAAGGTTTGCAAATGGTTTCAGCTATTCTTTCCATTCTCTCAGCACAGATTTAGATGCAGGAGATGTTGTAAAGAATGCTAAGGCTGTCAATAATCACAAACATCTCCTCCGTATTTTCTGCCCTGCTTGGATTCCAAGCAGTTAAAAACTCTCTGAAAGTACACCATGCTTCCAAATGAGAGCTTCCAAAGTGAGCCTCGCAGAGATCCAAATGTGCCATTTAATATAATTCCTCGCCCGCTGCTGAGCCATCCGCGGTGGGTGCGGTAACGGCCTCCCCGCCACGGAATTCTAACGTAATGTACAGCCCTGCCATTTGGAAATTTAACTGGGAGTCAGCTTTCAATAAGTCATTTCTGCTTTCTGATAGGAAGGTTTTCTTTCAAAATGGACCTATTTGTGTAAATTGCAGGCAGGCCTGGCTTGCACAGTTGAGGGAAAGCAGGGTAGTGCTTTTTATAGAGTGAGCTATTGGGTAGATTCACATTTGACACAGAGTGCGCTGAGTTATCAACTTTCTCCAAGGGCAATCATATATCTTGTGCATCCAGAGCCAAATTAAATCTGACATTTCATTTAAAGCCTGAGACACCCTGATGCTAAAGCAGAGCATGAGTGGTAAGAGTAGGAGGGCGTTCAGTTTTTCTGGATGGATGTTTCTGTTCCTGCCCTGCTTGTCTGGGTGGTGGATAAGGTCTAATTGCCCACCATCATCCTGTATTTTAGCCAGATGGAAATCTCAGATTTAATTCTTTTCCAATGACACTCTGCCTATGTTAGTTGTTGCCTGGCAATGTTAAAGAGGACTAATCTGAGCTAGCTTCAGATGGCATCATAGCCATCATTATTTATGTAGCATGTTGTGAAGATTTCTTTGGTTATCCCCACAGCCCTCACATCAAGCCTGGTAGTTAGTAGATGAAAATGCAGTCCCTGCATTTCCCAATCTCATTCAGTTCAAAATCTTTATACCTCGTTCTAGGTGTTCATTGCAGCCAATCTTTTTATGCTGTCAACCTCAAATTAAACGGACAGACTCTTTTGCTGAGGTGGTGGATGGGTAAAGGTCACCAGGATGGGTAAGGCAGAGGTAGTATAAAAAAATTTGTCCTTCATTGCAGCCATGGAAATATTCTGTTTCCTGACCAGTTTGTGATATTTATTGAAATAGACTCATAAATTCTCAAAATTTACACAGTATTACCCAGGAGTCCTAGGATATAATTTATATTTATGGAACTAGGCTGAAATTCTGTGTTCATTCCACTTTTATTATGTTATTTTCCAGCGAAAACTGGATCAACAGCGATGATCCAGTCCCAACAGAAACATCCACAGCAGGATGTAATTTCCTAGGTATTTCATAGCAGAATTACTTCTGTATTTTTATACCTCCTCAGCCACGCCATCCTGGGTGTGTTGTGAATATCACTGTATGCAACATGACTGTTATGAAGGAGTATTTTTTCCGATTAAGAATATTGTTCATGGCAGCAAATGCCATTGCTAAGGGTGAGAAGGCCCTTTATACATGCTTCTATTGTTTCCTTCATTATACTTCATTTCACGTGTCACAGGCATGCACACCTCATACATCTTAATTACTTGATTATTGTCCAAGATGGAGATATCTTCCCTGCCTCTAAGGTGGGGGAAGTTGTGAGGAGTGGGAATATGAACAGAAATACAGGAATTCGCACCTTTTATATTTTTTTTCTTCACATTTCTTTCCTAATTGATTTTTCAAAAGATAATTTTTGTGGGTGTTGTGTGAGCTGCTCTCATTAGGAACCCATTGATTGTTAACCATTACTATTTCTTCAAATCTTGGAAATGGGAGGGAAAAGATAGATGGGAAAAAAGAGGGTCAATATTTTATTGCTTTAATGTTTGCTAATTGCCCACTTCGGGCACTTCCTTTAACATTTTTTTTCAGATAAAAACCCTGGATTTTTTTTTTTTTCACAATGACCTCCTTGCTTTTATTAAGGTCAAAGAGGGAATGTTTATTCCTTCATGAAGAGCAACCTTGGATTGACTGAAAAGAATAATAGCTCATTCAAGCCTTTTATTGCAAAGTGGCCAGTCTTTCAATTGTGTCCTCACTAAGCCTTGTTGGAAAAAGCAGAAGCACTACTGTTCATTTAGCAACATCACCCACCACTGCATATTCTGTTGGACAGTCCCCGTTAGTTGTGAAGTTATTCCTTCACATGATTTCCTAGAAAGATTTCCAAGAAAGGGGAAACCTGCAAAATGCTGCTAAAATGACAAGTTCTCACTTGTCCTGTGTTGACAAAATTCATGTGAAACTTCTTTTCCAGGCTAAGGAATTTGGCATTGGCTCACACAAAAGCCTTTTGGCCTATGCTGAAGGACTCCTCAATTTTCACATTTCCCTTTCTGCCTTGCTGTCACTGCAAAGAATCTGTAGTTGTTAACATACTAGTACTACAGACCCTGGAGGTAAAATAAAGAAAAAAAACCCCAAATCCCATGTGGGAACCAAGAGAAAACACTGGGCAAAGCCCACAAGGACACCTAGGCATTCTGTGCCCAGCAGAGTTCCTAGCAGAGTTCCGTGTTCCTGTGGGGATGGTGGGAAGGGTTAGGCACCTACAGCTGGGTTTCCAGGCAGTCAGGGCAGATACTGAAGACAGAAAAAAAACCTCAACCACCACAAAAATATATTTGTGATTCCCTCCCACTGCTGGGTTTGGGTGACAAAGCCTGGAGACCTGAATAAGGTCAAGACAGGCTTTCTTGAAATATCCCAACTCCAATTCCATCCCTGATTGGGAGCTCATGTTTCTTGTTTTTGGGGCTTTTTTAAACAAATCATCCCTACATATATTTATTTATTTGCTCACTGACACCTGAAATCTTGCTTCCTTTATTACACACTTGTGCAGGAAGAACAGAGGCACACACCTCTCTTTTTTTCTTAGAATCATAGAGTCACAGAATGGCTTGGTTTTTAAGGCATCTTAAAGGATCATCGTGTTCCATCCCCCTGCCATGAGCAGAGACACCTTCCACTATCCCAGGTTGCCCCAAGTCCCATCCAACCTGGCCCTGAACATTCCCAGGGATGGGCCATCTGTTTTTCCCCTTCTTGCCAAAAGCTAGGCATTCCCTAGGAAACGGGAGTTCGAGGTTTAAAGCCCTTTTGCAAAGAGAGATGTGGAAGATCATTTCTGTTCCGTCTGAGCATGCAGAGCACAGAGCTGGCTGGGAGTGGGATGTGGTGCTCCCATCAGCCTCATTACCAATGGAAATTGCTGTGGTTGCTCAGCTCAGTGCTTGTTGCATGCTGGAGGTGTGTTCTGAGTACATCTGCAGGGCAAGGCTTTTCAGAAGATTTAAGCATGAAAAGATGAAGGAATTCTATTTTGAGTCTCCTGCTGATGTTTTTTCTACTTTGGTTTGTCATGACAGGGAGAAATTAAATGACCTCAGTCCCTGTGTACTAAGGCAATTAAATTCTTTGTAAAGTTGAACCCCAGACACCTTTGTGCTTCTGTGCATCAGGTGCTGATACATACTCTTTTCAAGGCCATAAGCACTATCTGCAAAGGATCAAGAGATTTCATCCGGAATTACACACTCTGCCCTTGTCCTTTGCCCGACAAAAGCTGCCACTGCCTCTCCACAGCTGCCAGTTTCACTTGCTCCTTGAAGGATGGCCTGGCTTTTAAGGGCATGTCTACATTGTCAGCTGCAGACAGACATGCTGTGCTCTGAACTGGAGCTGCCTTTCCCTGGGAGCTGTGCAGAGATGTAAATGCCAAACTGCTTGCCATGCTAATGAGTCCAGCTGAGTGACATTGTGTCCTGCCGGGCTTTAGGCACATGCATTCCTTCCAGGGAGAGCACTGATGTAGTGATCAACATCCATCTTAAAACAACATTATCTTGTTTGGTGTCAGGGAGAAAAAGTATTAGAGAGACAAATAAGATTTTAAAATGACAAACAGTGGGAATATATATTTAGTCTTATGTTTCCAATTTGACATGTCACTCTGAGTGAAGTTAGATTGGCTTTGATCCCCCAAATGGGACTTTTTTAATGTTCTAACAAAGCACCAGTTTTCTTACAGAGTGGAGCTTATGTTAGTGCTATGGTTCCCTTTATTTTTTGGAGATGTCCACAAGCCAACAGTGCAATCTTTAGGTTAATACAAACAGCATGAAACCTGATCTTGTTTCAAAACCAGACTGAGCAATACTAAATAAATATTCAAAGTGTAGGTCCTGTAAACACGATTCACCATGCTACAATAGATACTATTTTAGTGCTTAATTTGAGAATTATATGCTTTAAATCAAGCCTGGGATACCCACAGACCCTGCACTCGGTACCATGTGAATCTGAAGGGATTTCATGGCCTGGAGGAGAATGGAATAAAGCTGTTATGGCTCCTTACTTGGAGTACTACCCCTTGAGTGACTAATAGAAAAAACAGCTTTCAATTTTCATTAGGTAATTCATCTGACTGTTGCCTAAACTGCTCCCTAGAGAGAAACAGTTTTGGTAGTAAAACTGTTTGTGAAACACACATCAATATACTGACAGCCACCAAAAAAAAGGGACTCAATGCATTTGACACTTGTCACATTAATGAGCACAATTCATATTAAGAGTTTGACACTTCCTAGCTAAAGTATTTGATTGGTCTTTTCTTGTTATTTTCCCCAAACAAAGCTCAGCATACAAAGTGTGCCTGCAGTCATGGGGCACCTGTTTATAAATGTCTCAGTGTTGCCTCTTGAATGAGCGCGTGGAAGCGTCAGGTACAAAGCAAAGCTTAGCTCGGCTTGGGAGGAGGATTAAGCCATTAAACAGTGTGTGAGCATGAAGTTCTCTGTACCTGCTCTCTCCTCTGCACTCCTGCTTAACCAGCAGCAAATGTGTGCTGTAATTGCCACATCGTATGCCTGCACGCTCCTGCCCTGGTTAGCATAATAAACACCCTAAATCACATTATGCTGCGTATCAGTCGCTCAGCATTCAAGATCTGTTCCTTGCTAACCCAAAATTATGACTTATCCCTGCCTTTGATTTTCTCTATTGACTGCTGGCTGTTTCTGTAAGGTTACTGTGGAAACAGGAAGAGGATCCAAGGATAGCAGTCTGTCTGTGGCATGTCTGTGCATCCGTATGTCACATCTATATGGCCTAGAGGTGTTGACGTGTAAGAACAAACACTACAAGAGGAAGGGTTTGCGAGTTAGGAGAGTGCAGCAATCACTGTTCTGTCATCATCAAATGCAAGGGCTCACAGTTGGCAGGAGTCTTAAATGCCAGTTTTCCTGAAGGATGTTTTATGACTCCTTATTCTGGACTAGGAGACAATATTCAAATCTGCAAAATGCTGTAAAACAAAGCAGTCTTTTCTCAATTTCTTTTTCCCAGCTGGAGGGTTACAAATCTTGACTCCTCTCTCATAGTAATATCCACCATCTGCAAGTCTCAAACAGTCTGTGTAACCACCCTGTCCCCACCTTAAAAATCAAGCAGAAGAGGCTCTGAATGCAGTGCCCAGCTGTCCTCCCTTGGCTGCACTGTTTGGATCCTTGCATCGACCTCAGTGGGAAACCCAGTCCCACACTCAGTCTTGGATGGATCCAGCCTTCAGCATCAGTTCCTCAATTCCCCACCAGCCAGGGGAAATAAGGACACTGCCTTAGCCGTCAGACTTTTTTAGACTACAGTTCTCACCATTTGATTATTACCAGCTGTTTATCTGTTGAGCTATCAGATGCTGAAGATAGACTATTAAAAATTACTCTGAATGAAGAATATGGTAGGCACCTATTAGTTTGGGATGATTTAGCCCAATTAGTATTACATATCCTGTGATGAGATGAATTTCCTTCCTAAGGTAGTTGGACAAGATGGATAGCTAAAATCTATCTTGTCCTCTGACTCAGCTTGCCTATGTCTGTTCTCTGGGGACAGATTTTTAGTATTCTGAGCTCCTTTCAACTGCTGATATTCCCTGTATGACTTTTCTAGAAAGGTGACCGTAAATCCTGAAGACAGGAGCTGGAACTCAGTGCACAACATTCCTGTAAGTCTGAAAACACAGGTCTCATTTCCCTGCTGGTGTTGTATAACAAAGAGATTTTCCTGCTAATGCCGTCAGAGAGAACATCTTTCTGCACAGGGCAGAGATTATAAAAATACCTTGGAATCGTAGAACATCCCGAATTGGAAGGGACCAACAAGGGTCCAGTTCCTGGCCCTACACACAACAGTCGCAAGAATCACACCATGTGGCTGACACTGTTGTTCAAACTCTTCTTGAGGTTAGTGCTATGACCACTTCCCTGGGGAACCTGTTCCAGAGCCCAGCAACACTTTGGGGGAAGAATCCTTTACTAACATCCAGCCTAAGCCTCCCCTGACACAACTTCATTCCATTAAGACACGTGTCTACGACATCATACCTTGAATATGGCATGATTAGAAGAAGGTAAGGGCTGTCTGGATAACAGCTTTCTGTGGCTTGGTTCTTGCTGTTCTACTCTGCCATGAACTGGAGAAGAAGCTTTGTCAGGATTCTCGGCTGCTCTTCTGCCTCTCTGGCTGCCCTGCTCTGCAAACATGTGCAAGGATGCACAACACAGCTGGCAGATCAGCTGGGAATTGGGAATGGATTTAATTTCCCCGTGCACTACATGAAAACCATTCCTTTTACTTTACCTGGAAGTGGCTGGCTCGGCCACCCCGTTGCTCATCTACCTCATTTCTTCAATGGCATCGTGTCCCAGGAGAGGAACTGCAGGATGCAGAGCTGGTTTATCTAGCAGATAAACAGAGGCCATTAGACGCTGGCATTTCTTCCTGTGAAGCACTGCTGCAGAGCTCCTTGTTGCAGGCAGCCTGAATAATTTGTTGGAGCACACGAAGGATTGGTGGCAGAGCCCAGAAAGCAATCTCGACTCTAAACTATCACTTAGAAGCTGAAATCAGTGTTCTCAGAAGATACGTATTCCAGTTTCATGCATGGGGAAGCAGAGTCACAGGGCTTTAGTAGCACAGACACCATCCTGCAGTGAAATCAGTGGCAGCTAGAAATCTCCTGGTGCTTGCTTCCTTTTCCATAATCACCCTGCCTTTGGGTAGGTTTTGAAGTGGCTGCAACTGAAACCACCTCTCATTTTCTGTAACAACACTTGCTGAGAAATATGATTCAGGCAACAGAAAGCATCACCTGAGTGTTAGTGAGATCCAGCCTGTGCCAGAGCCTCACCACCCTCACAGTAAGGAATATTTTTCCTAATATTTAATCTAAATCTACCATCTTTCATTGTGAAGACATTCCCCCTTGTTCTCTCACTCCAGGCCCTTGTCAAAAGTTCCTCTTCAGCTCTCTTGTAGCCCCTTTACCTAGTGGAAGGTGCTCTGAGGTCCTCCTGAAGCCATCTATTCTCCAGGCTGAGCTCTCCCAGCCTGTTCCCCTAGCAAAGACTTTCATTCCCATTCGTGCACTGAGCTGGAAAGTCTCAGTGCAATTCTCACGAACTTAGGATAAAAGTTAGAGACAAAACAATAAATGAATGTAAAGAATTAAGTGTCTCCTTTGGAAACCCCTTCAAGTTAGGGGTAAAACCCATAAAAATTGTATAGCAGTCAATGCAATTATCATTTTCATTTACAGCTTTAGGCACAATGGTACTATAGATGATTTATAATGACAAATTCTATTAAAAAGTAATAAAACAACTCTCTTTAGAGGTAGGATTTATAGATGAAATTTTGAATCAACCAGACTATTATAACCAGAATGTTGGTCAGTTAAAAAAAACCACCAACTAAATTGCTTTAATTAAAAGGGTATTTTGTGTACGAAAAGAAAGTTTTAAATATTCACAACTGGATGCTAATCAGTCTGTATTTTGACAAACCAGGAGCTATATGTTTTCTGGGGGGTTGTCAAATATTCACCATCCGTAGAAACTACTCCCTTTATATGTTTATAACTACCAATTGCTGTATTAATTTCTAGATAGAAGTATGCTCTGTTTCCAAAGTCTCACAACGGGGACTCTGCCTGCATCTTTACAAGCAGCGGTATCAGGGCTTTCCTTAAGAGTTGTATCCCAAGAAGATGTGAATTCACCCAATGCCATATGGTTAAATAGGCAAGCACAGTAAATAGTGGTGTCCTTGACAAAATATGCTGCATTCCTGAAGTTTCTGCTTCTGTCTAGGGAGGCTCTGCACATCCCTTCTGCCACTACCACCACCAGCGAGAGAGGCTGAGCATATGAGGCTCACTGCCCTCCTCTCAGCAGTTTCATGGTGGCAGTAGAAACTGGAAAGCCACATTTTATAGAGGCTGTGAGGCTATATGACATCTTCTCTGCTGCACCAGAGTGGTGTCAGTCTGTCTATGAGTTGGCACGTGCACCAAAAATTCCTCCCTGAGCACCCCAAGCAAAGCGGTTCTCCAAGCCTGACTGTGCTGGTCTGAGTTGGTAGCACTGAAAAAGTCTTATTAAGGCAAAAAGCTGTGTTGGAGATAGGCAAAACAAAAAACAAACCCCAGCAAAATAGGCCACCAAGCCTTTCATCCGGACTGAAAGCAGCAGATGTGAAAGGTACACATGGGTTAAGAGCAATTGCCCTATGACTTTATAGGGCAATCAGACAGCCTGGGAAATAGGGAAGTGATCTACTCACAGTAGGAAAAGGTGTTTGTAAGCAGAGAGGTGGTAAGGATGCCAGCCTCTATGGGGTGTGACAGGTGACACACTACTTGAAGAATATACAGGGAGAACTTTATTTAATTTCGAAATTGCAAAATCTTGTCTCTGTTGAATGGCCGAAAAAAAAATTCTAATAGCATCAGAAGTAGGTGTTTTGGTTCATTCGTATTTCTAAATCTTCTCCTTTTTTCTTTTTTTCTTTTTTTTTTTTTCCTTTTATTTTCTAGAAAATTCCTGCTATAAATTCAACACTTGCTTGTCATAAGATGAGTTATTGATCCAAAGGAAGTTCAGATCTGCGGAACAACTGTAATGAAAAGGCACAGTAGAGCCATCCTAACACAACATCAGTGAAGGGAAATTTTATGCCTTACTAAAACTGATGCTGTGAATTACCCAGTTATGTAAAATCAGAAAGAATGAGTGCAGAACAATGAATTGTACAGCATTTACTGCAGCTCTGAGCCAGGATGCAGTGTCTGTGCACAGTAAATACACAACACAGAAGAATGGCCTCAGTCTCAATGTGTTTTCACTGCATTTGCAAATGCTTTGGTCAAAATGCAAGTTAAAAGAAGGACATGAATCAGAGTGGATATGCATATGAAATACAGGTATGGGAGACTTAATGGTGATTGCAGGTATGGAAAAGTGATTTTGGGAAGCAGAGAAAGAGAAGGGAAGGCTGAGGAGCAAGCACTGTATCATAGCATTAAGGCATTGATTTGAGAATCATCACACACGTGTGCAATCTGAACTTGCCTGTGCCCTGTTCTTCCTGTTGGTAAAGTGCAAATATTACCAACCTCTTCTGCCAAGTGTTTTGTTTTGAAGAGAGTACTAGGTGTCATTCCTCATAAATTTCCTTGTAATATGTGTGGATGCGTGGGGTAGGAGTGTAAATATGGTTGGTCCTTCCTTAAATAGATGCAATTGCTTTTCTGGTTTGGGAGAGGAACACTTCATTGACTCAAAAGACTTGTAAGGCTGCACTTCAGAGTCATGAACTTTCAGGCTCTGTCTTGGACCAGTAGCAAAACAGTTTCACAGTCTCAAGTGAACTCAAGAGACACAGCTTTTTCTTCCTGTCCCCAGCAGATAATCTCTTGTCTGGCAAGCTCCCAAGGTCCCTGTGAGAGACTGAACTGTTAATGGTTAATGGCTTGAGTAATCGGCAATTTGCAAAAGCAGTGTTTGCTTTGCTGACTATGTCAAGGTAACAGCTCAGGGCTGAGTGTATGAACAACAGAGGATGACTGCAAAAACCAACCTTTGTTTAGGAGGAAGCTGAGTTTAGAGCCAGATAAGGGAGGAAGACGAGAAGAAGCAGATCCTGCAAGGTGAGGTAGTGTTTTTTGTCCTGGCAATGTCCTCCATTACACAACTTTCTCAGGTGTCAAACTCCCTTCCAGGGGAGGAATCAGGATGTTCCCATGTAAGCCTGAAGGTTTTCATGACTTCTTATGGGCCATAACTGGCTTGACTATGTTGGTGTGAGAAAGAGAGGTCATGTATCTGAAGGGCATAAACAATCAAAGAGCCCTGAGGCGCCCCCAGACTCATCTCTGGGGCCTTCCACCCCAGGACAGTGTAAAACTGCCTCCCCAGGGGATGTACCTGGGCATTCCCACATAAATTTGAGCTTACATTTACCCACCAAACTTTGTACTCCACAGGCTTTCCTCCACCCTGACCCATCAAGGCAGTGACCATCACTATGACCAACAGGCATTGAAATAACAGCAATCAAGTCTTGTAGCTGGGAAGATCTTTTTACTCTTGTCCTTTCTTTCTTGTTCTTCCTTTTCCCTTATACCATTTCATAGGTGTTGTTTTTATGCTTTTATGTAGTTCCATCTCTATAGATAATAACAACCAAAATGGCTACATACCTGCTTTCCATGGCAACCAAATTGTTCTAAAGTAAACCCTGCATGTATATATTTACAAACACTGTTCATTCAGTGCCTTTTCACCCTAACCCACTCCAAGCGATCTATGAAAAAGAACCTGAGTTAGCCTCACCTTCAGGGACAGGTCGTAACAATCCCAAGAGAATTTAAAGCTTTGACTTAGTTAAATTCAGGTTATTTATCTATTGCTAATTCCCCTCATGGACATACACAGGGCACTATTAAAAATGCAATTCAAGGTACTATTAAAACAGAAACACTGTGTTTTCACATATTTTTTTGTGTAGTATTAACATAAATTGCACTTTATGTAATTTCTTTCCAGGTCACTTTGGGCTACCAAATCTGGCAGCCTGGCTTTATTCCAACTTTTTCTCACAACAGTGTGAATTCTTGCTCTCCCTCAAGTCTTTTCTTTGATACATTTATGAGGGGTGTTTTCTCCCCCTTCTCTCTATTTAGTTGTTCTATGATTGTTTTTTCACCCCAGAGAAATTTCTTTTTCTTTGAATATTAAATGATAATTGTGTAAAAGAGCCAACCTTGCAGATCCTTATTGCATCTAAATAAGTTCACCTGTGCAGCTGTACTGAAAAATAGCCTTACCTTAGAGCCTGAACTGGTGTTCCTGCATCTGCTTTTCCATTGTCATTAGTGGGAATATTTCCTGTAAAATTTCCATTTCACAAAATCCCAGAATGGGTTAAGTCTGGAAGGGACCACAGTGGGGTCATCTGGTCCCACCTCCCTGCTCCAGCAGGGCCATCCTAGAGCACAGGGCACAGGATTGTGTCCAGAGGACTCTGGAATATCCCCAGTGAGGGAGACTCCACACCCTCTCTGGACAATCTGTTCAGGGCTCGGTCACTGCCCAGGACAGAAGTTCTGCCTCATGTCCACGTGGAACTTCCTGGGATCAGTCCCTGCCCATTCCTCTGGTGCCATTGCTGGGCCTCTGGAGCAGAGCCTGGGCCCTGCTCTGAGCCCTCCCTGCAGACAGGGACACACAGGGATGGGCTGTGTCTCTGCAAGCTTTGTCTCCTCTCAAAGCTGAACAGCCCCAGCCCCCTCAGCCTCTCGTCATCAGGGAGATGCTCCAGGTCCTTCATCATCTTTGTTGCCCTCTGGATCCACCCCAGGAGCTCCATGTCTCTCTCGTTCTGAAGAGCCCAGACCTGGACACAGCACTCCAGATGTGCTGAGCAGAGGGGCAGGACCACTCCCTGACCTGCTGGCACCCAGGATCCCATTGTTCTTCTTGGTCCCCAGAGCACTGCTGGCTCAAGGACAGCCTGTTGTCCACCGGGATCCCCAGTCCTTCCTCCTCAGAGCTGCCCGAGCAGGTCACCCCCAGCCGGTGCTGGTGCCTGGGGTTGTTCCTGCCCAGGTGC
>NW_008246063.1:0-3366 GCF_000691975.1 Corvus brachyrhynchos
AACATCCATGGAATCAGTTCAGCTGAAAAAGACTCTCGTCCTTCCTGCGCCTGCACCCCTGGCCCCTCTCTGCCAGCACACTCAGCCCCAGCCTCAGCAGCCCTCACACATACCCGCACGCCGAACACAGCCTCCACAAAAAAAACCCTCCTGCATCACCACCCCTCACACCCCCACACCTCTGACCTGCCTCACTCCTCTCTCTTTTCCAGGGACCCTCCACACCACACCCATGGCCTGCTACAACCTCTGCCACCCCTGCAGACCCACCCCGCTGGCCAACAGCTGCAACGAGCCCTGTGCCCTGCAATGCCAGGACTCCCACGTTGTCATCCAGCCTTCCCCTGTGCTGGTCACCCTGCCAGGACCCATCATGACCTCCTTCCCCCAGAACACCGCGGTTGGATCCACCTCCTCGGCTGCTGTTGGTAGTGAACTCAGTGCTCAGGGACAGCCCATCTCTGGTGGATTTGGTGGATTTGGCTATGGGCTGGGAGGCCTGGGCTGCTATGGCAGCATGGGTAGCTACATCTGCTAAAATTCTCTCGGCACCCCCCTGCCACCACCAGCTCAGGACTCTGGTAACAGCTCCAGCAAGCAAAGCACATCAGCTGATGATCACCCTCCTTTCTCCTCACACTGGATTCCTTCATCTTCTTTTCCCTGGCTTTTAATTCTTTTGCCTCAATGAAGTTGTCCTGCATCAAAGCCTAAGATTTCTCCTCTTCTTTTCAATTCCATTGGTCTCACATCCTTACCCAGATCAGCGCCATGGGTTGGACAGAAAATGGGCACACCACCTTTCTAAAGAAGCATGCCCCCAGCAGTACAACCCAATCTTACATTGGAAGCAGGGTTGAAGGGTGATCTTCCATTACACGACCAAAACACATCACCTGCCATACCAAAGGCTTTGACACATCAGTGCTCTCCTGCTCATTGCTCTGGGAAAGTCTCTCCATGCCAACATACCCTTGACAATCGCTGTTTCCAGCAGAATTCTGAAACCATCCAAACAGTCACAAAATCATCCACTTTTGGAGAAACTCAGAAGTGCAAATGCTTCCATCCCCTCTGCTCAAGTAAGGCTACCCAGAGAAGGATTTCCAGGACCATGGACAGTTCAGGTTTTGATCTCCCAGGACAGAGAGACTCCTGCACCTCTTCCACTCTGTGACTGCCCTCACACTAAAAAATGATTCTCTGCTCTGCCCATGGAATTCCATCTGTTTTCACTTGTGCCGTTACCCTATTATCCTTCACATGTGCAGCACTGAGAACAGATGTGATCCCTTGGCTTCATTCCCTGCCATCAGGGAT
Organism: Corvus brachyrhynchos; assembly: GCF_000691975.1. Classification (NCBI taxonomy): domain Eukaryota; kingdom Metazoa; phylum Chordata; class Aves; order Passeriformes; family Corvidae; genus Corvus; species Corvus brachyrhynchos. The sequence goes on from NW_008246063.1 coordinate 1,321, forward strand.
TTACGCACACTGGTAACAACCCCCTGTCCAGCCTTGTCTCCTGGGTGTCCCAGCTCTCTCAGTCCTCTGTGAAAGAACCTCCAGCCCTTTAGGCATCTTGGTAGCCCTGAACTGGCCTTGTTTCACTAAGTCTGTGGGCTTCTTCCCCTGGTGAGCTTAGAACTTCCCACACCAACTCACTTCATTGTTGAGGATGTTGAACTTTGTTGGCCCCATGGATATGACTCTTGAGCTACTTCATTTGAGATTTGACTCCAACTTGACTTTGGATCACAAGGCTCCGGGTCATGTTGTCTAAATGTTGTATAAATATAGCAGTCCACCTCACTGACTTTTTACACCACCTGTACATCCTTGCATAGTCTGGGATGATGCAGTAGGAGACAGTGTCAAAGACTTCGGTAAGAGGTGGAGGTGAACACCAGCCATGGCTCTCTCATCATCCAGAGCAAGATTTTTTCCTCTGTAGGTAACACAAAAGTCAATAAGACATGAATTTGCCCTCCAAAATCCACCACCTTGCACGACTGGCAGTTGGAAATGCTTTGTAGGGGAAAAAAATTGTTCCATCCTTGTCTGCAGGAACAAGGTCCCTGGAAAGCCATGGGCAAGGTGGGAGGGACTAAATGCGCTGGAAGGAGCAGGTCCTAATGCCCGGCACAGCAGCAAAGCCCAGACCAGCCTGACAGGGCTGTAAAGGAATGGGGTCCCTCTCTAAAATGCAACCACAAACCAAAGCGCACCAGTCCCATGGCTTGACCTCACTGACGACATCCCAATTTTCTTAGGCATTTGTGGTTCATTCTGCATGTATATCCATGTAAATCCTTCAAAATACCAATTTTCACTTTAAAGCTGCCGCCAAGGGCAGATGGATACGGTCTCAAGAGCAGGACATGGAATTGTAGAGTTGCATAAAGGAAAACACTCCCCACCTCATGACTCACCATCCTGGGCCAGACCAACTTGATGTTACAATTTCCATTCGGACACCTTGAGAGAGTAAAAAGGTCAACCCTTTTTTCCTGAAAATTGAACGTCCCCAGTTCCTTCAACTGCTCCTCATCTGTCTTCTTCTTATCCTTCTTCAGTTGTCCTTCCCAGGTGTCACTCAGAGCCGAGCAATGGGACGCCACAGTGTGATCTTGCTGGGCCCAGCTGAAATGAGTGCTACAAATGAATAAACACAAGACATTGGAGAGCATGGAGGCCTTCCTAAATCACAGGGATTGGTTTCCCATATCCAGCAGGAGACACGTGGTATATAGAAAGGTTTAGAAACTTGGCAACATGGTAGAGAGAGAGAGAATGTGATGGAAGGGGACAGCCCTCACCCCCAGAATAGCTGCAAAGCCCAGATGAGCCTGACATGACTGTGGGGGAATGAGGAACCTCTCCACCCCATACCCACAAAACCACAGCACACCAGGACCATGGGGTGACCTTACTGATGACACCCTACATCTAGAAAGCTCTGGTCATGTCTCCAGCCCTTCCTGAAAAACATCATCAGCAGCAGCCTTTGGTCTCTAATACTTGCATTTAAAAGCTGCCGCCAAGGTCACATGGACACGGCTTTAAGAGCAGGACAGTACTCTGCAGAGTAGAGCAATAGAAAACACTCCCCTCCTCATGACTTGCCACTCTGGGCTACCCAAGAACTGCTGCCTGCAAAAGGCCCCAAGGCAATGGGACAAGGCTGTCCCGCCCCTCCACAACCACCATAAAAGCCGGCCCAGTGCCTCTCTCCCTCACACACTTTTGGGCCTTCTGCTCCTGCTGACAACCAGGTGAGCATCAAGCCCCTGACCCTCCTGCACCCCCTGGCCCCTCTCTGCCAGCACGCTCGGCCCCAGCCTCAGCAGCCCTCATGCCTCCACACAGCCCTACACCAGCCTCCACACTACCTCACCCTCCTGCATCACTGCCCCTCACACCCCCACACCCCTGCCCTGCCTCACTCCTCTCTCTCTTCCAGGGACCCTCCACACCACACCCATGGCCTGCTACAACCGCTGCCAGCCCTGCGGACCCACCCCGCTGGCC
>NW_008246063.1:3611-11519 GCF_000691975.1 Corvus brachyrhynchos
GAGGTGGCTACATCTGCTAAGGGCTCTCAGCACCATCCCTGACACTACCAGCTCGGTGCCCTGGCAGCAGCTCCTGCAAGGAAAACACATCAGCTGATGGTCGCCCTAATTGCACCTCACACTGGATCCTGTCAACTTCTTCTTTCTCATCATTCTTTCACTTCAATAAATTTTTCTTGCATCAGAACCTGAGTTGCCTCTTCTTTTTGAATTCCAACAGTCTCACATTCTCACCCTGCGCAATGCCTGCACTCAACCGGCCATTGTCTTGAATACAAAAGGAGCAAAGAACATTTCATATTAAATAGGTCACCACCAGTAACAACCAAGGCTGACATGGGAAACGGGGGAGAGGGGGGACCTTCCAGAACATGACACAATCCCATCACCTGCCACACCAAAGGCTTTGACACAACAATTCTCTCCATGGCACTGCTCGCCCAAGTCTCTCTATGTCCATGCACACTTGAAAAATTCTCTCCCCATCAGAACTCTTGAATCCTCCCAGTCAACAGAGGAACAAGAGCATCCACTTGGGCAGGAACTCTGGAGTGCCAGTGCTTCCATCCCCTCTGCTCAAGCAGGCCCAGCAAGAGCAGGATTTCCAGGACTAGGGTCAGTTCAGTTTTGGAGCTCCCAGGAGATGGACCCCATCATCTCCTACATTCTGTGACCACCCACACCCACAGAAAAATTCTTGCCTCCTTTGCCCATGGAATTCCATCTGTTTTCACTTGTGCACTTCCCCCTTTTCCTTCATGTGTGTAGTGCTGAGAACAGCTGGGCTCCCACACACTCGTGACACCCCCTGAACATCCTTGTCTCCTGAGAGTCCCAGCTCTCGCAGTTTCTCCTCTAGGAAAGATTCTCCAGCCCTTGCAGTATCTGGTGGTCCTCAACTGGTCTTTGTTCATGTGGCAGGACACGTCTACCCCCTCTCTACCACAGATGGCTGGTGCACATGCAAGAGATAACTCAGGTGGGTCACAGGCCCAGCATGGGGTATCTCTGGCACCAAAAGGGCTCAGGCCCCCAGCTAAGAATCAACATCTTATCCCAAATGCAGCAAGAGATGAAAGAGATATTCTTGACCAAAGGACATGGTTCTTATGTCCACAAAAGCACACACAATTATCACAGAGGAAGAAGTCTCTTTCACATTCCTCTGGAACGTGTGAGATTTCTCCCCAAAGCTGGATGCAGATTTGAGGCTACTTTTCCGGAAATTGAGGGAAAGGACTTCGATGTGTACCCCATCAAGAATTGGATGGTAAGAAATATGGAATCCTAAGTTACACTATTTCTTAGTTAGCTGTAATTTTAATGGTACCTTTAAATCCACGTGTATATACTAGTATTGTCTTTTTGTTTTATCCCTGTGTAGTAATAGTCTAAGTCTTATGTTTGTTAGTTTTGTGTCTATTAACAAATAATTCATTTTATAATAGACCAAATCAGCCATTTTTAATGAACTTGGGGATGAGAGTGGATTTTGGGGTGTTGGCCACCTCAATAAGGCGACTGCCTGCTGCCAGAGGTCTGGGCAACAGACAGGAGCTGATTTAAACTTACATCATCCATTCATCACAGTTCACTACCCCCTTGGGCTTCTTCACCTGTGGAGACCAGAACTGTCCACACCATCCCACATGCGAACCCACCAGTGCTCTAAAAGGAAGACCTCTCCCAATATCAGGGGAAGAATTTTCTGAAATCTGTCATGGACACTGGTGACACCCTTTGAAGTAAAGCTCCACTGTGACCTTTGTTCTCCCCCAGCATTACAGGGTCATGCTCAGCCAAGCTGCTTTCCAGACTCTCAGCCCACAGCATGAGCCAGGGCCAAGGGCTATCCCTGTCCAGATGCAGATCTTCACATCTCCTGCTCTTGAAATGCAGGAGATTCCTTTAACCCTCAGCCTCCAGGTCTCTCTGACTGGAGGAACAACCAAGTTGTGCCTCAGCCACTCCATCATCTGCCAACTCGCTGAGGGGATAACAGTCCAACTGCCCATGTGGAATAGAAGAGTCCAGGCACTCAAACCTGGCAGAGATGCAAAGCCCAGACCAGTCTGACAGACCTGGGATAGTCTGGGGCCCCTCTTCACAACACACCCACAAACACAAAAACATGAGTTCCACAGGCTGACCTCACTGATGACACCCCATCTCTCCAAAGTGTTGGTCACATCTTCAGTCTCCTTGGACATGTGCCATGAACACCAAACTTTGCTCTCAAATATTTACACTTTAAGGAGGAATGACTGTAATGGAAGGGGCAGCTCCTTATGCATGGCACAACAGCAAAGGCCAGGACAGCCTGAAAGGGCTGCGATGGAACGGGGCCCCTCTTCACAACACACCCACAAACTAAACCACACAAGTACACAAAATGACCTCACTGATGACACCCATATTTTTCCTAGGCTTCTGTTGTATATTCTGGTTTCTCTGACACACAACTTCCATGCAAATCCTCCCAAATACCAACTCTCACTTAAAAGCTGCCGCCAAAGGCAGATGGACATGGCCTCAAGAGCAGGACATGGCACTGCAGAATTGTCGGAAGGAAAACATTCCCCACATCATGACTCGCCGTGCTGAGCCAGACAAAACTGATGTTATGATTTCCATTCAGGTACCTCTAGAAAGCAACAAGGTTAACCCTCTTTTTCTGAGAAGTGAATGTCCCCAGTTCTGTCAGCAGCACCTCACACATCTTGTTCTCTTTATCCTTCACCAGCTACTAATGAACCAACAGAAGACCTATGGGAGTATGGGAGGCATCCCTAAATTACAGGAATTGCTTTCCCATCTCCAGCGGGAAAAGCCTGGCATACATACAGGTTTAGGAAGTTGGCAACAGGGTAGGGAGAGAGAGAATGTGATGGAAGGGGACAGCCATCACCCCCAGAAGAGCTGCAAAGCCCAAATGAGCCTGACGTGGCTGTGGGGGAATGAGGTCCCTCTTCATCACACACCCACAAAGCCACAGCACACCACTGACACGCTGATGACATCCCACCTCTCCAAAGCTCTGGTCACGTCTTCAGTACTCGATGTCAAACATCACCACCAGCAGCCTTTAGTCTCTAATACTCGCATTTAAAAGCTACTGCCAAGGTCATGACCTCAAGAGCAGGACATGACACGGCAGAGTTGTGGGAAGGAAAACACTCCCCACCTCAGGACTCGCCAGGCCTGAAAAATGCCCCAAGGCCATGGGACAAGGCTGTCCCGCCCCTCCACAACCACCATAAAAGCCGGCCCAGAGCCTCTCTCCTTCACACACTTCTCCTCACACCTTCTCCTTCTGCTCCTGCTGACAACCAGGTGAGTCTCAAGTCCCTGACCCTCCTGATCCTGCACCCCCTGACCTCTCTCTGCCAGCACGCTCAGCCCCAGCCTCAGCAGCCCTCACGCCTCCCCACAGCCCCACAACAGCCTCCACACTCCCTCACCCTCCTGCATCACCGCCCCTCACACCCCCACACCCCTGCCCTGCCTCACTCCTCTCTCTCTTCCAGGGACCCTCCACTCCACACCACACCCATGGCCTGCTACAACCGCTGCCAGCCCTGCGGACCCACCCCGCTGGCCAACAGCTGCAACGAGCCCTGTGCCCTGCAATGCCAGGACTCCCACGTTGTCATCAACCCTTCCCCCGTGCTGATCACCCTGCCGGGACCCATCATGACCTCCTTCCCCCAGAACACCGCTGTCGGATCCACCTCCTCAGCTGCTGTTGGCAGTGAACTCAGTGCCCAGGGACAGCCCATCTCTGGAGGCTTTGGTGGCTTTGGCTATGGCCTTGGCTATGGGCTGGGAGGCCTGGGCTGCTATGGCAGAAGGGGTGGCTACATCTGCTAAGGGCCCTCAGCACCATTCCTGACACCATCAGCTTGGTGCTCTGGTAACAGATCCTGCAAGCATAGTAATTTGCATGATGGTCGCCCTACTTCTACCTCCCACGGGTTCCCTTCTTCTCGCTGCTCCTGTCTATTCATTCTTTTGTGTCAATAAAGTTTTCCTGCAGCAAAGCCTGAGGTGCCTCCTCTTCTTCTACCAGAGCTCTTGTGGCTCCACCCAGCACAGGTACTTTGCTCCCTGCAGTCTCTGTGACACCATCTTCACTTTCAGTGGGGTGCCAGGACTGCCCACAGAAGGAGTGCCCATGTCCTTGTCCCCTCTTCCTGCAAGGGCCTTGGTAACCATGGTTTCCAGGTCATCACACACCTTTCTCTGGGTTCCTCAGCTGACCCAGGTGATGGTCATTGTTGCATTGTCCATCTGGCTGGACAGTCCCCATTCCACCTCTCTGGGAGTCTCCAGGCCAGAACCTCACCTGGTTATGAGCTCTTCAATAGATCCCTGATGGAGATCCCCCTTCCCCTCCTCACTGCAGAGTCCCATTCAGGGGGTCTCTGGGCCACCCTCCTCCCCATTCAGGCTCCCTGGATCATCCGTGCCAGTGACCCCAAGCCAACAACCCTCTGCTCTGAGGTCACACAGCGAGTCCCCATTATGACTCAACTCCCACCAAGTCACTGTGGATTCCTGTGGCACAGCATGGAGACCTGGGAACAAGGTGCAGGAACAAGCCTGTGACCCTGCTGAGAAGATGGTGTCCCTCGTACCACCTTCCTGCCTCTTTGCCCCCCCAGTTTTGACATTCCAACATGGATTTTTGGGTCATAAGGATCTTTGGCCTCCCCAAATTAAATTGCTTCTCACCAGTGACGTTCACTCTTTCTCCTCCTTTGATGTGTTTTTTTTCACTGTACAAAGGCTCCCAGCAAACAGGTGAGCTCTGGGCTGACACACGAGTTCAAAGTCTCCAGGGCTACTGGCAGCACTAAAATATTCATCAAAAGCAAATTAAAATAACATCTCTGGAGCAGCTGGAGCCCAGGGAGATGGAGAACTCCATGCACAGCTGGATTTGGTTCAAAGAGGAAGAGTTTGCTGAGGAACAAAGCCCTTCCCTAAAACCAAAACTAAACACCCCCTGCCTCTGAGCTGGGAAAGGAGAGAGGGAATGGGTTTGGATCTGTTTGGCCCTTTTATTTCTTGATTTTGTGTAAATAGTGCATTTCCTCTGGTTGGCCTTAAGGCACGAACTTCAGCTTATCTTAAAGTCTAATCCATAAAAAGACAAATTTAAGTAATCCGTACTCTTATATTCATTCACCTTGGAGTTCATCCAGCTTGACATCAACCCTTGGACTGAAACAGGAGCAGAATTTCACCTTCCCAAGGTCCTGGGACATGCCTGAGCAGCCAGGCCCAGCGGGATGTCTGCCTCATCCTCCGGAGCCTGTCTCATCCCAAACCTGCGCCAGAGACGCTCTTTTTGGGCACAGTCAGCTCACGTGCGTTCCAGGGAGCACTGGGAGGAGGCTCAGATCCACACTGCCCTGTGCCCACATTCCTCTCTCCCATTCACCCTGAGAAATCCAGGTCCCTCAGGCTGCCCCCTGCCCAGTTCTCTGCACTCCATCCAAGGACACCCCAACCAGGTGAGGTGTGCTGGAGGGAAAACAGGTGGCACCTCTTCCAGTGTCTCTCCTGATGGGATTCACAGCCACCCAGCCAGGACCCCACTCCCAAAATAACGCCAAACCCCATCATGGAGCAGTGGCAGGTCGGTCTCCCTCCCCCCGAGGTCTGGACTTGACCAGACCAAATCCAAAATGATGATGGGAAGGACATTCTCATGCCACAGCTGCTCCCAATCCCATGAAAAGGGTTTCTTGGAATATCTGTGGCCATCTCCCCCATCCCCATCTTCCCCCTCTGTGCTTTTGGATAACTCCCATTGCCAAAGGGCTGCACATTGTGGGAAGCAACCCCCAATCCCTATGGAGACTGGCACAGGCCACCCTGTGGGACAGGGCCTGGAAAAGAGGTCACTGCTGATGTGCTGCTCCCTAAAAAAGAGCCGCAAAGCTGGAATTTTAGTGGGAAAGGGATACTTAGAGTTGGTGTGTCTCACCTGGGCTCCTGGAGCTTGGCTGCAGCTGTAAAGCATCATCCATCCCCAGACAGCTTCCACCTGGGACAGGCTGCACCTGGGAATCTCATTCCCATCTGCCCCACTTTCCTACAGGCATGGGGAGGGCAGAGCAGGGAGTGGGGCTGGACCCAAAACCAGGCCCGTTCCAGAGAAATAGGTCACCCACAAGCAAGCTTCGTTAGGGAAACAGCGCCTCACATGAAGCAGCGGTTCTCCAACAGGATCTGGCCAAGCCACCCAAGCTTTATCCTGCCGGCTGGAAGGTCCTGGGATGTCCTCTGGAACATGTCACGCAGACGCCCTGCCCAGATGAGCTAATGGGTCTGCTCCAGGCTTTGATCCTTAAATCCCAAGGCCTTGTTAGATAATATCAGAAGCCTGGGTGATATTTCATTAACAAACGAGTCCATCCCATGTGGTCGCAACAACTTTATCCCTTTCCCCTGTGATCTTCCCTCGTGCTCCAACAGCTCTTTGGTAATTAGCCCCAGAATTAGCATATTTAAGCTCCAAAATTACTACATTTAATGCAACACCGTGGTTATTCAAGTGCTGTCACAGCAGCTCTTGGTTGCGCCACCTTCCAGCAATTCCTTGGCTGAAATACGGGTTTATCCCTAATTAGTCTCCCAAAACTTGCAGGAGGCAGCAGGAAGATCTTATCCTCCCACCAGCACATGGAAAATCTTCCTTGGCTTTTCCCCCCATCCCTGGGAGTGTTCAAGGCCATGTTGGAGCAACCTGGTCTAGTGGAAGGTGTCCCTGCCCACGGAAGGGTGGTTGGAACGGGATGATTTTTATTTACAGGAATGATTTTATTCCAACCCAAACCCTTTTATTTCATAATTTCACCACGAAGTGAGATGGAAGCGTGGATGCAGCTGGATCTGATTCATCCCAACATCAACATGAGGTTTTTTTCTTGCCAACCCTCAGTGTCTCAGGAAGGATGTAGGACAGACGTGAAATTAGCTGGCATGGAGAAAGAGCTTCAGTGTCCATCCCTGGCTCTGTGGGTGAGATCAGCCAGGGAATCCTGTAAAACAGCAGGTGGGAACAACACCAGGACTCCTGGGAGGGGGATTTTGGAGCTGGGAAAGGCCTGGAAGGGCTGGGCACATGGTGGGGCTCAGCCAGCTGGGAGAGGGGACAGGCACTTCCATGGGACACAGGCACAAGGTGACATCTTTTAATGTGCAAGGTGGGAAAAATGACCCCCCCACCCCAGCTCCCAGGAAGGAGATCCCCAAGGATTCTGAGATTCTCCCAAAGGAAAATGGCACATTTCCAGGTCTCACCCAGGAGAAAAGGAGTTAAAAACTGATATTCTACTACTCCTTGACACTGGGGCTATCCAGGGCTTTGGGGGAGGAAAATGGGAATTCCTATCAGGGTCTCCCTTAATTCCACTTTCAAAATTTTAATTTAGAGCAAAGCCCTGGTTTTGCCTCACAGAAATCCCAAAGGAAAAGCCAGCTGGAAGTGGGGGTGGAGAAGGTGCCTTCAAAACCATCTGGGGGAAAGCTCCGCTCATTTTTAATCTCGGCTTAAGTGCATTAAAAGTGATTAAAACGTTTTCACATCAAAATCCCTTTTGATGACCCTCCTTTGGAAGAGGGGGAACTGGGAACCCCCTTTCCCTGCACCCCCTTCCCTTTCCTGCATCCCCTTCCTTGCTTCTGCACCCCTTCCCATGAATCCCCTCAAAACCTCTGCACCCCCTTCCCTTCCCCCTCCACTCTCTTTCCTGCCCTTGCACCCCCCTCCCCTCCACCCTTCCCTGTCCCTGCACCTCCATTCCCTTCCTTGCACCACCTTTTCCTTCCCCCCTTCCTTTTCCCTGCACCTCCTTCCCTCCCCCTGCACCTCATTTCCCCACCCGCACCCCCTTC
>NW_008246063.1:11824-25422 GCF_000691975.1 Corvus brachyrhynchos
GCCAAGCCTCCACCGACCCAACCCGAACCTGCACCGAGCCGAGCGCAGCCGAACTTAACCGAGCGCAGCCGAGTGCACCCGAGTGGCCCCGAATCCAACCGAGGGTGAGACGCGCCCCTCACCCCATTAAGGGATATTTGGGGGGGACAGGAGCCCCCCCAGGCCTGAGGGGAGGAGAAGCGGGGGGTCCCCAAAGTGGGGGACAGGACGGTGGGGAGGGCAGGCGTGCGGGGGCGTGGGAGGTTGTGGGTTGGGAGGGGGTGCGGCGGGGAGATTAGGGTGCAGGAGTGGGATTTGGGGTGCAGGGGACGTAGGGGGCTTAGGACTGGGTGCAGGGCTGGGATTTGGGGTGCAGTGCTGAGGTTTGAGGGGCAGGGGAGGTGTGGGATGCAATGCTGCGTGCAGACCTGGGATTTGGGGTGCAGGGGAGGTTTAGGTTGCAAACACAGGACTTGGGGTGCAGGGGGCAAATCTGGGGTTCAGGGGGAGATCTGGGGTGCAGACCCGGGTCGCAGAGGGAGATTTGGGGTACAGAAAGAAATCTGAGGTGTAGGAGGAGATTTGGGGTGTGCAGACCCAAGACTTGGAGTTCAGGAATAGATCTGGGGTGCAACGGGAGATTTGGGGTTTGGGAGGCGATTTGGGGGTGCACAGGGAGATTTGGGGCACACATTTTGGGGTGCAGGTGCCCCTCCCTTTCCAGAGGCCGGGCAGTGCCACGTGGCAGGTTTGGCCCCAGCCCAGGTGGCCTCCAGCTGAGGAGTTTCAGCCCTGTCACAGCCAAACACGCCCCTTTTTCCACTTCCCTTTTTGCCAGAAATGCAGAAATTTCCCCCCCAAAACCTGATCCCACCTGCCTGGGATGCGGATGATGCTCGTGGGTGCCCACACCAGGGTGGACCATCCTGAGGTGCACCCTGAGGTGATCCCAGCTTGTCCCCCCAGCTCCTCCTTGCAGGGTTTTGGCCATGACAGAGGTGACCAAGCGCATCCTGGTGACAGGTGGCACCGGCTTGGTGGGCAGAGCCATCGAGAAGGTGGTGGCCGATGGAGAGGGGCGGCCGGACGAGGAGTGGATCTTCGTGTCCTCCCGAGATGCTGACTTGACGTGAGTTGGGTTTTTCCTTGGAAGCCCCTGAATTTGCTCTATTGACCCAAACAAACCCCAAAATTTCCCCTCCCAGAATTTGCTTTTTCCTTGGAAAGACCCCAATCTGCTCTGTTGACCTCACCAAATCCCAAATTTTCCCATCCCAAGATGGGGATTTTCCTTAGAAACCCCCCAATCTGCCCCCACCAAACCCCAACACGTCCCCTCCCAGTAAAATGGGTTTTTCCTCAGAAAAACCCCAATTTGCTCTGCTGACCCCACTGAATCCCCAGAATTTCCCATTCCAGGAGCAGCTCTGAGACCAAAGCCCTGTTTGAGAGACACAAGCCCACCCACGTCATCCACCTGGCTGCCATGGTCGGAGGCCTCTTCAAAAACATCCGCTCCAACCTGGATTTTTGGGTGAGCACCCACGGAATGGGCACTGTCGGGATCCCTGTGGGTGCTGCACTCCCTAAACTGGGATATGGGGCACATAGGGATGTGGCTTGCTCTGTTCCCGGAGCCAAACCAGAGCTCCAATGGTTTCTGGAGTTATTAAGGAGTTGTTGTTGAAGGGATTTGGGGATCCCTGAGCCCATGATCCTGATAAATCGCCCCTTTCCCAGAGGACAAACATCCACATCAACGACAACGTCCTGCACTCAGCGCACGAGACGGGGGTGCAGAAGGTGGTCTCCTGCCTCTCCACCTGCATCTTCCCGGACAAGACCACCTATCCCATCGATGAGACCATGGTGAGAATTCCCATTCCCACGCAAAATCCAGGGAAAGTCCCTGCCCTGCTTCATTTATCTGCTCTGATATTCCCAGATCCACAATGGGCCACCTCATAGCTCCAACTTCGGCTACTCCTATGCCAAGAGGATGATTGACGTCCAAAATAGGTGAGTTGGGGACATGGGAGCACCCACTGGTTTTCAAGGCAAGGGGAATCCACTGGGATTTCCAGGATTTAAATGACACCGCGGTGGAAGCTGGGGAGGGCTCAGCAGGTGAAGCTGCTGCTGGCTGGGGTTTTTTGGGGGCACATCAGTGCAGGAGGGAGGCTTGACAGCCCACCCACCATCCCCTCCCTGCTCTCATCCAGGGGTTATTCCGAGCAGCACGGCCGACGTTTCACCGCCGTCATTCCCACCAATGTCTTTGGGCCACACGACAACTTCAACATTGAGGATGGCCACGTCCTTCCGGGGCTCATCCACAAGGTCTACCTGGCCAAACGTGAGGGTGGCAGGACTTCCAGGGATTTTTTGGGGGAAAACTGGGTGTGGTTTCCTTCCCACCTGCTCCATGGGGTGGTTGAAGGTGGCTGTGGTGGTCATGGCTCCTTCCTCCTGCAGAGTCCGGCTCTGCTCTGACCGTCTGGGGAACGGGTGAGCCCAGGAGACAGTTCATCTATTCCCTGGTAGGTGTGGCCTTGGGAAGCGGGGAATGGGGCTGGAGGACCCACTGGTGGGACCAAAGAGGGGTCTGAAGCCCCCTGGTTTGGCCTGGGCCATCCCCAGAGTTGTGTCCCCTTGGGATGGGAGGGCTGGGGGACATCAGTAACCCCCCTCCAAGAGTTGTCTGCTCTTCCACAGGACCTGGCCCGGCTCTTCCTTTGGGTCCTGCGGGAATACGATGAGGTGGAACCAATCATTTTGTCAGGTAAGCCCTGGCTGCCCCCCCAGAAACCCCCTCTCCACGAAGGAACAGCCACGATCCTTTCCTTCTCCACAGTGGGAGAGGAAGATGAAGTCTCCATCCGGGAAGCGGCAGAGGCCATCACAGAGGCCATGGAATTCAGAGGAGAGCTCGTTGTATCCTTCGCTGCAGGCTGAACCCCCCCTTTCCACCAGCTCCCCTGGGAGATACCATGATCCAGAGGATCCTTCCCATCCAAGGAGCAAAAGCAAGGCCTTTTTTTCCTCCTTAATCCTTCCCATCCCAGTTTGACACCACCAAGTCCGATGGGCAGTTCAAGAAGACGGCCAGCAATGCCAAGCTCCGGCGGTACCTGCCCGGATTCCAATTCACACCTTTCAGGAAAGGTGAGATGGGGGGGCCTCCAGGAGACACTGGAGGTCCTACCCCCTGCTGTCAGCTGTGGTGGCATCAAGGTGGTCCATCTTTTCTGGATGGGGAATGAGGGTGGTGGAACACTGGCACAGGTTGGCCAGGGAGGTGGTGTTTTCTCCATCCCTGGAAATATCCAAGGTCAGGTTGGATGGGGCATGGAGCAACCTGGTCTCTTGGGAGGTGTCTTCTTGCATGGCGGTTGGATGAGAAGACCTAAAAAGTCCCTTCCAACCCAGCCTATCCCTTGATTAAATGACCAAAATCCATTCCCAGTCCCCAAACCTATCCCGTGGTTCTATGACCAAAATTCATTCCCAGTTCCCAAACCCATTCTGTGATTCTATGACCAAAATCCATTTCCAGTCGCCAAGCCCATCCCATGATTCCATGACCAAAATCCATTTCCAGTCCCCAAACCCCTCCCATGATTCTATGGCCAAACTCCAGTTCCAATCCCCAAGCCCATCCCATAATTCTATGATCAAAATGCTTTCCCAGTCCCCAAACCCATCCCATAATTCTATGGCCAAAATCCACTCCCAATCCCCAAACCCATCCCACCTTATCCCTCCACAGCTGTGAAGGAAACCTGTGCCTGGTTCAACGCCAACTATGCCAACGCCAGGAAGTGACGGGCACCGGGACTGGCATCACCCGGCACCGGGATCATCCTCTTCAACTCAGGGTTGTCCTTTGCTGGGGCAGAGGACAGGGCTGGGGGGTGACAGTGACATTTCCAAAGTAAAAATGGGAGCCCGGGGAGCAGCTCCCACATTCCTGCCCCACTGCTGGGAGCAGCACGGGATGCCCAGGGCAGGGGGGAGGAAGGTTGGGGCATCCCAAAACGATCCCAAATTAAGTGGTAGGAGCCAACTGGAGCCATCCAAGAGGGTGGTGGCTCTGAGTTGTTAACGAGCTACACTAATTACCTGCAATTAGGCATAATAAAGGGAAGGCAGTCAGGATTCCAGGGCATGGAAATGGCAGCAGGGAATTTGCTGTTGTTCTTGGCACATGGGCATGATCCCACAGCCCCCCAGGCTCAGGACAGGGGAGACCAGAATGGGAGAGACTCCAGCTGTAAATGTGGCATTTATTAAAATATATGCAAATAGCATAAAATGGGTGGGACAATGAACATCCGCCCTGTACCTACAGCCAGTGGCATCCTTAGGGTCCATGTTCTCCACCAGGATCTGGAAGGGTCATAAAAAGGGTTAAAACCCCTCAGGGAGGGGGTAGAGGGTCAAAAATGGGGAGATGAATCCATGGCCAAGCTACTGCTGGTGGTGTGGATGTGGCAGAATTCCTGCCCGGGAATGGCTTTCTTCCGACACCGCTGCCCAGCCCTGGTGAGTCCCTGGCACGGGGACCTACAGAGGAGACACCCATCAGCACCCCAGGAAGCCACCAGCAGTGGGGTGTCCCCCTGAGGTGACACCAAGCCCTGGACAAGGGACATTCTGGGTGGTTGGTGCTCACATGTTGGCCCTCGGGCTGCAGGGTTTGGGCTCCCAGCGCTTCCCAACATCCATGACCAGCTCTGGTGTCACCTGGTTTGGGAAGAATTGACTTCCTGTAGATGTCCCTTGTCCCCTGGGGTGCCTAGGCCATCCTTTAGGACACCCTCTTCCACCCCAGATTCTTCCCTGTGTGTCATGTCTTCAGCCCTGTCCACCTCCCAGTGGGTTGTCCCACACCCAGAGGTGCCACCATGGTGAGGACACCCCAACCTTGAAGGACCTGACCCTCAGGGAAACCCAGCTGGCCCCCAAGAGCAGGTTTTGGGGGGACCAGCTTGGGGACATCCCACCCAGCATCTTACCCCACACGAGCTCAGTGTTGTCCTCCGGCCACCGGGGACAGGTGACACCCGCCCTGCAAATCCAGGAATGTTCCCGGCCACCTCTTGGGGCTGCTCCAGGAACGAGGGCTCTGAAAGAATACGGCCTGGGTGGAGACACCCTCCCAGTGCTTCTGTCCCTAGGTGGAGGATGGGGACACTCTGGGGAGGTGGCACGTGCCCTGGCAGAGCTTGGGGACGCTCTGGGATAACGCACATGTCCCAGCACAAGATGGGGATATGTCAGGGCTTTGGATCTGTGTCCTACAGCCACCACACCTCCCACCTTGTGGGCGCCTCTCACCTCGCACGCAGCTCATCTCCATCTTGTCCAGCTCCTCCTGCAGCAGCTCCATATCACATTCCCTGCATGGGAAGAAGGAAAACCGGAGTCCCATCACCTTGGTGGCTTCTGTATCACCACGACCATGGCATTCATGCACCACTCCAGCCTCTGACACCCTTCTCCAAGCAGAAATAGGTCAGCAAGCTGTGATGAGGTACCCAGAAGCTGTAGGAAAGCCATCAAGATGTGTCCTGTCCTTTCCTGGGAACGTCTGCCAGAGGGCTCCAGGATGGAACATCCAAGATGGGACATCCAGGATGGGGATCTAAGAATGGGACAACCAGGATGGCAGAAATAGGGTAGGGAGTTGGAATGAGGTGCCCCAAAGCCAGAGGAAAGCCATCAAGGTATGTCCCGTGCTTCCCTGGAGACCTCTGCCAGATGGTCCCAGGATGGAAGATCCAGGGTGGGAAATCCAGGATGAGGCACCAAGGATGGGACACCCAGGATGGGACATGTAAGCAGAAACAGGGCAAGGAGCTGGGATTAGGGGCCCAAAAGCCATAGGAAAACCATCAAGATGTGTCCTGTCCCTTCCTGGGAACTTCTGCCAGATGGCTCCAGGGTGGAAAATCCAGGGTGGGGCACGAAGGATGGGACCCATCAGGTCCCAAGGGTTCCATGCCACCTCCTCAGCCATCTCCTACCTCTCCGGGGTGGAGGTGAGCTGGTACTGGGGCTCTTCCTGGGGAACCACCAGCCGGATCCTTCTGGCACCATGGCAGGCGGATGCCCCCAGCCAATGCCCTGTGGGAAAACAAGAGGCTGGGAGAGGACAGAGCACCCCCAGCGTTATGTGTCCCCAACTGGATGTCCCCACACTTCTCCCCACCTGCCACAGCAAGGACCAGGAGGGTGGAGATTGCCGGGATGCCGAGAGTGCTGGAAGCTAGGAAGAGGAGGAAGAGGAGGATGGTTCGGAGCGGCGCCGGCACCAGTAGGAGAACCAGGAGCACGAAGTACGAGCTTTGTGGGATGCAGGAGGAGGTGGCACTTTGGCTCTGACCTGTGGGATGGGGGAAGAAGAGCCTGGTGTTGGCACCCACCAGCTCCCCTCAATCCTCCAGCACCCATTCCCGCTCACCATCTGGGTCAGGGATGGCTTTGAGGTGCTCCAGGTGCTTTTCCAGCCGGCTTCGTGCATCTTCCAAGACCATCAGCATCAGCTCCAGGCTCTGGTTGACCCTCCGCAGCTTCTCCATCACCTCCTGAAGGACCAGGTTGCTCTCTGCATGTGGAAAAGATGGATACAGCAGTGGGATGAGCTGGGGAAGATGCACCCCAGTGTAAAAAAAGCTGGGAATGGGATTTGAAAAAAAGCTGGGAATGGGATTTGCTGTGTTCCCACCTAGTTGGGGATGAACATCCTGAGTTCTTTCCTGCTCCTGATAGAGGTTGAATGGGACAACCTGGTGTCCTTCCCGGAGCTCTGCAGCCCCACAGCTGCTCACATTCCCTGTGGGGAGGGACAAGAGGTTGGATCAGTCCCAAAGTGGGATATGGGAATGTCCCAGCATCCCAACCCTGGCTCGTACCCATCCAGTGGGTGATGTCCTCCATGAGCTGGACCACGGGGGTCTCATCCAGCGCTGACCTCATCCAGGTCTCCCACAGATCCTCCTGAGGTGAATATTAGGGGGTGGTGATGGGGGAATGCTGGTTCTCCCCATGGATACCCCAAAACAAGCCCTCAGCACCCCTGGGTGCTCCCAGCACAGGATGGGGGGACAGAGGAGTGGGTTTGGGGTGTAAAATGGAAAAAGGTGTGAACTCGCCCCACAATTTCACCTTCACCCCCCAAAAACCATCCCCACACCAGGCAAAGTGGCTGCCCAGGGTGGGGGAACCTGGGAACCCCCATTTCCCAGCCAGAGGGAGTCCCACAGCCACACCGGATGGTGACAGGAGTCCAGGTGTGACATCTCATGTGGCTTCATCCTGGAACTGGTTATCACCCGTGGTTGTCTTGAGGGGGATGTGTATGGGGAACCCCAGCTCTGGGGGAGGGGTCCCCACCTTCTCGGGGGGGGCAGCACGGCCCAGCCACCCCAAAAACCCAGCAGTGGTGCAGAGGAGCAGCACAGCCCAGGAGCTCTGGAACAGCATGATGGGAATGGGGGGAGTCCTGTAAGGAAAAGAGGTGGGGTGAAGCCCCCCGTACCCATGGACAAATTAAAGGACCCCCCCACCCCAAATTTGGGGGACCCACCCCACTCAGGGGACCTTCCATAGTCCCAGGGATGCCGGTGGGTGGGGGTACTGTGGGAAGTAGAGGGTGAGGAGCACCCTGGAGTGGGAAGTAGCACCCACATCCACGGGCAAATTTGGGGACCCCCCATAAACCCGGGAATATCGGCGGGTGGGGGTCCTTTGGGGGGAGGAGAATGGGGACAACTGTAGGGACCTCCCCCACCCCCAATTTAGTCCCCACCCCCCTGGTAGGGACTGGAAAGGTTTAGGAATAATCGGGAATGGTCGGGAACCCCTTTCGGGACCCCCACGCGTGGACCTGAGCGAACCACGTGGCGCCCGCGCGCCTGCGCAGTGACCCCTCGCTGCGCCTCCGCCCCGCCCCTTAAAGGAGGCTTCGCCAATAGGAGAGAGGGGTGTGGCTGGGATCGGCCAATCAGCGCAGGGGGTGTGGCTCTGGGGCGTGGCCGCGGGTAGCGATGGAGGCGTCCGAGCTCTGGGTCGGGTTCGTGGGCGCCGGGCGTATGGCCGGGGGACTCGTCAGGGGGCTGCTGCAGGCAGGGACGGGCTGGGGGGGGACCGGGGGGTCCCCGGCACACGGGAAGGGGAAGGGACATGGGGACAGTCCTGGTCTGGCGTCTCCCCGGCGTCCCTGCGCGCCCTGTGGCGCGGGGAAGTGTGGGGACGTGGGGGCAGCTTTTGTCTGGACGCTCCTTGCACTCCCTTCCCTGTTGTCCAGTGGAGGGACATGGGGTCAGTCGCGTCCTGGCCCATTCCCAAAGTCCCAGCCCGTCCCTGGGTCCCTGTCCTCCAGTGCAGGGACATGGGGACAGCCCTGTCCTGGCCCGTTCCCAGGGTCCCAGCCCTTCCACTATGGGGGTTCCTGTCCTGCACTGGAGGGACATGGGGACAGCCCTTTCCTGCCGCTCTCCCCGGGAACCCTGCCCTCCCTGGTGTCCCTGTCCCACAGATCAGTGTGGGGACACGGGGACAGCCCTGTCCTGCCTCTCTCCCTTACATCCCTGTCCCACAGATAATGATGGCACAGCCCTGTCCCTGCTCCCCGTGTGTCCCAGATTGTCCCTGTCCCATAGCACAGTGTGGGGACAGCCCTGCCCGTTTGGGGCCACCTCCATTGTCACTGCACCATGACACAAGTGGGTGTCAGTGCCAGCCATACCAGCAGGATCCATCCCCAGCCCCCTTTGCTCCATGTCCCCCTGTGGGATCATGCTGGGATTGGAGGAATCACATCCCTGTGAAAATCGGGGTGTCTGGGCTGTGCTGGGGTGTCCCCCACGCCCTGGGGCCACCCTGGCTACTCATCCCATTCCCTGTGTTTCCCAAGGGAAGGTCCCAGCCAGCAACATCCTGGCCAGTGCTCCCTCAGACAAAAACCTGGATGCTTGGCAGGTGAGTGGGGCCGTGGGGGTGGGAGATGTTGGGGTGTCCCTCAATGTGGGGGTCAGAGCACCCTTTCCCTCCCCGACTGGGTTTGGCTCATCCTTCCCAAGTCTGGGTGAGATCCAGGCAGAGCCTCAGTGGCTTTGTGGCCAGAACAGGTCCCCAGGCCATGTTCCTGCCTCTGGATGTGCTGTTACCATGGGGGCACTGTTTTTGGGGGTGCCAGGCTGCGACCCCTCTCCCTGTCCCCGGGCAGGAGTTGGGCTGCCGGACCACACACTGCAACCTGGAGGTGGTGCACAGGAGCACCCTGGTCTTCCTGGCCACCAAACCCCACATCCTGCCGGGTGTCCTGGAGGAGATCCGTCCTGCTGTGGGCTCCCACCACATCGTCGTGTCGCTGGTGGCTGGTGTCACCATCCAGACACTACAGCGGGTGAGACTTCTCCTTTTCCTTCTCTTCCTTTCTCCTTCTTTTCCTTTTCTCCTTCTCTTCCTTTTCTCCTTCTTCCCTTCCTTCTTCTCTCCTCCTTCTCCTCTCCTTTCTTTTTCCTCCTCCTCCTCCCCCTCCTTCTCCTCACCTTTCTTTTTCCTCCTTCTCCTCCTCCTTCTCTTCCTCCTCTTCCACCTCCTCCTCCTTTTCTCCTTTCTTTTTCCTCATTCTCATCCTTATCTTCCTTCTCCTCCTTTTCCTTCTCTCATTCTCCTTGTCCTTCTCCCCTTCTCATCTTTCTCCTCCTTCTCCTCCTCTCATTCTCCTCTTCCTCCTTTCCTCCTCCTCCTCCATTTGCACCCAGGCCTGTGCAGGACACACTGCTGTGGCCTTGTCCCCACCCGGCTGCACCTCCAGCTCCCTCCCCGTGCTCCTCACTTCTCTGCCAGCCCAATGTGTGACACCCACCAGTGTCTCTGTCACCCTTGGGTACTTTGCATGGCTGGCACCCCTTCTCCCATCCCCATCTTTTCCCAGCTCCTCCCACCCTGGACCAAAGTGCTGCGGATCATGCCCAACCTGCCCTGCGTGGTGCAGGCGGGAGCCATGGTCTTCTCCCGGGGCAGCAACGCGGGTGACGAGGAAGCCGCGCTCCTCAAGAGCCTCCTGTCCTCCTGCGGCCTCTGTGAGGAGGTTCCTGAATCCTACATCGACATCCACACCGGGCTCAGCGGCAGCGGTGTGGCCTACGTAAGCCAGTGGGACACAGGATGCTATCTTGGGATTTGGGGTCCACCCCTTGCTCCAGGCTCACCCGTGGATGCTCCTCTCTTCCCAGGTGTACCTGTTTGCCGAGGCGCTGGCCGAGGGTGCGGTGAAGATGGGAATGCCGGGCGCCTTGGCCAGCAGGATCGCGGCGCAGACACTGCTGGTGAGTCCCTGGCACACCCTGGCATCGCTCCCCTTCCCTCCTGCCTCCATTGGGATGAGGGAGGAGGTGCTGGATGCCGCTCTGCCTCAGCTTCCCCTCCTGGAAGCAAAAAATGAGGCCACCAGAAGGGCGAAGGGCACGGTGGTGGGACAGTCCGTTGCTGTGGGGCCATTGGGATGGTGATGCCATCCTACCATGGAGAGGGGAATTTGGGAACTCCCAAATCTCACCTTCTTTCCAACCCATCCTGGTGTCCCGTAGGGCGCAGCGAAGATGCTGCTGGAGACAGGGGAGCACCCGGCGAAGCTGCGGGGGGATGTCTGCACGCCCGGGGGCACCACGATCTATGCCCTGCACCAGCTGGAGAAGGGAGCGCTCCGGGCCACCGTCATGGATGCTGTGGAGGCGGCCACCAACCGGGCATGTGACATGGCCAAGGACTAGTGGACGAGCCCCTTCTGGGACAGGAGGGGTGATGGGGACCAAAGCGAGCTCCTCTGAGGAGTAGGAGGGACCCTGACATCTTCAGAACTTGGACGGGGGTGGGAGGTGGTGTGGACATGTGTTACCTCTGCAGGGCTGGAACCAAATAAACATGGCCAGAGCAATGGGGGGTGTGGATTTTTGTGGTCCGTTTGGTCCTAGGGGGCTGTGGAAGCCACCACGGTCTGGAAGAGGTCAACCAGCCAAAAAAACTCCACTATGATCCTTCCCTGGCACCAGGGAACAGGATGGAAACCCAGATCTGCTCCCAGCTCTGGGGATATTGAGGAGGTAGAAACTCAAACTTGCCCATCCAGAGAGGATCTGAGCCTTTTCCATGCCCTTATTAAGCTCTGTTTGTCTCCTGGCACCTGCACGGATGCAATGAGTGATGATTTGGGAACTGCTTTGAGGATGAAAAGGTTTTTTCTGGGCAAAACATCGCTGGTGGGAACATCCGGATGCTGAGCCCTGACTCTGGATAAGGACCTGGAGTGACAGGAATGGCTTCCCACTGCCAGAGGGCAGGGATAGATGGGATATTGGGAAGGAATTCCTCCCTGGGAGGGTGGTGAGGGGCTGGAATGGAATTCCCAGAGAAGCTGTGGCTGGCCCCCCCCCCGCACGGGAAATGGGATGGGGCTTGGAACAACCTGGGACAGTGGAAGGTGTCCCTGCCCATGGCAGAGGGTTGGATTTTGATGGCCTTGGCAGGTCCCTCCCAAGCCAAACCATTCCACGATTTGATATTCTCACCCCACCAAACCAGTTCAAAGATCTCCAGCCCGGCACCTTCTGTTGATCTTCACATTTTTGTCACACAACGGAAGCCTCCTTTAATTCACAAACTCCTGCTTGAAATGAGCCACATCCCAAACTCCAAAATCTTTTTATGGGGTCATTTTGGTGAAAAAGATGATCAAAATAAACGGAAATGTGGTTTTACATGATTACACCCTGTTGGCGTGGAGAAGGCCACACTGAGAGGACACAACCCCGTGAAGGTCCCCCTGGTGCCACCCCAAATCCCTCTGGGATGGCTCCATGTGACAGTTCACAGATGACAACCTCCACATGGGAATAAAAATCCATTTAATTTCCATAAACTCTGCAGTGAGGAGACAAAGACCCAACAAGTAAAAACCCCCACCCGCCCACTGACACGGGGCACGGCAGCACCAAGGAGTTCATTTAATTTCCCTCTTCCAATAATTTGGCTAAACACCCTAAAATTTCATCCAAATCAGGGCAGGAGCTGCTAAATTCCTATCAGATACCTCCAGTATTCCAAGGCAGTTCCAGGAGCCCTCCCTGCTCCAACCTCACCTCACTGAGATGTGTCCTCCAGCCCCAGCCACCCCACAAACCCCGTGGGGAACACCTCAGCCCCCATCCCTGGAGCCTTCAGCTCCACGAGGATGCTTGGGGGATGGTACCTGGTGCAGCATGGTCCAGGTGTTCCCAGCTGTGATGGGAATGATGGAGGTGACCCATCATGATCCAGGGAGCCGCATCTTTGTGGATGCCACCCAAGTATTCCAAGAAGGAAGTTGTCTTAAACCAGCCCCAAACCATCCTGGGTTAACAGGATTCCATTTCAGCAGTGGGAAGAGCATCACCAGCCTCTTCCAAGGTGAAATATTTCCCCTGCAGCACCTCAGGAGTGGTCCCTGTCCAGCTGGATGTGCCCACCTCAGCCACGCTCCAGGATTTGGGGATTTTTCAGTGTAACATCCCCCATTACCCCAGGGACACTGAGCAGGTCCTTCCCTCGCCCCTTCTCCCCATGGGATTGGGCAATTTGGGGTGGGGCATCCACCCCCTTCTGGCAGTGCCAGTGACCAGGGGCCACAAGGGACATAAAAAATAGCACCTCCTAAATATATTTAGGCAAGCAACAACCCTGGAATTCAAGTTGTTGCACAAAAATCCCCTAAATTGTGACCCACAGGCACCTGGGCTTCCTGATCCCCAGGGAATCACGGTCACAGAGGGATGAGTGGCACCTCCACCGCCATCCCCCTGGGACAACTGGGGTGTCCCCAGCTCTGTGGCCAACCAGGGGTGGTCGGTAGCCAAAAAGTAGGGGTCGCCCCTGCCCTAGGATTGGGGGCTGCGGCCGCGGCGCAGCCGCTGGGCCATGGAGATGAGGGAGCGGAGCTGCACCAGCTTCAGTGGCCCCACTTCCCGGGGGTCCTGTCCCTCCAGCCAGCGCAGCGCCGTCTCCAGCCCCTGGATGGCTTCCTGAGCCGTGGGCAGCAAAGGATCTCCTCCTTCCCCACCCCTTTTGCCACCAGCTGCTTCCTCCTCCTCATCCTCCTCCATCCCACGGCCCTCGGCGCCTTCCTCCTCGGCGTCCTCCTCGCCATCATCATCCTCCTCTGCACCCGGAGCTGCGTCATCCAAGTGTAACCAGTCGGACACTTCCTCGGGAGCCAAGCGCTTGAAGGCCAAGGCAGCCAGGTGGGTGAGGTCACTGAAGACCTTGCTGTCCCCTCCGCCTTCCTCCCCTCCCAGGGTGTCCCCGTGCTCCTCCTCACCGGGCTGGGGCTCGAAGGCGGCGCGCAGCCCCAGCAGCCAGCACTTCTCGATCGATCCGGGTGGGATGAGATCCCAGGAGAGGCCGGCCAGGTACAACATGTCCTTGAGGAGGAAGGACCGCACGAAGTCCGCGGGACCACCGGGGCCACTGCAGGACACGGCCAAGCGCAGCAATTCCCGCTTGTAGAGCTGCTTGAAGGCCGACACCACCCCTTGCTCCAGCAGCGCCGGGATTCGGCCTCCCGCTCCGGCCAA
>NW_008246063.1:25972-26258 GCF_000691975.1 Corvus brachyrhynchos
GAGGAACCAGGCATAGACGGCGCGGTCAATCTCCTCCTCGTTGGCCAAGCGCATCTTCTTGCGTTGGGTGCCCACCTCGCCGCCGAGCTGCTCCAGGAACCAGCGCAGCTTCGCCTCGTCCTTCAGCCACCCCCTGAGCGTGCCCCCCGGCACCCCGAAAGCCCGGCACACCGACGCCTGGCGCTCGCCCTTCTTCACCCTCTCGATGGCCTGGAGCTTGTCCTTGATGGAGTAGGCGCGACGAAGCGACATCTTCACCGACACCCCCCCGGGTGATGCGCTGCTG
>NW_008246063.1:26741-41902 GCF_000691975.1 Corvus brachyrhynchos
CCCCCCCCCCCCCCCGCTTTCCCCGCTGAGATGTTCCACTTGGCTTTCACGGGAGGGAGAAGCGGTGCGCGGAGGGAGACAGCGCGCCGCACGCACAGTGCGGGGGCTCCCCCTCCCCGTAACTCCTCCCGTAAAATACAGGGGATCAGCCCGTGGGAGGGAGGGAAGCAGTGTGGGGGAAGCAGCGAGGTGGTGCACCTCCCTTTTCGCAGAGTGGTACAACCCACGGGCGCTGGCGGAGGTATGAGAACGAATCCAACTTGGCAAGGAAAAGGGGGGGGCAGCGCAACCTAATTGTTACGGGTGGCGCGCCTCCCCCATAACCCTCCGCGCGCCGCACGCTGCTCCCCTTTATCCCGGCGGCGGCCGAAGGGAGCGGAGGGGCTTTGAGGGGTCAACACTGTCGGTGAGTCCTGGTTTCCAGCCCCTTCCAGGCCCTAGGAATCCTTATACCCGCACTTAGGGTCCTTTACCCTTCTCCCTGAGCCTCGGCAGTGGAAGTTTCGGGGGTCTCCGGAGCGTCCTTTACACCTCTAGGGCGGGAGGTGCCGGGGCTCCTCAGGATATTTGGGGGTAAGGGGCTCAGGGGCCCCTTCATGGTCTTTAGGGTCCCTTTGTCATCTCAGAGTCCCCAAGAAGGAGGTTGTGGTCACCCCCTTTATTATCTTTAGGGCACTTTCCCGTGGAAAGAGAGATTTGGGGGTCCTGTAATTGGGAATAGGGCTCCTTCCCTCAGTGGTGGGAAGGAGGGAGTTTTGGGGGCCTTTCCTTGTATGTGGGGGTCTCTTACCCTGTTAAAGCTTTAGGGAAGGGAGTTTGGGGAGTTCCCCCATCCTCTGTGGCATCCCTTTCTTCCCCCTAGAGTCCTGAAGGAGAAAATTTAGGCTGCCCTTGGTTTTTGGGATAACTTTTCCTTGCTTAGACTCTTAAGGAATGCTGGAGCAACCCCTCCTTCCTAATGTCTTAAGTCTGTTTTTCTTTAGTAGGTCTGGGAAGGGAGTCATGGGAGTTCCTAAGGCTCCTGAAGGAAAAGATTTAGGGATGCCCTTGTTTCCTGAGACTGCCTTCCCCACTTAAAAGCCCAGGGAATATTGGGGTGACACCCCCAATTCCCAATGTTTTAGGCCTCTGGGAAGGAGTGTGTGGAAGCCCTCCTGTATTCCCTGTGGGGTCTCTCCTCCCCTCACATCCCAAAAAGAAGGATGTGGGAGATCTCTTCATTATCTGGGGGATCCCTTTCCAGGCACAGGGGGGATTTTAGGATTCTCCATGTCTTTGGGGTCTCTTTCCCAGGATTTAGGAACTCTCTGTTACAGGTAAGGGGTGGGTGGATTCATGCTGGGGGTCTCCCTAAACCTTTGGGGTTTTCCACAACTTGTGGGGACACATTCCCTGTTTTTTGGGAATATTCCTGACGTATTAAAGCCTTCACCTCCTGGTAGGGAGGGGAATATAGGGATCTCACACATCCCCAGGTGCCTTGAGGATCTGCTCCTCCCCCCATTCCTTGGATTTTTTGTCCAGTCACTTGCTGCAAAGGGAAACTGGAGCTGCTGCCGTGTCCTGGCACAGAGCAACTGATCCATCCCCTATCCCAGCCCCCTTGGCTGCCTTTCCAAACTTATCCTGGAGCTGGAAACCCTGGAAAATCAGCTCCTGTAGGTGCAGCTGGGCTCTGCTTATCTCACCTGTCCTTCTTTTCCTTGTGCTGCTGTTCCCAAACTTCCATTGCCTTGGTGGGGTTTGTCCTCTCCCTGTTTTTTTTTCGTCTCGATGCTCAGGAGGGAGGGATCCATTTCCAGACTATTTTGGGAACGGGCAGAGCCTGCTGTTGTGCTCCATGGGGTTTTTGAAGGATTACATCCCTGACTAAACTTGCTGAGGCTGCCACATTGGTGTTCCCAGAAATCCCACATGGATTTGTTCTGTCGCATTCAGGTCACTGATGATTTGGAATTGATTGGGATCCTGATGGTCACAATCCTTAGGGATGAGAAATTCCCTTTTCTGAGCTGTCTGCCTGTAATTCTTTCCTCTCCGTTTCCAGGTGTGTCCCATTTCTCCTTGACCTTCAGGTAGGACTTCTCCTCACCTGAGCTGTTTATTCCCGACTCTTTTTTCCTATTTCTCCAGAAGGAGAAACATTCCCTGTCTTTCCCTAAAAAGCTGATTTCTCATATCCAGGATTATCTCATTAGGAATCAGCAGCTTGGAGCGGAAAGTTGTGGTTTTAGGTGATCAAGGATGGGAATTGTTGTGTTTTCCTGGAATGTGGAGCTTTGTGTCGTAGCAAAGGTGATGCTGAGGGTCTGACTTGGGGGAAGAGCCAATTTTAGGGAATGAAACCAGCAGAGGAGCTGGTTTAAAATGAATAGACACTGGTGTTAATATTTTGATTTATTTTGATTTCCCTGATGGATCTTGAACTCATCCTGAATTTCTGGGCTCTGATATTTCCCAGTGGAGAGAGAACATTCCCAAAACCACTGTGTGGTTTTTAATCCTAAAACTTTGTGTTTGAGGAGGTAAAAATGGCATTTTTGGGTGGAAAATGTTGAAAGGTGATGGTTTGTGTGATTAAAATCCCTTTTGCCCAGGTTCCTCCAGGAAAACTGATGGACACAGAAGAGAAATGACACTTTTTTTCCCAATTTTTCCTTGTTTAGAAGCTTTATTTCCTTGAAAACTTGGGATTTATCAGGACTAAACATGAAGTTTGGCCTCTCATGGAAGCAAAAACGTGCTGCAGGAATGTTGGGAATTATTTTGGTGTAAAATCAACCAAAAATTTGGATTCTGAGCTCCATCAATACGTGCCAGGATTGGGATGGCAGGTTGGGAATTCTCTGGCTGCTGGGATGGGAAAATCCTTTTGGATAACATCACAGTAATGTTCTTTTCCTTGTTATTGAAAATGAAAATAAACTTGTTTTTTGTGGTGTCGGTTCACAAACTTCATGGAGTTCTGGAAAGTTCATCAGCTCTAAACTTAATTAAATATGTTAATGAGTTAATCCATTAATTATTAATTAAATCATTAGGCTGAGGAGCTGCTGCATCCATAGAAATTGGAATTTTTCTCTAATTTTATCCTGTTTTTTTTAATGCTGGCATAGGAGCTAAAAAAGTAAGTACCCTCTAATTGTTATGTGTTTTTTTGGGAATGCTGGAAAATCTGGGAATATCAGCACTGCTGGGATATTTATTAGACAAATTACTGCAGAGTTTTCTTAGAAATAATTTAATTTTAAAGGGTTTTTTAAATTAATTTCAGCTCTGTTAAAACAGTTCTTTGTTTGGAGGGAATCCCCTGGTAACTCCTCATTATAGAATTCCTATGGAATTCCTGCTCCATAATTCACCTCATCCATGGAGGCTGCAATTCCAGGGCTTGGAGCTGCTTAAAAACTGGAGCAAAACCATCTGAATTAAATAAATAAAAAATTAATAGTTGGGGGAAAAATTTAACATTTAATTTTAAAAATTCAAATTTTAAATTTAGTTTTGAAAAAACTTAAATTTTAGGAATTTTTGTGGTGCAAAATCCCTCAGAATTACAAAAATCCCAGAAATTTTAGTTCTTTTTTTGTGCAAATTCAGCTCTAATTAAAAAAGTATAATAAACCCCTTATTTTAGGGGTTTTTTGGGTGCAAAATCCAACTAAATCCTGACTTTTTCCACCTACAAGAAGTTCTTGTTGAAGTAGTAGAACATTCCTGTTAAAATAATCCCATTTTTCCTTGGAATCACTCAAAGAAATGGGAAATTTGGGACAAGCAGAGCGTGTCCTAAATGGGATTTTCTGCTTAGAAGTCCTAAAAATTCCAATTTATTGTCCTATTAACTCACTGTTGGTGGGGAATTTTGCTTTCCCATGGATTTTGGGCTGCGGTGTTCCTGGACTGCTGCCCTTTGGGAATATGTGGAAGGGAATTAATGCCCAACACGTGGAATTTATGTCATTTAATTCTTTTCCAGCCTGGAAAATTAATATTTAGTGGAAATTTTTGCTTTATTCTAATCAAATTGAAATTATTTTCAATCATTTGCTTTTATTATACTTTTTTAATTTATTATGTTATTTAGTTACTATAATTAAATTTATTTCTATTTAAAGGGCCTAACAAGAATTTATATCTCCCTACAATAAAAGAGAAAAACTTAAATATAAAAATTCAAAATAAGCTTCAATTTTGATTTTTTTTTTAAATTCTGAATTGAAAACTCAAGTTTTAAGCATTTTTAGCTGAATCGGTTTCCCAACTCAAGGGGAAAAAAAAAGAAAAATCTCCTTTTGCTATTCCTCATGATTTGTGTAATTGGAATATAAAATTTGGTATTTTAAACTCTATAAATTTAAGATTTTAGAGGCAAAAGTTCAGTTTATTAATTTATAAATTGCAATTGAAATAGTCAAGAGGCAAAAAAAGCATTTATGTGGAAATTTTAAATTACATTTTCAAGTAAAAGCAATAAATTTTAAAATTAAATTTTAAAATTAAATTGGAATTCAAAGCCAAGCATTTGACTTGAGGCTTCCAAAGTTTTCCAGGAGCCTTTGGAATTACAAACCTTTGAGGACATTGCATCTCTCTGGGAATTCTATTTGGCAACCTGCCACAGATCAATTTTTTATTAATTAATTATTGAATTAATCACGAGATTTGCAGCTCCTGGACAAACGTAATTTGCCAATAACTTGGATTTTATCCTGAAATTATATCCCAGTTTTTCAGCAGCGGCTTTTTAGTAGGAAAAGCCAACCAGGAGTAAACAACAACCTCCAAAATCTCAAAAATTGGAGCCAGTTTTCCCAAAATTTTGCCTAATTGGGAATAACTAACAAATAATTAATGACTAATCCACTAACTTGGAATAATATCTTCTAATTCCCAAGGATTTGAACAAAATCCTATGGTTTTTTCCTGCCTGTTGCCTTAAAATTTGGAATAACGGGGAGAATTCTTGGCACAACAGCAGGAGTATTTTAGGAGGAAGGTGGTTTCGGCTGCGTTGAATTCCTTGGACCTCAAACTTATCCCAAAAGGGAAAAATAAATGGAATATTGGAGCTCTTTTCCCAGGGATATTAATGGATATAAAAAAATCTCCTGCATGCCCTTGCTTTGTTTTTGCTGCCACTACATTGTTGTGCTTATCTCTTCATGCTGCCAATTTTTTCGGGAAGATGAGGACACGGAAAACTCCCTGCTCCATGGACAAAGTTTGGCTGGAAAAGCACCGGCACGACGAAGCCGAGCGGGAAGCGCCGGAGCCCGAGGCCGTCAATGGGATCTGCCACGAGGATTCCTTGGAGGGGGAGTTCAAGGGGGACCCAAAAAAACCCAGGAATGGCAAAAAGCAACGGAAACGGAAGCGCTCCCCGAAACCCAAAGCTCAGGATTCCAAGCTGGACGCGATCCTGGTGGGAATGTCGGCGGAGCACGTGTGGTTTGACAAGCCCTTGTACGACCGTGCTGAGAACGTCTACAGGAAAAAACTAGCGGATTCCCAGAGTCGGGAATCTCCTGAGACTGGAAAAATGGCTCAGGAATCCCCTGCCGTGGCCAGGTCGAAATCCAGCCAAGATATTCCCAAGCCAAGGATGCTCCCGGTGTGTTCCCACGGGAGCCTGGCCGCCTGTCACCACGTTGTCCAAGGGGTTTGGATCAACAAGCTTGACTTCGATAAGGCCGAGAGGGCGTTTATGGAAAAATCCCAGTTTTTCCTTCCTCCCAGTGTCCTGGCCATCCCATCCGTGTGCGCGAATTCCAGGCTGGGAACGCCGGATGAGGGCTACGGCACTGCCTTGCCCACTCCTGCCACGCCAGGCTTGGCTCCCGCCATTCCCAACTCCTCCGTGGCCTCCATTCCCAGTTTGCCCAGCTCCGACCAGCAGACGGTCAATGGGAAGCCACAGATTTCCAACTGGGAAGTTCTGGCATCCGAGGTTTGGCTGGAAAAACCTCTTTACGATGATGCTGAGAAGAATTTTTATGAGAAGATGTTGGATGGACACCCTTCAGATAAAATCCAACAGTGGCAACGCGGCTGCCCGGAAGCATCCAAGACCCACAACCTTGGGAAGCAAATGGGAATCAGCACCAATCCTCAGCTTCCCAGTTCTCCCAAGGAAAATGCCACCTGCTGCTTTTTCCTGCACAAGGACAGCGAATCGGTGTGGCTGAACAAGGTGACCTACGACAGGGCCGAATCCCGATATTTCGCCCTGGAAGCGGCCAGAGCAGCAGAGAAGACTGGGATCCAGGAATCTGCTGCAGAAAATCCCTCCCATCCAGCTGCTCCGAGCAGTCCTGCTCCGGAAATGAAGTAGGAGAAGTTTCTTTGGGGGTAAAACCCATGCAAAAAACCGGCCGGGTCAGGATTGAGCCGGAAGGAATTTGCATGTGGAGAAGACTGGGTGGACTTGGAGATGCTCCTTGTGGGCAGGGAGCTGGGGGGAAAATCTTTCAAGGAATTCTCCTGAGGAATTCTGGTGGATAAAGGCTGCGTTTGTGTGGAGCCAGAGGTGAAAATGTTGAGAGGCAGGGCTGGGAAGTGAGCTCAGTATCCCCCGTTTTTGCATGGATACAGCACCATCCTCCTTTCCATCCTCTTATTCCATATAAAAATCAGCCTCATAACTGGTATCCAGCTTGAAGAAGGTTTGGGAATGACTGGAATACAGTTTAGGGAATCACTCTTGTTGGGAGCATGTGCTGTAGTTTGGTTTTTTGAGGGAATTTATATCCAGTCTGTTAATCTTTGGAATGCCCTTGGATCCTCTCCAAGGGCTTAGATGTGTGCAGAGCTAAGGTAGAGACTGGTATTCCTGGGAGAAAAAGACTCTTGGAGTATCTGTCCTTATTTCCTGACACTTCGGATCCATGAGTTTTGTTGGGATTTGTTGGAAAGCTTTTAGGATCTTTGTATCAAGGGATTTAGAGGTCAAATACTTTTTGCTTGGTCCTGTTTGGGATCAATTTCCCTTTACTTGGTCAGAACTGGGTATTTGGGAAAATCCACGTGTCTCTGTAAAAATGTGGGATAAATTTGCCTTTATTTGGGATTTTCTGCGAATGATCTTGATTGGAATTCCAGGAGGTCCTGGAGATTTGGGTGTGGAGAGTGGTTTTGGTGCAGGTCCTGTGTCTCTTCTGAGTGGGTGGGTGAGATAAGAAGGGATTTGATTTCGGGAAAATCAGCTTTGGCTTCTACGGAAGTGTTTTATGGGAAACTCTGGGATTTGGGATGGCAAGGAGAAGGTTTGTGGAGCCTGCTCCAGTTGTGGTTTCCTTGTGCTGCTCTATCCCTGCTCTCCACCTCAAACTTCTGCTTGCTCTGTCCCTGTCCCCTGCTGGAATTCAGGGCTTTTCTTCTTTTCGAGGGCTCTGTTTCCCTTCAAATTAAGAATTTAATCCACCTTTGGAAGCTGCTCCATAAAAATCCTCCATTTCCCAGCAGGATTTGGGGTGTTTTGTGCTGTTTTTCTGTGTAGTGCCAGGTCCGTCACATCCGAGTGTTGCCTTGCTGATTTTCATCACAGATTTCCCAGAAAACTTGTGGATGCCCTATCCCTGGAAGTATCCAGGGAAAAGCTGGATGAGGCTTGGAGCAACCTGGGATAGTGGAAGGTGTCCCACGGCAGGGGGGTGGAACTAAATGATCTTTATGGTCTTTTCCAACCCAAACCATTCTATGATTTCTATTCCCTTTTTATTCTCCTACACAAGACATTTTCCTTAGCATGAACTAGAAAATCCTGGTTTTTTGGGGTTTTTTTTGTGGAATAAGGTCTGGATCAGCTGATTCGTCCCATCCCCACTCCACATCCGGGTCAGGCAGGTGGGTGATTAATCTGTCCTGGCTTTTTAAGAGGATCCTGGATACTTAAATCCACAGCCAAGCCGAGCTGCAGGCACAGAAACCACTCCTGACGAGCTGTTAACCTTCAATCCTTGCAGGAATTCACGTTTTGTGGATATTTCCCCCCCCTTTTCCCAGGAAAATGGCTGTGGATTACTTCTTGCACGACAAGATCTGGTTTGAGAAGTACAAATACGACGACGCCGAGCGAAGGTTCTACGAGCAGATGAACGGCCCCATGGGTGGCTCCTCCCGCCAGCAGGTAATTCCCATTCCCAGGAATTCCAGAGTAAGTCAAAGGACATGATCCACCTGGAATTTTGTGGGATTTCCACTCTCGGTGCTGTTTTATTCCAAGTCTTCCTGGAGCTCTCTAAGCTGTTCATGACCCTTTTTGTCTGGTTTGGGGTTTTTCTTCCCACCATTTTCTGTAGAACCTGAAGGATTTGATCCCAAGGAACTGGGAGATCAGGTGCCTTTCTAACAGGTGAACCTGTCCTAGCTTCCAGCAGTTATCCTTAATTTTTCCAGGCTGCTGGGATCTGTGGGGGCACAGTTTGAGCTGGAAATCCCCAAATCCCCAATTTTATTGGCAAAGAGTTGTCCTGTCCCCCTTCATCCAGGGAAAACTCTGCTTTGCTTCCATTTTGGAGCAGCAAAGCTTTCCTTTGGGATATTCCAAGGGAATACACATAACCTGAAGTTTGAAGAGAGGCACCACAGCTCCAGAGATGGTTTTTTTGGGGGGATTTTTTTTATCCCTCTCTTTGTACCCCTGGAAATATTCCAGGTGTTCCAGTGGAAGACTCTGTCATGGTACCGGTGAGTTGGGATGGGGAAGGTGGAGGGGGAAGCATGATCCTGCTGAGCTGAAGTACTTCTAGCTTCAATATTATCCCCAAATTATTCCTGTTCCAAGGTTCAGAGCTTTCCTAACCTCTTCCTGCTCCTAACTGCTCGTGCCTTTGGAATGATGAGTGTTCAGTGCCTCTTTCTAAGAGTTTACAAGGAATTATTTGCTTAAATAATAACTTTTAAAATATTGTGGAATGCCTGCTGCCCATCCTGGCTTAGGTGCTGGCACAGCACCTGGGAGAAGGGAATAAAAAAGATTGGGAAGCTCTGGATGAGTGCTGGAAGCAGATTTTGGAGTGAAAACCTCTTGGAACAGTTCAACTATTTCAAGGCACATCAGGAGCTTCCAGTGAAGGAGTTCAGCTTGGGAAAGGTGGTTTGAAGGATCTCTGGAGATCCTGCAGCAATTTATCAGCCACTTTTCCTATGGAAAAATATCCCCACACTCCTTAAAACCTTCTTGGAAGCAGCAGGAAGTGGGACCCACCTGGATGTGTCCAGAGTGTTCTCCTTTATTTTCTATTTACCTCAGCATTTGGGGCTTGTGGGAGGTTTCATGTCTCGGATTTTGCTGGTGGGGGTTGCAGTCTGGGAGAGGCAAGGAGTGAATGGATCATGGAATTCCCAGGGAGGGAATCTTGAAATCCAGGCTAAAGCATGGCAGCAGGAGCAGAGGGAAAAAATTCCTGGTGTTCTGGATTGCACCTCTCTGGATAGAGTGCTGGAGTCAGGGTTGTCACTTCCTGCCTGAACTCAGGTAATATTATGGAAAAATCCTGCCTGAAGCTGGATTTTTAAGGAGTTCTGGAGTCACTCCAACCCTCTGGCAGCTTCCCAAACCTTTCAGGGTAATCACAGGGAATTTAAAAGCTCTTTGACTGGATGATCTTTCAGGACACATGACCAGGGATTGCAGTCGGTGCCACCCGATTTAGCCCCAGACCTTGCAGCAAAAATCGCTGAATCATGGAAAGGAAAATTCCCAATTCCAAAAACCCCGCTTTTCCCTCCTTTTTTTGGGTTTTTTTTTTTTTTGAACTTCCCTGCTGATTTTTTTTCCCCCATGTTTTAATATTTTTTTTTTAAAAAGAAACTCTTGGTTCTTTCTGCGCTGTTTGCAGGAGAACGGAGCCAGCACGATCCTCCGCGACATTGCCAGAGCCAGGGAGAATATCCAGAAATCGCTGGCCGGAGTGAGTACCCAAGCTCTCACCAGCTGGCTGCCTGCATCCATATTTTTTTTTTTTTATGGAATTCTAATCCCATAGATTGTTTGGCTTCTTGGTTGGAAGTTAGAGGAGAAGACCAAGGTGTGCAGCGCCGTGTCCCACCAGCTCCATCCTGTCCCGATGCGCTGCTCGCTGGCAGTGCTGCCAAAACTGGATTTGGGTGAAAAGAATTCCTTGAATTGGGCTTTTCCTTCCTTCCTTTTTTTTTTTTTTTTTTCCTTTCTCCTGGTGGGATGTGCCCATGGGTCTTAACTAACAGGTTCCAACTCCCAAGCACTGGAGTGTGTGGCTCTTTTTTGGGATACACTGGGCTGCCACCTTCTCTTCCCTGTTTTGCTTCCAGTTTAGGGTATGTGCCAAAAAAAAAAAAAAAAAAAAAAAGGGGTTTTCCATCTGCTGTATCCAGGGAATTCAGCTTGGTTACAAGCTCCAAGGCTGGAGCATCCTGGAGGAGCTCAGGAATATCCTTTGTGGAGGTGTTTTTGTGCTGAGTGCAGACAAGAGCGTTAAAAACCTTTCTTTTTGTAAAAGGAAGTTAAAATATTAATAAGTGGAGTTGTTTTATGGGAAAGGAAAATCCATGGAATACAGCCCAGGTGTCTTGATCTCCCTACCTCTGCAGTAGGACTCCCAAAGGAATCCATCTGTTATTTGGTCTCATAATTCCCTCTTGGAATGTTTAACACCCTCAGTTTCTATCTTGATCAGCCCAGTATCAGGGAACAACAAGGAATTCCCCCTTTCCCAAGGGGAATATTCCATATTCCTCCTTACACCAGGAGAAAGGAACCAGACATTTGGGATAAATATAAGGAATCAATATTTCAGCCAACAACTCAAGGAAAATTTTCCTGACTCTCATTTTATAAGGAAAAAAAAACATGGATAAAGGAGGCCCCCATCCCAAACAGGATCAAAGAACTCTGCACAAAAATTCCTTTGGGAAGAACTTTTGGAATTGGGCAAGGGGCAGGGAATCTAAACCCAAATCACCTGGAAGTGCTGCTCATCCTCATCTTCCAGAATGGTTTGCCAAAGATGAGGAATTTCTTCCCTGACTCCTGTTAAAGAGCTTTTTTTGGGAGAGAATCCCAGAAGTTTGGATCATCCAGGTGCTGTAACAGGGAACTGGCAAAGCACCAGCCCAAAGCCAGGACAGGAATTTTGGGATATAAATTGTTTGCAGATGTTTTCGGGGATTAGTGCTGGATGTAAAAAGTTCCTCTGCTGGATTTTTTTTTTGTTCCTGGGAGAGGGGGTTGGATCTTCCACTGAAAAATAATTGGAATACTCGGCTTTTGTAGCTTGCATCCCTCAAGGATCATCATTAATCTTGGATAACCAGGCTTGACTGTAGAACATTCCTAAACTTAAACTTATTCCTTACATTCCCAAAACCTGAATTTACACTGTGTGATCCGGAGAAAAGCAGGAAGAACGTTTTTATTGCAAGATTTTTGCCTTTCCTTCCTCCAGAGTTATTGTCAGGGATCTTTAGATGTGGCAAGGGAAGAATTGGCTCTGAAAAGATGGGACAATGGGAGTTTTGGCCTTTTTGCTGGGAATTTCAGGCTGGGATTGTGTCATAAAACGCAGGAATGAGCACTTGGAATGGTCGAGGCCTCCAGAAAAACGGGATAAAGCTCTGCCACTGGAAACATTTGTTTGCACATCCCTTTCATCCAGCTTTGCATGGCCATCCCAGATTTTAGCAGTTTCCAGTTAGCTCCATGGCTGGAGATTCCCTGGATCCTGAGTTGTTCCCTGATCCAGGGAGGTGATCCTGCCCTTCTCCTCAGCCCAGGTGAGGCCTCAGCTGGAAAACTGGGTCCAGCTCTGGGCTCCTGGGGAAAAGAGAGGCCTGGAATGAGTCTAGGAATATGATGGAGCTCCTGGATTATGAGGAAAAGCAGGAAGTGGAACAGGAAATTCCACCTGAACATGAGGAAAATCTTTATTGTCTCTGATATTTTTAATGCATTTTAGGGAGTCAAACTTCAGGGAATAACAGATGTTTATATCCCAAGGTACCCTTCATAATTCCCAGGGATTTATTTTGCTTGGATGATTAAATTTATGCACAATCCTGGTGAGATTCCAGCTTTCCCAAACACTTGAACTATCCAAAATATTTGGAATAGGCTGCAACTCTGAGGTGGGTTCAGCACAAAAATTTAAAAAAAGAAGGATTTAAGGGCTTTATCCAAGCAAAGAGTGCACAGGAAATGAGGAAAGCGATGCTGTGGAACTCCCCACCTTTGGAATTCTGAATTCTTATCCCTGATAAAATTCATGGATACTTGTGTGGAGCTGGAAGTTGGAAGAGGGAATAGTTTTTGTGTGCTCTAATGGAGGTGTGCTATCCACATTCCCAAATCTTGGAGCGTCCTTTCCTCAGGGAAGATCCCAGAGTGTCATAAAGGCAATTTTCCCATAATTTTTGAACTCATCCCAGGATTTGGGGCTTGGTTGTGCCTCTTGCATTGTCTTATGGGTTCCAATTAAGATCTCTTGATTGCTTGAGCTTGGGACAGGCATCCCTTGCTCTTCCCATGCTCTTCCCTCTTTTTTTTTTGAGGAATTGTTACGAACAGGGAAGAGAAATGTCCTCTTCCTGTGCTGGCAATGTTGAGGCACCTCCAATCCTTGTGGGAATTTTGAGTCCCTCACAAGAAGGACATTTAGGGGCTGGAGCATTTCCAGGGAATGGAAGGGAATGGATTGGGAAGGGTCCAGAGCACCAGGAGCAGCTGAGGGAGCTGGGAGGGCTCAGCCTGGAAACAAAGGAAGCTCAGGGGGAACCTTCTCACTTCCACAAATCCCTGACTGGATTCCCAAGTGGGAATCCAGGATCTGCTCCCAGGGAATGAGGGACAGGATGAAAGGAAACCCCACCAGAGGGCAGATTTAGCTGGAATATTGGGAAAATTCCTCATGGAAAGGGACTGTCCAGCCCTGGCACAGGGGTGGAGTCCCCATCCATGCAGGGATTTTGTGGATGTGGCACTTGGGGACGCTCTCAGTAGTGACCCTGGGGGAACAGTTGGACTCGATGGGCTCAGAAGGGTTTTCCCACTTCGTAATTCCATGATTTCCATCCTTGGAGCATCAGGGCTGGCATGGTGTGATGAGCCCATGGTGCTGCATGAGCTCCCTGCAGGCACCGAGATGTTCACGGAGAAGATCCCAGAATTCCTGGGGGAATGTTTGTGTGCAGTGTGAGGCTGTTTCCCACCGCTCCGTAACTTTTCCTTGCATGCGGATCTTCCCTGCTCTTGAGTTCTCTCTGGAATAGTGAAACCCTTTCCCATCTTCCCAAACCTTTTCCCCCCCTGCAGCAGAAGACGCCTGCTCGGAGCAAGGAAGCTCCTTGTGCCCATCCCAAGAAACAATCGAGACGCTCCGCTGTAAGTGAGCCGTGCATGGATGGAGCCTTTGGAAAAAGGGGAGAGGATTTGGTGGGACAAGGATGGAGCAAGTTCTCCTTCCTCGGTGTTTGGCACCCAGATAAACCTGGATAATGGGATCTGATAACAGGGAGTTGTCCCAGCTCCGTGTCCAGGGATCTGCGCTCACCTTCCTGAGCCTGAATCCATGGCTGAGGTGTCGGAGGTGGAATTTTTTCCTGCTCTTTTGGTATCTCCCAGCCTCATCCCTGGAAGTGTCCAAGGCCAGGTTGGACAGGGCTTGGAGCAGCCTGGGATAGTGGAAGGTGTTAGACTGGATGATCCTTAAAATCCCTTCCAACCCAAACCGTTCCATGATTCACACCTTTCCTTGTGCCTCACATTCTTCATCTTACCCCTGCTTTTCCCTCTCCATCTGCTGAGATTGCATGTTGGAATTATGTGCAGGGTCAAAGAGAATAAATTATTCTCTCTTTTCACTTAGAAATGACAATTCAAGGGCAAATCCCATTATTTTCTTTGCCTTTGCTGCCTGGAATTGATGGATAAGGAACCTCCTTAACATTAAAAAAAAAAAAAAAACCAACTCTTTTTTTGCTGTCAAAAAATCCATTGGAAGCCAGAGTGGAATAATTATTCCATCAGGATGTGTTAAAGGAGGTTGAAATTGTTAGGAATTAAAAGCTGGCTTGGGGAAGGTGGGAGTAGAAATCCTGGCATCTTTCCAGCTTTCCCAGTGTTACCTTAGGCAGGTCATTCCTGTCCCTCAGTGGGTTGGGAGAGGAGACTGAGAGACTCCAAGAATTTTTTTAAAGGGCTCAGTATGAAATTTTCGTATAAATTTTGGGTGGTTTTTGTGGCATTTTGGGATCTGAGAGTGGGAGAAGTGATTTTATGCTTTGCTCCTTGGTGCCAGCTGAAATTCCTCGGGATTTAGTCCATGCTTCATTTTCTAGAGCTGCTCCATTAGTTCCTATCCTAATTTAGAGAAAATACCCTTGGTTTTAGTTCAGCTCCTAAATTTTCTCCCTCCCCGAGGACATGACTCTGCTTTGCTTCATGGAATTTTCGGGAAGAGGGGAAACAACTCGCTTTCATCCCGGTTTTCCTCGTTGCAGAGCGCAAGCACAACCTCCTCGGGGGCTGCTGGTGACCAAAATGAGCTCCTGTCCCGAATTTCCCACCTGGAAGTGGAAAACCAGAACCTCCGCAGTGGTGAGTGGGAGAATCCTTGTCCTGGCTGGAGACCTAACACGAAACTGGGAATTTAAGGTCATTTTTCCTATTTTTTTCCCTTCTTTTTCCAGTTGTTGCAGACCTCCAGATGGCCATTTTCAAGTTGGAAAGCCGCCTGAACGCTCTGGAGAAATCCTCAACTTCCCACCAGCCTTCACCTGTTCCTCCGACCCAGGTGAGCCTTGGAAAAATGCTGGAATTTTTCTCTAGGAATTCAAATTACGGCCGGATCAAAGATCCATGTGGACAAACGTCCTGTTTCGATAAATCCATGTGAATGTCGCAGTGTGTGGGGATTGTTCCGCATCCTGAACAGTGGGGATTCCCATTCCTGAGCTTTTTTGGCTGCTCTGCTCCAACTCCAGGTTAACCTTTTCCCTCTTTTCCCTTAAAAAAACTCGGATCCGGTGAAGAAAGTGGAACCATTCAGCATTCCCTCCAAAAAAGTGGAGCTCCCGGCCAAGAAAGCCGAGCCGGCTGCTGCCGAGGACGATGAGGATGATGACATCGACCTTTTTGGGAGCGATGATGAGGAGGAAGACCAGGAAGCTGGCCAAGGCCGGGGAGA
>NW_008246063.1:41918-44162 GCF_000691975.1 Corvus brachyrhynchos
GGAGAAGAAAGCCAAGAAGCCAGGACTCATCGCCAAATCTTCCATCCTGCTGGATGTGAAGCCGGTGAGTGATTGGAATTTGGGAAGCTCTGGGAGTGAGGCTGGGAATCCTCTCTCATCCAAGTGGGTGGTGGTAGAATTCCAAACAAGGGGCTTGGAGCGAGGTGGGATTTGTTGCCATGGAATCCTAGAATGGGTTTGGATGGATGGGACCTTGAATCCCATCTTATTCCATGGGCAGGGACACCTTCCCCTATCCCAGGTTGCTCCAAGTGGCCTTGGACACTTCCAGGGATGGGGCAGCCACAGCTTCTCTGGGAATCCTATTCCAGGGCCTCCTCATCCTCCCAGGGAGGAATTTTTTCCCAGTATCTCATCTAATCTCACCCTATCCCAGTTGGAAATCATTCCCCCTTGTCCTGTCCCTCCATCCCTTATCCAAAGTCCCTCTCCAGCTCTCTTGGATCCCGTTGAGGCACTGGAAAGGGCTCCAAGGTCTTCTGGAGCCTTCTCCAGCCAAAGAAGGAAACTTTGGATCAGCTGTGACATTCCCAGAGGTGTCACAGTGTCACTTGGATATCCCTTGGAGCTGCTGTTGATCTCCAGGAAAACGCTAAAACCTCCCAATTCCCGCTTTTCCAGTGGGACGACGAGACCGACATGGCCAAGATGGAGGAGTGCGTCCGCTCCATCCACATGGATGGGTTGGTGTGGGGAGCTTCCAAACTGGTCCCAGTTGGATACGGCATCAAGAAACTCCAAATCCAATGCGTGGTGGAGGATGAGAAAGTCGGGACAGACATCCTGGAGGAGGAGATCACCAAGTTTGAGGACTACGTAAGTCTGGGAGCTGGATACTGGGAGGAGTTGGAAAGGGACCCACGGGAAGGGGTTAACTCCGGTGTGTTTTCCTGGGAACACCTGGATGACTCCAGTTTTTGTCCCCTTCCAGGTGCAGAGCGTGGACATTGCTGCTTTTAACAAGATTTAGAAGGAAAAACTGTATCCCCCTCATCTGAACCCGGAACTAATAAAGATGAACATTGGGCGTGCATGTAGGGTCGTGGGTTTTTCCTTCAGGTGCAGCTTCTCCAGAGGGATTTGGTGGGAGATTTTGGGATATTTGAGCAGCCTGGGCTACTGGAAGGTGTCCTCCCCTATGGCAGCGGCTTGGAATGAGAGATATTTAAGGTCTCCTAACCCAAACCATTCCATGATTTCCTCATCATTGGTGGAAGGAAAGATCTTGAGACGAGGACTTTGAATTTGGGGCTGGAATGAAGGTCTGAGGGTGTTTCCAGCCACCTTTCCCAAGGTTTAGAGACCCAGTCACTCCCTACAAAAAACCCAGGATGAATAACCAGGAAGAATTCAGGAATTGCTCGTTTGGGATGGATTTCATCCCTATTTTCCTGTTGATTCCCTGCCCCCGTCACTTCAGCTGAGCGTGGCCTGGGGAGAGGACAGGTGACGTTCCTGACTTTGGGAACACGAGGTCTGTTCCAGTGCCAGAGTCCAAGGTCCGGGGTCACGTGGTGCCAGTACCAAGGACATGGGAAACTCCATGGGCTTGTGCTGCAGGTTGTCCTTTGCCCCAGTGTTTTGTCACTTGGTGTGTGACACGTGTCCCATGCAGGGTCCTGCCACCCCCAGAGCAGTGCTGGGAGTGCCACTTGTCCCCTGTGCTGCCACCCTGAGTCCCTGGTGTTCCAGGTGCTGGCACAGCTGGTGCCACGTGTGCCCTGTGTGTCCCCCCCACTGTGCTGCCACATATGTGCCCTATTTCTGCCATGTCACCCCTCCCGTGTCCCCTGTGTGTGCTGCCATTCCTGGTCCCTCTTGTCCCCCGTCACCATCTCTGTGTCACCCTTGTCCCGTGTGCTGCCATTCCCGTGTGCCCCGTGTCCCCTCTGCTGCCATCCTATGTGTCCTGTGTGTGCCCCATGTACTGCCATCCCTGTCCCGTGTGCCACCACCCCTGTGCCCCGTGTCCCCTCTGCTGCCATCCCCTGTGCCCAGTGTCCCGGGTCTATCGCCATCCCTGTGTTTTGCCATCCCTGTCCCATGTCCTCTGTGTCACCATCTCTGTGTCCCCCGTGTGCTGCGATCCCTGGCGCCCTGTCCCTGTGTGTCCCGCGTGTCCCACTGTCCCTGTATCCCCCCTCTGCTGCCATCCCGGTGTCCCCTATGTGCCGCCATCCCCGCGCCACGTGTCCACTGTGCGCAGCCACCCGGCGTGTCCAG
>NW_008246063.1:44390-57507 GCF_000691975.1 Corvus brachyrhynchos
CCTGGTGGGGGGGCTGGGGGGGCTCCGAGCCTTCCGCTTCTCCGCTGCCGGTGCGTGGGGACAGCGGGGGACAAGAGGGGGACACGGGGGAAGGACAGGGTTGTAGGAAGGAGTGGTAGGCGAGGGGAGCCTCCCAGTGGGACTTGGAGGGACAGGGGAACAACTGCAGGGGGCAGCGCGGGACAGAGGATGGGGAAGGGACGGGAGGAGTGTTGTGGGCAGGGGTCTTGGGGGAGGGAGAGGGGGAACAACTCAAGGGGACAGGGGGGAGGATGAGGAAGTGACAGGAGAAGCGCTGTGGGGAGCGGTGGGGGGAGAGGGAGAGAGGAACCTTCCCAGGGAGACTTTGGAGGGACAAGGGAACAACTCCAGGGGAGAGGATGAGGGAAGGACAGCGGGGAGCGGTGGGAGAAGAGGGGAAATTCCCCCCGGGGGAGGATGGGGGAGCAACTCAAGGGGACTTGTAAGGGACAGGACAGAGGGGTCTGGGGGCTACTTCAGGGGGACAGGAACACCTCTCAGAGTGATCTGGGGATGGGAACCCCCCAGGAGCATTGGGGGGGGACAGAGGAACCCCTCAAGAGGACCTGCAGGGGACCAGGACAGTTCACACAGGGACTTGAGGGGGATAAGGACATCTCTCAGCTGAGTTCTGTGGTGGGGGAGAGGGACAACATTTGAGGGGGACTTGGGGGACAGGAGGTCCCCCTGGGGGACCTGCAGGGGATTAGGACAACTGATAGAGGGACAGGGACATCCCTCAGAGGGACCTGGGGGACAGGGAGACCCTTCAGAGGACACAGAGTGGGGATGGACACAAAGAGCCCTCAGGGAAACTTGGAGGGGACACCGGGACACCCTTCAGAGATGTCCCTCAGAGGGGACTTGGGCCACCCCACCCTGTCTCGCTCTGTGCTGGGGGTGCCGTCACCCACCTGGCCATGGGAGGCTTGGTGTGCCCCCCCACCCCGTGTCCTCTGTCCCTGGTGTCACCGTGCTGTCCCCGCAGACGTTGCGTACCTGCGCTCCGTCCTGCCCAGCACCACGGATGACGCCTTCTTTGACTACCTGGCCACCCTGGACGCCTCCGAGGTGACCGTCACTGCCATTCCCGAGGGCTCCGTCGTCTTTGCCAGGGTGGGACCCTCCTCCATCCTCTTTCCTGACCATCCCACCTCTCCTAGCTCCCAGACCTCCTCTTTTCCTTGACTCTGGGACCCCTTTGAACCCCGGTCCTGCCTTTCGAGCCCCCATTGCCCCCATTTTCCCTGACCCTGGGAGCCCCTGGACCTCCATTCCTGCCTTTCCAACCCCCAGATCGCCCTTTCCTCAACACCATGGACCCCCTGAACCCCCTTTGTGGCCATCCTGGGCATCCCCACCCTGTGAGCCCTTTCCTGGGCTCAGGGACTATCTGGATCCTTATTCTGGGCAATAGGATCCCCCTGCACCCCCTTCCCTGGCACTGGGATCCCCTTGTATGCCCTTTTCCTTCACCAATATCCCCCTCCAACTCCTTTCCTGGGCATCCCACCTTTCCCAGGCCCAGGCCTTCCCTTTTCCTTGACTCTGGGAGCCCTTGGACTCCCATTCCTGCCTTTCCCAGCTCCGGAGGGGCTGGGATGTCACTGCTGTTCCCGCAGGTGCCGTTCCTGCAGGTGAAGGGGCCGCTCCTGGTGGTGCAGCTGCTGGAGACCACCTTGCTGTGCCTGGTCAACTACGCCAGGTATTTTGGGATGGGGATGATCCCAAAGCTCCTGGAAGCTGGAGAGGGGCAGGGAAGGGAGTGCAGCACCCCCCAGTCCAGGGGGAGATGTGAGGCTGGGGACACCCTGGTCCTGGGGGTACCATGACCCCACAAATCCCCCGCTGGAATTTAACTGCTGGAATTCTACCAGTTGAATTTAACTACCAGAGGGTGTCCCAGTGTCCCCCCCAAGTTTTCCTGAGGGCTTTCCATGTCCAGCCCACCCTGTGGTCCCCTGAAGGGTCTCCCTGTCCCAAAGGTTCTACTGAGAGATTTCCTGGTCTCCTACAGGTCCCCCAGAGAGGTTCCCATGTCCCCCCCAGGGCCCCTTGGTCAACTCCACATCCCTCTCCACTGAGTCCCGTGGTGATCCCTGCCCTGTCCGAGCAGGGAGGGTCCTGGAGCCCCTTTCCCTTGGCTCTGTGTGACCTGTCCCCTTTGTCCCCCAGCCTGGTGGCCACCAACGCTGCCAGATTCCGCCTCCTCGCCGGCCCGGACATGAAGCTCGTGGAGATGGGGCTGCGCCGCGCGCAGGGGCCGGACGGAGCCCTCTCGGCATCCAAATATTCCTACATCGGGGGTGAGTCCCGCCCTGTGGTGCCCGGTGCCACCGCGGCCCTGCCATCACCTGGGTGTCCCCCCCATCCCTCCTCGCAGGCTTCGACTGCACCAGCAACATCCTGGCGGGAAAACTCTACGGAATTCCGGTGCGCGGCACCATCGCCCACTCCTTCATCATGTCCTTCAGGTGCCTGGAGGAGGTGCAGCCACGGGTGAGCGGTGCCTGGGATGGGATGGGATGAGGATAGGGATGGGAGTGCAGGTGAGGGTGGGATAGGGATGGGATGGGATGAGGATAGGGATGGGAGTACAGGTGAGGGTGGGATAGGGATGGGATAGGGATCTCATGGGGGTGGGGATGTAGAGGGGAATAGGAATGGAGATGGGAATGGGTTGGGATGGGATGGGAATGCAGACAGGAATGAGAGTGGGATGGATGGGAATGGAACACTCCACGTGTTCCCACACTGCTGGCACCTTGGATAATGCCATGGACTGTGCAAATCCCACATTCTCCTGGCAGGAGCTGCCGCCTCGGGCTGGAGGAGATCCCATGGACCTCGCAGCCCTGGCCGTGTCCTGGCTGCAGCGAGTCTGTGACCTGCTCCAAACTCCTCCTGCCAAGGCCAACCAGGGTGAGCTGGCCGCCTTCGTGTCCTATGCTGTCACCTTCCCGTGTGACTTCCAGGGATTGCTGGACACCTACTGTGTCAGGAGGTGAGGACGCCAGGACTTTGCCACCATGGGACAGGGGGTGGATGAGTCCCTCCTTGTTGGTAGCCTTGAAGTAGGAATGTTGGCTGGAAACGTTGCTGGATCCACCCTGGATCTGTGTCCTGCTTGTCATTAACAATTTCCTTGCCCATACCAGGAGTGGCTTGCCCAATTTCTGTGCTGTGGCCTTGGCGCTGCACCAGCTGGGATACCGGGCCATCGGAGTGCGCCTGGACAGCGGGGACCTGGCCCAGCAATCCAAGGAAATCCGGCGAGTTTTCCGAGCCTGTGGAGCTCAGTGAGTCCCACGGCAGCCCTGGGATGGATGTCACCGATCCCTGTTATCCTCACCTGCACCCAGCCCCTCATCCTGCCAGGATTTGGGAGCTCTCACAGCTCCGGGGTGCTGCGAGTGG
Source organism: Corvus brachyrhynchos (assembly GCF_000691975.1). Taxonomy (NCBI): domain Eukaryota; kingdom Metazoa; phylum Chordata; class Aves; order Passeriformes; family Corvidae; genus Corvus; species Corvus brachyrhynchos. The sequence continues at coordinate 47,829 of NW_008246063.1, forward strand.
ATCCATGGATCCTCCCAAATCCCACTCCTTCCAGCTTCCAGGTACCCTGGTTTGAGACCATCCCCATCGCTGTCAGCAATGACATCAGCGAGCAGAGCCTGGAGGAGTTTAGGAGGGAGGTGAGGAACCTGCTGGCACAGCTGGGAAGTCACCTGGGTGGTGCTGGCAGGGCTGGAATCACACCTGGGCTCTCCCTGGTGCTGGCAGGGCTGGAATGTTGATGGTCTCTGTCTTCTCCGCTGCCTCAGGGGAGCGAGATCGACATGATCGGCATCGGGACCAACCTGGTGACGTGTCCCCTGCAGCCATCGCTGGGCTGTGTCTACAAGGTACAGGTGGCAGCCTAAATCCCAGATATCCCAATCCTCTGAGCCACTTCCAGGTGCTCTGCACCTGCTCCATGGCCATCCAGCCCCGCTGGAGTCATGGAACCACAAAATAGTTTGCCTTGGAAGGGATTTTTGAAGATCATCCACCACCCATGGGCAGGGACACCTTCCACTATCCCAGGTTGTTCCAAGCCCCGTCCAACCTGGCCTTGGACACTTCAGGGATGGGGCAGCCACAGCTTCTCTGGGAATTCCATTCCAGCCCCTCACCACCCTCCCAGGGAAGAATTCCTTCCCAATATCCCATCTAACCCTGCCCTCTGGCAGTGGGAAGCCATTCCCTATGTCCTGTCCCTCCATCCCTTGTCCGCTCTCCAGCTCTCCTGAAGCCCCTTTAGGCCCTGGAAAGGGCTCTGAGGTTCTTCAGGCTGGACATTCCCAGCTCTCCCAGCCTGGCTCCATGGCTGAGGGTCTCCAGCCCTTGGAGCATCTCTGTGGCCTCCTCTGGACTCACTCCAGCAGCTCCACGTCCTTCTGCTGTTGGAGACCCCAGAGCTGGAGGCAGCTGTGCAGGTGGGGGTCTCACCTGAGCGGGGCAGAGGGGCGGAATTCTTCCCTCTCCTCCTGCCCACACTGGGGTCAGCCAAGGACATGGGGAGGTTCCAGGTGCCAGTGTTGGGTCATGGCCAATTCTTTTCCCTCCAGAAGCCCCAAATTCTCCACAGGCAGAATGCCTGATTTTGGGATGGTTTTAGGGGTTTTTATTTGTTCCCAATTCTTTTCCCTCCAGAAGCCCCAAGTTCTCCACAGGCAGAATGCCCGATTTTGGGATGGTTTTAGGGGTTTTTATTTGTTTTTTTCCAGCTGATTTGCATCGGTGGCCTCCCCAGAGAGGTCACAGGTGCCCATCCCTTCCCTTCCCTTCTCCCACAGCTGGTGGAAGTCAATGGCTCCCCATGCCTGAAGCTCACGGAGGATGAGGAGAAGATGACAATCCCAGGGATGAAGACGATCTATCGGCTCTATGACGCTGCTGGTGAGTCTGGAGACCTTTCCCAGAGTTCTGGGGGAATCTCCTGCTCCATAACCCTCTTCCTGCTGTCCTCCTGGCAGGTCACCCCTTCATGGACCTCATGGCCCTGGAAGAGGAGCCGTCGCCCAGCGCAGGGCAGGAGCTGGGGATCCGTGTCCTGGGGCGGCTTGGGGAGACCACCAAGGTCATTCCCAGCACCGTGGAGCCCCTCCATCGGACCTACTTCAGGGATGGCCAGGTGAGGGGTGGTCCCATCTCCTGGGGCCGTCTCGCTGGGGTGATGGATCTCTCTTCCACGCTGGGTGATGGATCAAGGGCGGTGGTGGCTTCTGAGATGTGCCAACAACTCTGGTGCCAACTTGGACACGGTGGCTCGTTGGGATTGGTGCTGGGTGGTGGCTTCCCACATGGATCTTCCCACATGGACCCCCATTCCTGCAGGTGTGTGAGCCCCTGCCCAGCCTGCCTGAGGTGAGGACCCACGCCCAAGTGTCCCTGAACCTGCTCAGCCCCGCTCACCGCCGGCTCCACGAGCCACAGCCCTACCCGGTACATCCAGCACTTCCCACGTTCCCACTTGGGAATGCCACTTGGAATCGGTGGCCTGAGCAGAGCCACCACAGAGCTGCTCCCTGACCCCTCTTGTTCCCATCCCAGGTGGCCATGACGGAACGGCTGGACCGGCTCTTCCTGGAGCTGCGTCAGGGCAGCCACTGAGAGGTCCCTGCTCGTCCCCAGCTCCTGCTCCGTGCTTTTTTGGGAAGCCCAGGTGACCCGTTGGGAATTAGCTGCTCTAATTCAGACCTTTCCGCTGCCTGGTGCTAACCCGAGGAATGCGCAGGACCTGGGAGAGCGCCCTGGGGGTCCCAGCTGGGAAGCTGGGAACACAGGGATGGGGAAGGCAGAGCTGTCCCTGTGTCCCCTGGAGGTGACAGTCCTGTGCCCAACTTGGTGGCCCTGCCAGCCTTGTGCCTTATCATGGTGGCCCTGCCACTCCTGTGCCTTCCTTGGTGGCCCTGCCAGCCCTGTGCTCTCTCTGGTGGCCTCCCCATCCCGAAACTCCTTGGTGGCACCAGAACGAAGTCTGGGGTGCCACCAAAAGGGTGACATGGGACACCCATGGGAGATCATCTTTGCTTTGGCAATTCTAAGCTTCAGCTCTGTGGCCACATTCCAACTCTTTCCATTCTGGCCGAGTTCCTGGGGATGTGGAGGCCGGCTCCAGGCTGATCCCACCTCCAGGTTGATCCTGCTTCAGGTTGATCCCAGCACCTGCAGTCTAACCCCAGTTCCCACAGAAAACATGGCACTAACCCACACTGAGCTTCACACTAAGCAAAAAATTTAAATAAAGGCCTTTTCCCACCACGGCTCCTAACCGACCCTAAATCCAGTGGAAAAACCCTTTGGAGCTCCATTGGGAGTGGGAAGATGAGAGGGGAAACCCCCAAGGATCAGACCTGTGGGTTCCCTGTCCACCCTCCCCTCCATGGCTTGGATCTTGACAGCAAATTACAAGGAGTAATTAAGAGCTTAATGAAGCGTGGCCTGATGGTCACGGATTTCTGGGAATTCCAACAGCACTGTATCCCATTTTAATACAGGAAAAAAAAACTCCAGGAAAGCCAGGATCAGTTTGGTATAAGTTAGATTTTTTTTTTTTTTTAAGAGCAAAGCACCAAAGAGAAAGAGTCCATTGTACCTGAGTAGAGATGTTCCTGAGTTTTTGGGAGAGGAGGAATGAAGAACAAGGAGAGTGACCTGTGCCAGCCTTTGGCACCCTCATGGCTAAGATGCAATTCCTGATGTTCAGGACCCATTTTGGTGGGCAGAGAAAAGCTCCCAGATGTCTTTGCACTTTCTCCTCAGGTATTTATGGATATTGAGGAGATTTCCTGAGCCTTTTCTTCTCCAGGCTGGGCAAATTCCATCTCCCTCAGCCTCTCCTCGTGGGAGATGCTCCAGTCCCTTCATCATCTCTGTGGTTTTTCCTTGGATTTTGTCTCTCTTGTACTGGGCAGCTCCAAACTGGACCCAGTATTCCAGGTGTGACCGATCACAGCTGAGCAGAGAGAAAGAATCCCTTGGAATGGATTGCACTTGGAATGCCAAAAGGATCCCAAACCACACGTCCCAAGCCACCAGGACCGATCCAAAGCTCCAGGCTTTGTTAAAATTTCTGCACTTGGCATTAAAGAGGGGGAAAAAAGAGCAGGAACAGGGTTAAATCTGCACATCTGGGACTCCTGGATGCTTTCCTTGGGGTTTTGTGGAATCTGGGCATCCCACTGACTCCAGGCACAACTTCCCACGTAACGGCAGAGAAGCCCCGCGTTTACAAATTTATTTAACTTAAGGAACACCAGTTCCCACCCAAACCCTAAACCTTCCTGCAGTCACAGCAGGAAAGCCCAGAGTGCTCTTTTTTTTTTTTTTTTTTTTTTCCATTTTTGCCCTTGGAATTCCAGAACTTGGAAGCGGACGCAAAATGGGACAGAAAGTGCTAAAAGTGAGGTTGGAACACTGAATCCTGTGCGGATTTTGCCAAAAAGAGGAAGCAGCAGAAGCCCAGATGTTGCTCCTCTGCTCAGTCCTCCTTCCAGTTTTGTTCTTGGAAAAATACCTATTTTTAAAGCATAGCTTCAGCTCAGGATATCCATGATTGGAAATAAGGGAGAGTGGGGAAAAGTGCCAGTTAGTGCTGGATTAGGGAAGTGCAGGGAACTGAGGGACACAGGTGTGGAAAATCCATCCCGGGCCCTCTCAACCACACCTGGTTCTCCTCACTCCACAAATCCAGGATGTTTTAGGAAAGGTTGTGGTCTCCTGGTAAACCTGTGGGTGATTCCTTGTGTTTTGATTTCTGTTGGTCCCCAGCTTTGGAGGGAAGGGACAGCAGGGAAAAAAGGATGTGGGAAGGCTCCAGCTGCAGAGTACCCAGAGAGGGAGAACTGTGGAACGTGGGGAACGAGAATGAATTTGAGCATCAATAATTCCAAGTCCAGCTGTGCCCACGTCCCAACTACCACTGTGAAAAAGCCAGGATTTAACAAACCCAGCCTGACTTGGATAATTTGACACCAGGACAGGTGAGAAGAGGCAGCTCAGAGCATCCAGACTCGGATGCTTCCACCTTCAGGGATGATCCAAGCTCCCGTTCCTGACGTTGCTCGGTGACATCATCCCGGGACGGTGTCACTTGTAAAGTGCCATTTTCCTGCTCTGGTACAGGTACATGTAGGCATCACAAAAGAGGCGTTTGGCCACCCCATCCATGTCCCGAGGCTGCTCCAGGGCCAGCACAGCCAGGGGCAAGTCCAGGTATTTGGCAACTTCTGGGCACAGCGTCACTGTGGGAATGTTGAAGCCGTTTTCACCACCTAAGGCGGAAAAGGAGGAGGAAAATCCCAAATCAGATCCCAAAGGGATGAGTTCCTACAGCTCCAGCAGATCCCAGCACGCTCAACAGTCATGCAGAACCTCAGCTGGGAGATGTGGAGGCCAAAAGCAATGGAAGAGGCCGGATGAGGGGAGAGTGTTCAACCTGAAGGAGCTCCAGGAGAGCTGGAAAGGGACTTGGGACAAGGGATGGAATATCAGGACATAGGGAATGGCTTCCCACTGCCGGAGGGCAGGGATAGATGGGAAATTGGGAAGGAATTCTTCCCTGGAAGGGTGGTGAGGGGCTGGAATGGGATTCCCAGAGAAGCTGTGGCTGCCCCTGGATCCCTGGAACTGTCCAAGGCCAGGTTGGGTGGGGCTTGGAGCAACCTGGGATAGTGGAAGGTGCCCATGGAAGGGGCTGGACCTGGATGGCCTTTAAGATCCCTTCCTACCCAAACCATGATTCCCTCATAAAAACAAAGTGGGGAAGGACAGGAGAACAATCCATGCCCACAAGCTGAGCCAGCTGGGATAGGATCCTAAATCCCTTGTTTGACCACAGCCAGAAGCTGGAAGCACCTGGAAAAACTCCCACCTGCTTGGCTTGGCCACTCTGGAATCCAATGGAAGCCAAACCCAGAGAGAGCCTAAAGCGGAGAGGAAAAGGGGGATTGAGCAGCCCCTGGCAGCTTCCCACATCCCATATCCCACATCCCATTCCCATTCCCTCACCGTGCCGGTCAGCCATGCTGTCAAAGAACATCCAGTGCTCGTTCCCAGGGCCGTATTTCACGAAGGACACGTAGTGACTGGTCTCGATGCAGAGCACTGCAAACAGCTCCAGCTTCTCCCGGGGGACCTGCTGGCAGCCCCGGGTGCTCCAGCTCTGGAATTCCTCTGGAATGTGCAGCCTTCTGGGTTTGTGCGCTTTGCGGTGGCGATGGGAGTGAACCTGAGGAGAGGGGACAGGGTGGCATTGGTGGAACTGGCCTTGACCCAACAGAAGATGGGGCAGAGGTCAGATTCCCGATTTATTCCCTGCTGATGTGATTCCCGTGCTCCCTGCTTGCCTGGGAATGGCATTGTGGGAACAGCCTGGCAGCAGGAAGCTAAAACGGGAATGTCACCCTCCAAGAGGCAGAAACTGTGGGAATGCTCATGGAGAGGCAGCAGGGAAAGATCAGCACTCGGTTCCTGAAGGATTAATCCTTATTTATGGAACAGGTTGTCCAGAGAAGCCGTGGATGTCCCATCCCTGGAATTGTTCAAGGCCAGGTAGGACAGGACTTGGAGCAACCTGGGATAGTGAGTTCCAGGGGGTGGAACTGGATGAGCTTCAAGGTCCTTTCCAATCCAAGCCTTTCAATGATTCCATGATTATTTAGGCTCTGTAGAAGCAGAGGGTTCACAACCTCTGGCTCATGGTGGGAATGACCCTCAGGAAAAGGCTGCTCCATGCCCAACCTATGCAGCTGCAGGGACAGCCAGGGAAATGTGGGGATTTTGGGAGGGTTCATCCTGCTGACAGCTTCCAAGATGGATGTTGGGAACATCCATGGAAAATACCTGTCTGGAGCAGGAGCTGCAGAACTGCTTCAGGCCTGTGGCTGCAAACACCTTGTCCTTGAAACACTCCGAGCATTCCAGAGTGGCAACATCTCCACACAGGCAGCATTCCCTGGGACCTGCCAGGCAAACAGAGCTCAGAGGGAGTGTCTCCTCCAGATTCCACCTAAAATCCAGCTTGTCCTGCCAAAACTGGGATTCAGGGAAGAAGAATCCCACCCCAGAGAGCCCAGAGCTGTTGCTCACAGTCCATCATCCATAACTTACTGTCCAGCAGCAGATCTGTTATATCCAGCTCCAAGGAAGGGATGATTTTGCTGAACATTTTATATTCCTTCCCAAAACGTGGCATTTGGATAATGAAGCAAGATGGGATCTGGGGGAAAAAAAAAAAAAAGGGAAGGGAGTCACCCTGAAGAAGAGCCAAATCCCAGAGATTTCTCTCTAAATTTGCTGTCATTATTCACAGGACAAAAGGGAAACAGGGAAAGCAGAGGCCTTTTCCTAAGTCATGTGTGGATTCAGTGTTGGATATAAACCATCCAAGGCCTCACAGGTACTTTGGGGAGCAGGAAAAGCAGGAAAGCAGAAGGAAACTGGACTCACCTCCACCAGCTTCAGATCCGAGGACAGGAAGGAGCGTTCCACCAACTGCTGCACGTTGGGAACCACCAGATCCTCCTGTTTATCCATAAATATCTGGTAGCAGTAACATTACTGCTCCTTCTGGCCTCCTGACCTGCAAGGAGAGGTCTTGGGATTGGGGATGTGGTGACACAAAAATTGGAGCTTCCCAAGGTTTGTCCTGGGAGAGCTCCTGGGCTCAAGGCACCGAGGGTGGTTTGGTGCGACACAAAGCACATTTTCCACCCAAAAATACCAAATTTGTGCCAGGGGAAGAGGAGATAAGTAGGAACTTTGTCCTTGTTAGCCCTTTGGAGCACCACATCCTGCTCCTATGAGCAAAATTCCATTTCCCCTTGATACAAATATAAAAACTAGTTTAACATTTAAATTGACAAATGGATGCTTTGATGATTAATTTCAAAATGCATCCAGTAAGCCAAACTCAAGGTGAGTTGTGTGCAGATCTCCCACAATCCCTAAAAAGAGAGCAGGGAAAGGATTTCCTTGGGATGACCCCGTGCAGGGGAGCTGCAGCACAGAGTCCTCTTTGTGCTCGGCCTTTCCCAGCACTCCACGATCCACGGCTCGAGCGGCGGCTCCACAAAGGAGCACAGAACTCCCAACAATTCCCTTTCTGTGCTCCCAAACAGCACAGTTATTTTTGGCTTCCTCCAGCCTCTCATCCTCTTTGTAGAGTCCCAAAAAAACTGGGACTGCATCCATGGACTGCCTGTTTGAGAGGCTGTGGGAGCTGAGCCAACTTGGCAGCCTTGGACACATCCCAAATTCATCCAAAAGCTGTCGGATATTGCTGGATCTGCCCTGAAGTCGGACATCACCTTTCTCAAACCCCTTCTGGCTCTCCCTGAGGCTGGAACAAGGTTTTTATCCCAATTTTCTGAAGGCAGCACCCTCCAGGGAAAGCTCAGAAGTGTCTTTTCCCGGATGGGAAGATCACGACCAGCAGGATCAGAGTCTGTTCCCAAGGGAAAGCAGAAGGAGCTGCACAAAACTCAAGAGCTGTGATTCCAAAAAACTTTGGTGGAAAGGCACAAGTGACCCCCAGGGATTGTGAGGTGGAAAATTAATGAGCCTGGCCTCGGGAATTGCATCCCTCAGCTCTGAAAACTTACTGGAGCTTCAATAGTGGCTCAATTCCCAGGATCTGCTGCATTATGAGATTGAGGAACTCCTCAGGATCTGGAAAGTGAAGAAAGGATGGATCAGACCATGCCAAGAACTGCCTTGTCCCACTGCATCCAAGAGCTGCCAGATAAACATGAGCCAATTCCATGAACCTGGAATTTCCTCTTCAGGTTAGGGGACAACTGGGATAAAGGCTGAGAGCAATTGGTTCAGGCACAAATCCCAAGGGGAACATGGAAAAATGCGAACCAGCCTTCAGAGACTGCACTTCCATGGAATTCCAGGATGGTTTGGGTGGGAAGGGACCTTCAAGATCAGGGAATTCCAACTCCTTCCATGGGCAGGGACATCTTCCCCTATCCCAGGCTGCTCCAAGCCCCACCCAACCTGGCCTTGGACACTTCCAGGGATGGGGCAGCCACAGATTCTCCGGGAATTCCATTCCAGGGCCTCACCACCCTCACAGCCAAGAACTCCTTCCCAATATCCCATCTATCTCTGCCCTCTGGCAGTGGGAAGTCATTCCCTGTGTCCTGTCCCTCCATCCCTTGTCCCAAGTCCCTCTCCAGCTCTCCTGGAGCCCCTTTAGGCACTGGAAGGGTACAGAGAGATTTAAAAACTGAAAGGATTTTCCAAGTGAATTTCTACATCAATTAACATCAGCACCTAATTAAAGCACATTCCTGGGAGAAGCACAAAGGGAAGTTGCCAGCTGGTGCCTGGATGAGGCAAAACACAGGGAAGCAGCTGGGGAAAGGTCCCAGAGAGCTCCTCACCTTTCTCAGCGTTGGTAAAGCTGGAGCACTGGCCCTTGTCCGTGAGCTGCTCCCGGAGGTGCATCACGCTGCTGGCCCGGACAAAGCCAGTCCTGGGAACAACAACCAGCTGCAGGTGAGGGAAATCATGGAATGGCTGGGCTTGGAAGAGATCTTAAACTTCATCCAGTTCAACCCACTGCCATGGGCAGGGATAGCACCAACAAGATGAGGTTGCTCCAAGCCCTGTCCTGGGACACTTCCAGGGATGGGGCAGCCACAGCTCCTCTGGGAATTCCATTCCAGGGCCTCACCCACCCCTTGTCCTGTCCCTCCATATCCCTTGTCCCAAGTCCCTCTCCAGCACTCCTGGAGCCCCTTGAGGGACTGGAAGCTGGATGGTTTCCCCTCATCCAGCCTGGCATTGCATGCCAACTTTGGGACCAGCTGCTCAGCAAGGCAAGGCTGCTGCTTCACCAACTCCAGGGTTCCATCCAGAGGTTGTTGGAACCCCAGGAATCCCCCTTCCTTCCTTTTACCGGGAAGTGCAGCTCCCAAGGCTTCCTTCTGAGCACAAGAGCTGTGACAGTCCCACATCTCAGGGAAAGGAACAACTGGAAGAATCACAGGATCATGGAATGGTTTGGGTTGGACGGGATCTTAAAGATCATCTAATTCCAATCCCCTGCCAGGGGCAGGGAGACCTTCCACTATCCCAGGTTGCTCCAAGCCCTGTCCAACCTTCCCAAATCCAGAGCTGCTCTGGGAATTCCATTCCAGCCCCTCACCACCGTCCCAGTCAAGAATTCCTTCCCAAAATCCCATCTCAATCCATGCTC
>NW_008246063.1:57648-91698 GCF_000691975.1 Corvus brachyrhynchos
CCTTCGGAGGGGATTGACAATCTCATCCCGCAGAATTCCCTGGACATTCCTGTCACACTGTGGGAAGGGCATGAAGAGCATGGAGTCCAGCACGGATGTGCAGGAGAAGAGGCTGTGGGAAGAGTGGGATGGGTTTGAGTTTGAGGGCTTGGAAGCAACAGGTGGAACCAAAATGTGGTGGCTGGTGACAGTCAATGGCTTTGATGCCCAACAATCCATGCATGGAATTACAGGGAAGTGAGGGAAGCACATCTGAACAGTGAGGCACATCTGGAGAAATGAACACTGGGAGAAAGCAATGGAACAGCGTGGGGAGAAGGAAATTCCTACTTTGCAGCCAAAACTGCTCAGGGAAAGGCACCACTGAGTCTTTTCCTCTCCAAGCAGGGAAGTTGGGACCTCCTGGGTGGGTTGCCTGGAATGATTCCAGCCAGAACTTCCAGGGACAGAGTCAGCACGATCCAAGTCCAGAAAACTACGAGCTCTCAGCACCCTGAATGACAGACACAGGAGTCTTCAGGGCTGGAAAGCTTGCTGGATTTGGGAAGGAGATCCAAAAGCTGCCTGGAGGTTTCACCTCCACAGTTACATCCTGCTCTACACCAGGTAAACTTCCAGCCAGCTTGGAAATCCAGGGAAGTGCTGCAGTTTGGGGCTCTGCCCAATTAAAAAGTCACTCATTTAATGAGACTCCACCACCCAAGCAGGTCCTTACCTGAAGAGAGCTGCATCCATGTAGCAGGAATTACAATGGCCTTGGATGCCCTTCATCCGCCCTCGGAGGACACGGACTGCTGCCTCATTCCTGAGGGGAGGAGAACTCTCTGGAGCCTGTGGAAGAACTTCTTGTCCTCCTGCAAGAAAAGGAATTTCCTTCACCTTCTCATCAGGGTCAACTCTGCCCTTCCTTGACACCCCAAAAGTCTGAGATGAGTCTGTAACTCTCAAATTTAAGGTGGCTTCTCAATCTTGCTTTTCATAAATCACAGTCTTTCAGATGTGTGGGATGTTCCTTATGGAATCATTTAGGTTGGAAAAGACCTCTAGGACCATCGAGTCCAACTGTTAACCCAGCCAAGGATGTGGTGTGCTGTAAACACCAAAAAACAATGCTTGAAGAAAGGGAAGAAACAGTGCCCACGGGGTTTCTCCATGTCCTTCTGCCATCACAGCCCCGTTTTCCTGCTTCCCAGAGGACTCACTGTAATCCCCGAGGGATAAGTCAGAGTTGGGAAAGCTCTGGAAGCGCATGTCAGGCTGGCAGGAATTCAGCCTCACGAAGAGGCCGCGCTTTGGGGCGCAGTGGAAGTAGGACTTGCCCAGCCACTCTCCAGCTGTGACCCCCTTGTCTTCATCCTGGGAAAACAGCACCAGGGAAGAGCCTGAGAGCGGGATTCATGGAATTATGGTTGGAAAAGAGATCTGAGATCGAGTCTAACAATGCAATGCTGCCAAGGCCACCACCAGATCGTGTCCCCAAGTGCCACATCCACAGGGATGGGGACCCCACCCCTGCCCTGGGCAGCTGTGCTAGGGCTGGACAACCCCATCCATAAAGGAATTTTCCCAATATCCAACCCAAATCTCCCCTGGAGCAATTTGAGGCTGTTTCCTCATGCCCTGTCCCTTGTTCCCACCTGGCCTCACCCTCCTGCCAGGAAGTTGTGGAGAGAAGGTTCCTGAGCCTCCTTTTCTCCAGGCTGAGCCCTCCCAGCTCCCTCAGCCACTCCTGCTGCTCCAGACCCTTCCCAACTCCATTCCCTCCCTTATCCTGCACATGGGGATCCCAAAATTCCATCCCCCGTGTTCAGCCACTGGCACCAGCACTCCCAAGTCCTTTTCCAGCTTTCCAGCCTCACCAGTTCAACTCCAGCCATTTTGTCCTTGATTTGGGGCAGGTAGCCCAACCAGCGGATGATTCCCGAAACTTGATTCCCTTTGTCCAAGGTGATCTGGACCATGGAGTTCACTTCCAGGGGTGAATTCCCACTTTCTCTCTCCTCGCTGCTCTCGCTGATCTCTCGTTTCATTTGGCTTGGTTTTCCAAAGCCCACATCAGAGTCGAACGTTGGGAAAAAACCTGTTGGGCAACACAAACCATCAGGAGAGGTGGGAATTCAATCCTCTGGATCTAATTCCAGGTCTGTTTTGGAAATTCCAGACTACACACACCAGCAGGAAGCTGAGCAGCAGGGACACAAGGTGCAATTCCCAATGTTCCAAGCTGGTCTGACAGTATGAGAGGGAAGGATCCTGCTCCTTGTTTCCCTGCTCAAAGCTTCACATTCCAACCTCTCGCTGGCCCTGGAGCTAATCCAGCCCTTCCCAGACTACTGGAATGGCAGCAGGGGGTTTATTTCCTAATTGTTCTACTGATTCCTTGTCTTGTCCAACAATTCCCACCATTGCTGCTGGCACCTGAGCCTTTCCCACCAGGATGAAGCTCCTGCTCCATCTTTTACAGCTGAAATAAAGGCCCTTTAACCAGTGGTGCCTCTTCCCTGAGGGATTTCTCTGCTACAACTGGATTCTCCTCACAAATGGGATCCAGCTTCAGCTGCCTCACGCAAAGAGTTCTGTGTGGAACTTGAGATTTTTCCGTAAATCCCAATCATTTAAGACCAGCTGGAAGTTTTACTGGAATTTCAGCTCCTCAGTACCCTCCAGAGAGGGAATAAATCCCCTCTGATTCCCCAGAATGTGATCAGGAGAGACACATCCAAAGATCACCTACTTTGCAAGCTCTCCTTCACAACAGAATCCATGGGGATTTCCCTGAAAATGTCGGTCGTTCCTTCTTCTTCCTGAAAGGAGGGAAAACTCCATCAGCTAGGGAAAAAAATCCATCAGGTAAACACTGGAATATGACGGAATTTTTTAAACATGCCTGGGAAGTTTGCATGTAACCTCACATCCCTTTTGGACATCCCCTCTACTTCTCTTTCACGTCCCACCATAATGTGTTGTTTTTCTTGTTCTTTTTTAGAAAAAATCCCAAAAAAACCCATGGAAAAGCTGCTCTTACCGGACAAACCTTCACAAACCACTGGCTCCCTTCCCTGTAAACTGCCATGGCAATTCCTTTGGTGAGAATCTCATCCACGTAGAAGCTGACGGCGTCTCCCACTTTCACGGGGACCACCTCCTCTGTGTCCTGCTTTCCCGGCTTCTGCTTCCCATAATCGTTGCCTGATGTGGGAATAAACTGGACTTTGCTGAAGGGCAGGAAGACCCCACAGTTCCTCTTGCACTTGAAGTACTCGGTGCCGTGGTAGGATCCGTCGCTTCTCCCTCTGTTTTCCCCCTCTCCCTGAAAACACGCCGGGAAGGGATGTTACACACAGAAAATTCCATGGAAAAAATAAGGAATTCGCTGCCACAGGCCCCTTACCTGCAATTCCACCCCGAAAAACACCGGAGTCAGCACAGCCAAGCTGGGCTTGTAGACGCTCCCGATGTAGCGCACAACTCCCGGGAAAAATTCCCGCTCCACCTCCACCATCACGTTTTGACCCGGCACGGCTCGGAGAGCTCCTTCCAGGCTCAGCCTCTCCAGGAAAAAATTCAAGCTCTCGCTGTGGCTCCCGATGGCCAGGAGGAACCCGGCGGCTTCCTGGCGCACGGGCTGCAGGACTTCCAGGTTGATGGTGACCGTGGAGCTGTCGTCCAGCATGATGACCTTCAGGAAGCAAGCCGGAGGCCCATCCTCGGAAAAATTCCGCAGGTAGCTCCTCTCGCTGCAGAAGCACAAGTTGCCAGCTTGGAAGTATTTGCTTCCATAGGCACAGTCCTCCATCAGGATGTAGAAGCAGTTCCCGTCTGCTGCTGGAGGCAGGAGGTTGGACATGGCGGCTTCCCTGGGTTGGGAGAGTCACAGCAATGGGGATTTGTGAGTGTTAGCGCAGAATTCCCGAATAATCTGGGGTTGGAAGAGGTTTTAGGCTCAACCTCAGGCTCAAAGCCTCGCCCAGGTGAGTTTGAGCGTCTCCTGAAGCCTCCCTGCTCCCTTTTTCCAGGTGTTTCATCACCCTCTTGGTGATTCAAAATTCCATCTAACCCAGTTTCCCACATTCCTGCTCATCCCTGTTCCCTCACTGTGCTTCCATGGGAAACGTCCAGCTCTGCCTTCTCCACTAAACCCTCCCACGATGAGGCTGTACAAAAAAAACCCCCACGGAATGGTTTGGGTTGGGATGGACCTTAACGATCATCTCATTCCATGGGCACCTTCCCCTATCCCAGGTTGCTCCAAGCTCCATCCAACCACACCTGGAATAATTCCAGGGATGGAAAGGCTGCTCCAGCTCGTCCAACCTGTTCTAACACCGTCCAGCCTCATTAAATTCCACGTTTTCTTTCCTTCCTCACAGGAGTGAGGCAAAGGATCAATCCTGCCTTTAAAAATTCCTTGGGAAAGGGATTCCCACTCTGTCACTGCAGCTCCTCCGTCTTGCTACAGCACATGAATATTCAAAACATATGCAAATCACCTAGTGAGGTACTAAAGATCTCCAGCTTTCCTAACAAATATTTAATTATTTATTATATAATTTGTATTAGAAGAAATGCAAATATTTGGAAGCAGGAATATATTTTGGTGCTCATTTTCTTGGGTAAGTTCTGACAGTGAAAATTCTGGTGGTTAAAATTCCAGGAGTTAAATTCCAGCAGTTAAATTCAACTGGTAGAATTCCAATAGTTAAACTCAACTGGTAGAATTCCAGTTCAATTCCAGTAGTTAAATTCTAATTGTTAAATTCCAGTAGTAATTAAAATCTACTTTTTATTAAATTAAATTCCACTTTTTACCCCTCTCCATCTCTCCTTCGAAGATTCCATGAAAAATTAGGATCCCAAATTTTTGTTTCAACATGAAGGGTGAGTAAAGAAAAAAAATTTAAAAAATAAACTCTTTTCCTCACTAAAAGCCCAAAATAAATTGATTTTCCTGATGAAATCCCCAAGAATAAACTATTTAATTAATCAAAACCCCAAGAATAAACTGTTTTTCTCATTAAAAACCCCAAGAATAAGTTTTCCTCATCAAGCCTGTTTTCTGCACAAAAGCTCCAGAAGAAACCACCTCCCTCAGCAAAACAACATAAATAAACCATTTTCCTCATAAAAAGCAAAAAATAAACACCTTTTTATCACAAAACCCACAATAATAAATCATTTTCCTCATCATAAAGCAAGAACAAACCATTTTATTCATCAAACCCCAAGAATAAACCGTTTTCCTCATCAAAACCCCCCAAGAATAAGTAATTTTCCTCATCAAAAACACACAAATAAACCATTTACTTCCTCAAAAGCCACAATTAAACATTTTTTTCTCACAAAAAACTCAAAACCAAACCATTTTCCTCATCAAAGACTACGAATAAATCCTGTTCCTCATTTTCAAAAAAAACAAAAGTAATTTCTTTTCCTCATCCAAACCCCGGAATAAACCCTTTTTCTCATCAAAAAACCCGATAATAAACCATTTTTTTCACGAAGCCGCAAGAACAAACAGCTTTTTAAAAGAAAATAAACAAGCTAATTTCCTCACCAAAACCCCCAAATAAACCATTTTCCTCGCGAAAACACAGGGACAAACCCTTGTCCTCATCAAACCCAAGTGTAACGCGGGTATTTAAACCAGAATATTCCCCATTTCCCCCGATTTCTGGGAATAAATCCCCGTTCCCAGCTCTCTGAGCGGGCGGTGGGTTCGACCCCTCGCCTCACCGTCTATGGACCCAAATCCCTATGGATCCGTGAATTTGCGTCCCCATGGACCCATGTCCCTATGGATCCGTGTGTGTGTCCCCATGGACCCAAATCTCTGTGGATTCGCCTGAGTTTCCATGGACCCAAATCCCTATGGATCCGTGAATTTGCGTCCCCATGGACCCATGTCCCTATGGATCCGTGTGTGTGTCCCCATGGACCCAAATCTCTGTGGATTCGCCTGAGTTTCCATGAACCCATGTCCCTATGGATTTGTGTGTCTCCTCATGGTGCCATGTCCCTATGGATCTCTGTGTGTCCCCATGGACCCAAATCCCCGTGGATTCACGTGTGTTTCCATGGACCCAAATCCCTATGGATCTGTGCGTGTGTCCCCGTGGACCCAAATCCCTATGGATCCGTGTGTGTCCTCACAGACCCAAATTCTAGTGGATTCACATGTGTTTCCATGGACCCATGTCCCTGTGTCCTCAAAGACCCATGTGTGTGTCTCCATGGACCCTCATCCATATGGATTTGTGTGTTTTCCCATGGACCCAAATCCCTATGGATCCATGTGTGCATGTCCTCATGGACCCATGTCCCTATGGACCTGTGTGTGTCCCCGTGACCCCATGTGTGTCCTCATGGACCCGTGTGTGTCCCCGTGTCCCCATGTCATTGTGCCATGTGGCCCCATGGCCCTGTGATCCTGCATCCCTGTGTCCCTCTGCCTTGTGTCCTGTGTCCCCTTCCTGGGTGGCCTTGCCTGCCACAACACACCCCCAAGTGTCCCCACTGCTGCTGGGACAAGGGTGACACACTGGATCCAGGATGATCAAGCCACCTCCCATGGGACATCACCCACCCCGGGGACACTGAGGTGGCAGCAGAGCTGGGAAGGGACAGCAGGTCACAGCAGCGGGGTATAAATATTGGCTAAATAGATTTATTTTCATACAAAGAATACACAGGTCCTCCCTGCCGGGACACCCCGACCCCAGGGGACACCCCAAGATGTCCCCAGCCACTGCCAGGCCGGCCACCACCTCCACTGGCTTTACTGGCAGGATCTGTCCCTATTCCCAGAGCCTGGTGACAACTCTGGGTCACCCTCTGGGGCCACCTGGATGCCGGTATTGACCTGGCGTTTGCTCAGGGCAACCTGTCACAGGCCACCCTGCCCTGTGGGACACCCCCAGACTTGGTCCCCTGCTCCTTTGGTCCCATGCTGGGACATCTCTGGACATTTTGGGGTTCCCCTTGTGCCCTAATACTGCGGCTGGTACAGACACCCCCTCCCCCCACGCCGTATGTACACGCTGGATAAAAGAAGAAAATACAGATATTTATAGCAGGGGAGCAAAATACCCCCCTAACCCCCCCAAAAGTGTCCCCTGTGTCCCCATCCTGGTGCCTCACCACCAGCCAGTCCTGTCACCTGTGCCCAGGATGGAGGTGGCCGGTCCTGCCCCATCCTGGGCTGGCTGGGCCCCTGTGCCTCAGTTTCCCCATCAATCATGGGGCTGCCATGGGATGGTGGGACATTGAGAACGTCAGGTGAGGAGGAGCCACTGTGGCCACCCCGTGAGGACAAGGATGTGGCCACGAGCCCCAAAGAACATGGGATGAAGCTGGAGGCAGCTGGGATTGAAGCCCGTGTCCCACCTCCCACCTCACCCCTGTCACAGGCACAGCTACCCAAGGTCCCCTTTCATCCCCGAATTTGTCACGCCGCTGTCACCCAGCCCTGGGCATGGTGGGAGGTCTGGATGTGGCCACCCCACCTCCCTTTGTGGCAGGAGAGGAGGTGGCTGGGGGAGCTCCTCAGCTCGAGTCCCTCCAGCTCAGCTGCGTTTGGTGACCATCTGCCGGTCCCTCTTCTTCTTCTCCATCAACCTGGTGGGGAGCAGGTTGGTGGCCTCAGGGACCCTCCCAAGAGGGACCTCCCAAAGCCACAGGGAGGGGACAACTCACTTGCGGTTGCGGACTTCAGTGAGCTCCATGAGCCGCTCCTGGGCTGCCCGGAGCTCATCCAGGCGCTGCTGGTAGCGGGAATCGCAGCCGTTGGTGCGCTCATAGCCGGAGACCTGGCTGGAGAGCTCGCTGGCACGGTCCCGGAGCTGCTGGATGGATGAGTAGAGGTTCTCCTCATCTTCCTCCTGCTCCAAAACAAGCGTGTGAGGCTGGTGGGGCAGGCAGGATACCCCAAAGAGTTGGTCCCCCTTGTTCCAGGTTTCCCAAGCCGCCTGGGCCACCTGCCTTGGCGTTGATGATCTCGATGTGGATGAGGAGGGAGGCGAGCTCCAGGTCCTCGGTGTAGCTGTTCTTCAACGGCACCGACCGGTAGCCTGGACACAACATCACAACATGAACTCAGCACCACAGCAGGGTCTGAGCCCCTCACCATGGCCAGGACCCCAGGGTGATGATGCTGATGACAATTGCAGGGGGGTTGCACTAGAAGATCTTTAAAGGTCCCTTTCAACCCAAACCTTTCTATGACTCCATGATCTATGCTGGAGATGATGATGATGACGATGATGATAATGATTGCAGGGGGGTTGGACTAGATGACCTTTAAAGGTCCCTTCCAATCCAAACCCTTCTATGATTCCATGATCTATGATGGAGATGATGATGGTTGCAGGGGGGGTTGGACAAGATGATTTCTAAAAGCCCCTTTCAACCCAAACCCTTCTATGATTCCATGATCTATGATGGAGATGATGATGATGGAAGGACCATACCTGTTTTGAGGCCCTTGACGGGGAATGTGGCTTGTGCCAAGAAGTTGGGGTCACTGAACATGTCTTCCTCGTACACCACAAAGCGGAGGAAGGCGAACTCAGGGTTGTTGATGTCGAAGACAAACTGCTTGAAGAGCCAGACAGGGTTGAAGCCATTGTCAGCTGTGGAAGAGAGCACAAAAGCCGGTCCCATCACCCACATGTCCTCTCAAGAGGACCCCAGAAGGCACAATCAGGGTTGTCCCCAAGGGTGGGGACATCACCTGTGTGGTCCCTCACCTACAACATCTGTCTTGTTCTTGCTGTTGTCATACTCGGAGCCACAAACCTCCACCTCCACAAAGGGGCACACGATGCTCCTCCCGTTCTTGGGCAGGTGCCGGGCACCAAGGATCTGTGGGAGAAAGGGGCGGAAGAGGATGGTGAGGTCCAGCCACACTGGATGAGGAAGGACTCCGAAGAGTAACAAGCTCCATGGAGCAAATACGTGGCCGGAACATGTAAAAACCATCCCTGGTTGACCCAAAAATAAGGAAGGAGTTCCCATCTTGATGGTGACCACCTCAAGGTGGTTTTGCTATCCTTGCCCACTTGCCTGCAGCTGGACTGTGATGGGCTCCACAATCTTCAGGCTGTTCTTGTCAAAGGGGTCGAAGGTCTCGTCCCTCATGATGTCTGGCTGCAGGACGTAGCCGCTGCGGCCACCAAGCATGAAGAGCGCCTGGTTCAGCTGCATCGGTTTGTCTGTGGCCGTGGGGACAAAGAAGATCTGAGAGTGGGGTTCAGGGACCTCCCTGAGATCATTGGGTAGAAGGTCCTGCCCTGCAAACCCAACTAAGAGTCCCCAACCCTGGTTGGAGCAGCGATGCAGCTGAGTTTTGCATGACTCATCCAAGGGCTGCATGGAGATGTCCCTACCAGGATGAGGGCAAAGACTGGAGAGCATCCAAACCACCCATGTTCCCATCAGGATAAGGACAAAGGTTGGAGAGATCTTTCAAACGACCCCCTGTGTCCCCATCAGGATGAGACAAAGGTTGGAGAACATCCAAACCACCTCCATCAGGATGAGGACAAAGCTTGGAGAGATCATCCAAACCATCTCCTCTATCCCTATCAGGGTGAGGACAAAGATTGGAGAGATCACTTGAACCACCTCCTGTGTTCCCATCAGGATGAGGAAAAGACTGAAGGGCATCTAATCCACTCGTGTCCCCATGAGGATGGAGAAAAACGTTGGAGAGATCACCCAAACCACCTCCAACAAGATGACCCAGGGCAGAAGCATTGGGGATGGGAATTTTGAGACAACCTTCAGGGATGAGCCCAACAACAACCCCAGGAGCAGGACTTACCGGGCGTCTGGAAGTTGAGGGCCACAAGTTGGCTCCCGCAGATCCACATGGGCAGCGGGTCATAGTTGGAGGAGTCCAGGCGCTGTCCTTTGGGATAGATGCGGCTGAGCTGGCGGCGGTTGTACTGCAGGAACTTCTTGCCCTTGCTGCGGTTGGCGTATTTCTCCGCCTTGGTCTCCGGGAAGGAGGACATGTCCCGGTAACACGCCTTGTCCGTGCCAATCTCTGCAAGCACCGAGTGGCCATCAGGGAAGGAATGACATCTGGATGGTTCCTCCCATCTCTCTCTTCCCACACTCATCCCATTCTCCAGGACTTACTGTCCTCATCGAACGGCACCGGCCGGCAATACACGACGAGCTCCGAGAGCTCCAGTGCGATCTTCTTCCTCCGTTCCATGATCTTCCCTTCTTGCATCTGCATGAGGGAAAACAGGAGCTGCAAGTCTCCCCACAGACTCTTCCTCTGGAGATAGTAGGAACAATCTCCATGAGAAAGGGACCATCCAGCCCCATCCTCTGCGTCCCCTCACCCTGGCGTCGGCGTTCTGCGTGGCCTCCCGGATCTTGGCCACCCACTCGCTGAGTTCCTCCTGCGTGTCCGCGGCCACGTCCAGTGACTGGGCTGCGTGGGACATCTGCTGGGAATGGATGGTGAAGACAAATGGTTTGGAGCTCCTCCCGTCTTTGGAGATAACTATAAGGACATCAGAGGGGGGCTTTACTCGAAGACATTCCCAATGGATGGCTCTGTGGAGCAAACGAAACCTCAGCGGTCCCACTCCCAGGCCCCCACCAGCCCCTCCTGGCACCCCACCATCCATCAGGATCCTCCTCCTCTGAGGATCCCATTTTTTTAATGTGTGGCTTCAGGTTTCCCTGCTGAAACACGCCCATGGAATCAAGGGGAAATGTCCCCTGGATCATCTGGACATCCCAATTCCTCCAAATTCCCCCCAAATCCTTAAGCAGGGATACTCACCGATGTGGCAGGATGGGACATCAATGAAGCCCTTCAGGAAGTTCCCCAGGGGGCTGTTTTCTGATGACTGCAAGAGAGGAAGGAAGAGGGAAAATGTGGGAGGCCTGTGGGTTACAGGAAGCCACCCTTGAGCCCTCTGAGTCGGACAAATCCGAGCAAAAGAAGGGAAAAAACGCCCAGGAGCATCACCCAAAGAGCTGGGTTGGAGCAGGACCAGGAGCATACCCCAGCATCTGGATAAGGATCTGGGCTGGTACAGGGCTGGGAGCATCCCTCAGCCTCTGGATGAGTGTCCAAGCTGGCACGAGGCTGGGAGCATCCTCCAGCTTCCAAAAAAGGGTCTAAGCTGGAGTGGGGCCAGGAGCATCCCACAGCCTCTGGATAAGGGTCTGTCTTGGCACGGGATCAGGAGCATCCCCCAGATTCTGGATATAGGTCTGGGTTGGAGCGGGACCAGGAGCATCCCCCGACTCTGTGGGACCGGGAGCATCGCTCAGATTCTGGATAAGGGTCTGGGCTGGAGCAGGGCTGGGAGCATCCTCCAGTTTCCAGGAAAGGATCCAAGCTGGAGTGTAGCCAAGATTATCACCCAGCCTCCAGACAGAGATCAGGGCTGGAGCAGGACTGGGAGCATCCTCCAGCTTCCAGTAAATTGTCCAAGTGGAAGTGGGGCCAAGAACATCCCTCAGCCCCTGAATAAGAATCTGGACTGGAGCAGGAGCATGAGCATCTCCCAGCCTCAGGATAAGGGTCTGGGCTGGAGCAGGACCAGGAACATTCCTCAGACTCTGGGTAAGGATCTGAGCTTGTACAAGACTTGGAATATCCTGCAGCTTCCAGAAAAGGGACCAAGCTGGAGTGGGGCTGGGAGCATCCCACAGCCTCTGGATAAAGATATGGGCTGGAACAGGACCAGGAGCATTTCCCAACTTTCAGAAATAGATACAAGTTGGAGTAGGGCCAGGAATATCCCCCAGCCTCTGGATAAGGGTCTGGGCTGGAGCAGGACCATGAGCATCCCCCAGCCGCTGAATAAGGATCCAAGCTGGAGCAGGACCATGAGCATCCCACAGCCTCAGGATAAGGATCTGGACTTGCTCAAGACTCCTGGGAGCTTCCAGTGTCCTTGCTCCCAGGGTCCCGGGGAGGTGGCACTCACTGCCTCATCCTGCTCCTGCCCCTGGGTGCCGACGATCTCCTCCACGTAGTTGGCCGGGAACCAGAGCTGCTTCTTGCCCCCGTAGTCCCCCCGCCACCTGCAAAGGGGTGAGAGGATCAAGGCGAGCGGATGGATTTTGGGGAGGGGGGGACAGCGGTGTCCCTGCTGCATGCGGTGCCGGGGGGTGGGTGGAGAAGGGGCGGGGGGACAGAGAAGGAGGCTGAGTTAAATCCCGCTGTGGGAATACCCGGGGTGTCCCCTCCACCTCCCACCCATGGTGACACCCAAGTGACCGCCCTCACCAGCCGCCGTCCTGCTTGTCCACGTTGTGGATGATGGCCTGTTTGCAGAACGACAGCTCATCCTCCCGTTGTGCCTTGTAGTCATACAGAGCCTTCACCGTGCACTGGGGACACCGGGAAGAGGGACACATGTGTCACCACCCAGCATCCAGCTCCCTCCTCAGCCCCCAAGGTATGGGATCCTGAGGGTCTGACACCCCAAATTGTAGAATCATAGGGTGTTAAGGGGTTGGAATGGACCTTAAAGGTCATCTCAGCACAACCCATCCCACCATGGGCAGAGACACCTTCCACTATCCCAGGTTGCTCCAAGCCCCATCCAACCTGGCCTTGGACACTTCCAGGGACAGGGCATCCACAACTTCTCTATCCCGGTGTCTCACCACCCTCACAAAAAATTCCTTCCCAGTATCTAACCTAAATGTCCCCTCTTTCAATTCGTATCCATTACTCCTCATCCTGTCACTACAGCTCCTGACAAAAAGTCCCTCTTCAGCTTCCAAATTGCTCATGCCAGTGGGATGGGTTAGAGCGGACAGGAGGGCTGGAGGCGCCTGTGGTCCTGCAGGATCACCACGTTCAGAGCAGATCAGGTTCATTTTCTGGGACCTCCCAGTGGTTTCTCTTGGTGCACTGAAGGGTTAATCCCCTGATATTACCACATTCCCTGGAAAAAACCCTCTGGGTTAAGTTTTCCTGTGTGTGGTGTTGTCCTGCTGCAAAGGGACCATTAAGGCACCAGCAAAGCTGGACCATGGGATTGTAGAATCACAGGAAAGGAAACTTAGGGCTCCAGTCCAGCCTCTTCCAGGGTCAACTCCAAGACCAATCCAGTCTCAAAAACCTTCAAGGCTGGTGATTGGGTCAGCTTCAAGATGCACCTAATCCCAAAAACCTCCAAGGGTGGAGACTGGGTAAACTCCAAGACCAATCCAGTCTCAAAAACCTCTGAGGATGGAGACTGCACCACCTGAGAACTGACCCTAGACCTGTTTTTTTGGGATTCCCCAGTGCAAAGGGATTTTCTTGCTGTTGGGGCAAACTTCTTCCAGGTCCCTGCTCCAGGCTGGGGTCTCTCCAGTCCTGTCCCACCACCACTGTGACAATGCTGTCACTGGAGCTTAGACTGTCCCCAGATGACTGTGATGTGGGCTGGGTCCAGCTCCAGCATCACTTGAGGGCCAGAAAAACACAGCACAACATCACTTCTCGGGTCAGCGGTGGTGGGAGGTGTGGTGGATCTGGGGAAGGACCACCCAGGAACCCCATGTCATGTCCCACCAGCCACCACCTCCCAGGACACCAGCTCAGCCCCTTACCCTGGCCATTGGCATCTTGTTGGCCTCTACGTAGAAATGGGGGGTCCGCACCTCATACAGGGCTCCATAGTCCAGCTCCTGCAAGGAGAAATTCCTGAGGGGGTCACGTGGATGTGGGCAGGGGTTATGAGGAGATGAGAGGAGGTTGAGCAGGACCTAATATCCCCTTGCAACATGTTGGAAAAGGGAATTATGGTGGAGTTTAAATGCTGAGTAATGACTGTGGAATGAGCTTGGCCAGTTCTGGTTGGGCTCCAACCAAAATTCTGGAAGATGGTGGAGCTGAGGACAGAGCTTGGTTGCCCGTGGCACAGAACCTCTACCATCCCCACTGCTGGGAGAACTCACAGTGGTGCCCATCTTCTCCAGGGTCTCCTCATTGATGGGGTAGCGCAGCTTCATCTTGCGGTAGAGCGGGTGCTTCTCGTAGTAGCTGATGAGGTCCACAAGGCTCTCGAACTCGGCCGAGCTGCCCAGCATGAAGAGCCGCCCTTCCTGCTGGATGCGGCAGTGCTTGATCTTCCCCTCTGCCCTGGGGCCAGGAGAGACGGGAATGGGATGGGTGAGGGGTGGCCGGATCCTGGTTCGGTGATGGGGATGGGCAAGAGGTGATGCGTGGGGATGCCACCAAGGTGACCACCCCAAGGACATCACCACGGAGAGGGTTTCCCCTTCGCAACACCATCACGTGACCCACCGTGTCGCCCACAGCAAAGCTCTGCCACCTTGCTTGGGGTCACAACAGACAGTCCTCAGCTTGGCCAAGTCCAAATGGCCTCGTGGTGGCCACACTCACCGGAAGGAGATGGCATAGGAGTTGGGTTCACTGCGCTTCCGCACCAGGAATGCTCCATCCCGCGGGACCCGCATCAGCATGTGCTCGGCCTGGAGACGCGTCAAGCTGGCGTGGTACCACCTGGGCAGGGAGAACATGGAGATGGGGAGCTGGCATCAGCATCTCCACACCCTGCTGGGTCTGGAGGAGGCTGATGGGCCCATGGGATTGAGGGGATGGGGATTGGAAGGATCCTCACTCTTTGCTCTCATGGGCGTTTGGTTGGGGGACGGGGTCGGTGAGGCGCATCTCGAACTCGTTGCAGCGCAGCGGCACCTCCCTGTAGTGGCAGATGAGGCTGTAGAGGCTGTCGAAGACCAGGTTGTCCGTCAGGTAGAACTTGGTGGCCCCAGCCTCCTGCCGCGAGTGGATCCGGCAGTGCTGCACGCGGCTGGACCTCCTGCCATGGGGGTGGGAGAAAGCAAAGTCAATCCGAGTTCACATCCCCACCGTCTCGCACTTTGGGGTCTACATGCTGCACAAAAAGGTGACATTTCTCCCAAAAAAGCCATTCCAGCCACCAAACCAGGCACTGACTGGACTGTCACCCAGGCAGGGTGGGATCCTGCCTCTCTGCTGGAGCTCCTACCAGAAGGACAGGGTGTAGTCTCCCACGAAGGTCTCGCTCTCGCGCACCAGGAAGGTGCCGTCCTTGCCGCCCGTCTCGGTGCAGTACTCGTGCAGCAGCTTCTCCGCGATCTGTCGCCCGTCACGGCCACCCCCGAGCTTCCCATGGAACCACTTCTCCGTGAAGTGCAGCTCGTTGTTGTTGAACTCCTGCAAGTTCATTCCCAAGTGGGTGTTGCCACCCTGTCACCCTCCCCACAGAGTTGTCACCCTGCCCTGTGGACGTGTCCTGTCCATCACGCACCTCCTTTTGCTCCACCTCCTCTTCATCCTCGTTGAACTGGTAGCGGGATGTCTCCTCCGAGTAGTAAATCTTGTTGCTTGTCAGCACAAAATAATGAGGGCTCCAGGTCTGGGAAGGAGGAAGAGCATCACTGGGGTGAGAAGGAGGATGACATGGAGGGATGGAGCTTTGAGATGGGGTTTTTAATTCCTCCCATCCCCCACAGCATGGCAGTGGTCCAGGAGAGCCCATGCCAATCCCCAATGTCTGACATTGACCCTTACGTGGTCGATGGGGTCTTCAAGGTAGAGAATTCCATTCTTGATGGAGTTGCTGATGTCGTTCTCTGAGTAACTGGCGGTGGAGACCTCCTCGTACAGGTTCCCTTCGACCAGTTTCTTGTGCTGGGGGACACCCAGGGAGCGGAGCTCAGTGGTGGCCATGGTGTGCCCATCACATCGAGCTCCCAAACCTTAGGATCAACCTCCCACAGGTCCCTTCCCACCACCCCTTGTTCTCCTTGGCCATCTTTTGATGTAGAACCCAACACAATCTGTGTCCCTCCTGCAAAGAGGGGTTTTGCCTGCTCCTCACCTTGATTAGGATTTTCTTCTTGAGCTGGGTGGGCGAGGGCAACTCATCGGCGTTGATGTCCACTGGCTTGGTGAGGAGCATGTCCCCAAAAACCTTCTTGAAGTGGGAGGCCATGTTCCTCTGCTGGACGATGCTGCAGTGGTCCTCGATGGAGAGGATGACAGGGAACCTGGAGCAAGCAGGTGGGAATGGTGACCTCAGATAAAGGTGAGGAAAAGATTGCCAGAACTTGGGAATCACTGGGGGATCTGGGGCTTACTCGGAGGTGACAAAGGCGTGCTCCTTGATGGTGTGCAGCACATCCAGGAATTTGATCTTGGAGGTGAGCGTGTGGCCATGGTAGATGATGGGGAGATCATCCGGGCCATCCCAGCAATCCACTGAGAAGGAAAACACCTTGGTTAATTCATGTTTGCCACCAACTACGTGGTGGGAACCATTTTTTTGAGACCCCAAAGGACAGTGAAAGATCTTCTGCCCTGGTACCACGGGATGGGGGCAGGGAATGGTCTGTTTGATGGGACATGAGGGATTCCAGCATCCCTGTGAAGGGCTGGTGGGACTCACGCTCGATGCAGCGGCAGCCCATCCTCAGGCACCGGGCATACGCTTCCAGGGAGGACTCACTGGAGAACTGATCTCCTGTCAGGTACCTGCAGAGGAGAGACAAAGATGAAGGGATGCTCATGATTGTCCCTGAGAAAAGCCCATGTGAGGAAAACTCCTTACGTGTTGTGGGATGAGGAGATCCAGTACTGGGACAAGGGGTGGTTCATCTCCTCGGGCACAACGCGCTCGTACTTAGCATCCATCACCATGTTTTCCTTGGAGAAGAGGTATGTGAGGAACTGGGGGGGGAGAAGCAGAGAGGTCAGAGTCTGATGGGGCTGGGGAGATCCCTGTGGGGACACTGCCTGGGGCCACCCACCTCATCCAGCTGGAAGGAGGGATCCGACGCCTCGTTGGAGCTCTCCTTGAGGTAGGAGCACATGTAGTCCCGCACCAAGCCCACGTCACTGGCCCAGGATTCCTGGGATACAAACATGGCTGTTGTTAGCGGGGGTGGAACTGGGCTGGAGCATCCCATGGGGGCTCCCTAAGCTGCAGAGTTCTCGGGGAAACCCCACCTTCTGGTCGTGCAGCAGGAACTTCTGGAAGTCGTAGAGGGACACTTGGCACAGCTCGGGGCGGTCCACGTTCCTGGGACAAGGAGCATCCACCAGTGAGGACCAGGAGAAGGAACTGGGATAGATCAAGTCAAGGCCTCCAGTGCCCACCTGCAGCTCAGCCTCCCCATGACCCCCACTCTTGCCAGTCCCTCCCCCTTGTGACTGGGAGAGGCCAGCACCAGCTGGAATGTGCAGCGTTGTCCAAGGATACTGGGAGGAGGGCAGGGTGACAAGTCCCTACATCCCTGGCAGCCATCACATCTCCCATCCCTGCTTCCATCCTCTCTCCCATTCCCACTCCAGTGTCTGCTCACCTCTTCTCCCATCCCTGCTCCTATCTTTGCTTCCATCCCAGCTCCCATCGTTGCTCCCATGCCTTCTGCACCCACGTTCCCATCCTTTCTTCCATCCCTGCTCCCTCTCCTATCCCTTCTCCCTGCTCTGCCCCACAGTCTGGCAGTATTTCCTTCTCCATGGATCCAACTCTTGGAATATTGATTGGGATGGGAGCTGGGAACTCACCGCAGGGGGAAGGAGAGCTCCAGCTGCTCGATGACCTGGAAAGCAGAGGAGGGGTCCAGGCTTAGCTGGAGGGGAACACATCACACCAGGATGGGGACATTTGGGAGGCCAATCTACGGATCTTACCGACTTCTGGGCATCAAACATCAGGTTTTTGTAGAACTGGATGAAGTGGGAAAAAGTCATCTCATTCCTGGCTTCCACTTCCTGTGGGAGATGGGGCTGGATGAGAGTGGTGCCACCCAATCGGAGCCAGGGACACCAGGATGGCTCCAGCCCATCTGGGGTGGGTTGAAGAGCATCTCCCTCATAGCTGGGATGTCCGGAGGGTCCTTACCACGAGTTTATCCCTCAGGAATCTCATGTTGGGAACTCGGTAGTTAACCTGGGGCAACATCGCCTTCAGGTCCTTCACCGTGATGCTGCCAGAGGGAAAACCAGAGTCAGGGCACTGCCAGACTGCTGGATGGCTCCCAGCTCCCAACACCAAGGGTGCCACCCCAAATCTTGGTGCTTGGCATGGGGATCCCACCCTCCTGTCCTGTGGATCCCTGCAGTGGCTCAGGAGCCAGGGAAATTGTGGATGCCCCGTCCCGGGAAGCGTCCAAGGCCAGGTTGGATGGGGCTTGGAGCAACCTGGTCTAGTGGAAGGTGGAACTGGATGATTTTTAGTGTCCTTTCCAACCCAAACCGTTCCGTGATTCCATGTTTCTGAGATGAATTATGTGGTGGCTGGACGAGTGTGAGCAGAGAGACAAGGAGAAGAAAAATCCAAGAACCAATCAGGAACTCTAAGCCATCATCCCACTTGGAGATGATGCCCATTCCCATCCCCATAATAATTTAAGTCCAAAGAACGGGATGATTTTTAGTGTCCTTTCCAACCCAAACCGTTCCGTGATTCCATGTTTCTGAGATGAATTATGTGGTGGCTGGACGAGTGTGAGCAGAGAGACAAGGAGAAGAAAAATCCAAGAACCAATCAGGAACTCTAAGCCATCATCCCACTTGGAGATGATGCCCATTCCCATCCCCATAATAATTTAAGTCCAAATTCCCTTGGTTTTGGGGTTTTCCTGTCTTGGGAAGATAATTATGGGCTGCATTAATGGCCTGGCCCCTCTGGCACTGGTGGAAATGTGGCATCAGGGTCCCTGTGGTCCTCACAGTGACAAGGTCATGACCTGCACCCAAATCTCTGATTTTCGGTGCCTTCAAGCATCCCAAACCCCCTGGTTCCTTGTCCCACAAACCTCACCCCCAGTCTGGCTCAACCTCCAGATTTGGGATGCAGCTGGGGGAATATGGTCCTGTCCAGCTGAACCCACCGTGCTGGTGCTCACCTGCCTTCCCGTGCTCGGTCCATCCCATCAAACTGCTTCCGTAGCCACCTGGGAAGGAAGGGATGGACAGAAAGTGCTCAATCCCAAAGAGGACCAAGCCCAGGGTGGGTTTTCTCCCCAAAACAGGGACCAGGAAATGGGATCTGGTGGTCCTTCCTCACCTCTCAATCTGCAGCGGGGTCTGGGCTCTCTGGGTGTCAGCCACCAGCCAGTTGAGCCCCGTTATCCACAGGTTGATGTCCTCCTCGCAGAAAGCTGGAGGAGGAAGAGCAGGGTGGTGAGGTTGGGATGGGAATGATGGGATGCTGGGAGGGGCGTGGGACCCCAAATATGGACACAGGGAATGGGGAAGGACCCAACTCACCAGCCACGCTGAGCGTCCGCAGCCTGAAGTCCATCCCGTAGAGGATGATGAAGCACATGGTGAAGTCCAGCTTGCGAGCATCCTCGGGGTAGCGCTCGAAATCCCGGGAATTCTTTCCCAGGCGGATCTCCTTGATCTCCCGAATGTCGACTATGGGGAGAGAGGAACATGGAACTGTCCCCTGCCACCACAGTCCCAGATGAGGGGCTCAGGGAAGTGGGAATTCCAAAAGACCATGTGTCCTCTGGAGAACCTTGTCCCCAGGATGGGACACCCCCAGGAGCGTGTGATGGAACTGTGGGTGCTGTGGCCACTTGTCTTTGAGGGAGACATGTCCCCAGTGTCCTCCAGTGATGTGTGATGGCACCATAGGTATGGCACGTCCTTTGGGGAACCGTGTTCCCAGGATGGGGTGTCCCTGTGGCACTGCCCATCGGAGTGGGATGGCACCGAGGTGCCAAGGCCATGTGTCCTCCAGGGATCCGTGTCCCAGGATGTCCCCAGGATGGGGTGTCCCTGCACTGCTGCTGCAGCTGAGTGACACCACCACGGATGCCATGGCCATGTGTCCTCCAGAGATCCGTGTCCCAGGATGTCCCCAGGATGAGGTCCCTGCAGTGCTGCTACAGCTGTGTGACAAGACCAGGATGCCATGGCCACGTGTCCTCCAGGGATCCACATCCCAGGATGTCCCCAGGACGGGGTGTTCCCTGCAGTGCTGCTGCAGCTGAGTGACACCACCATGGGTGCCACGGAGAAGCGTCATCCAGGGATCTGTGTCCCAAGGACAGGGTGTCCCTGCAGCCCTGCCTCCATGTGCCTGATGGTGCCTCATCCCTGCGTCTCCAGGAACTGGTGTCCCCAGGACATGGCATCCTGACAGGGCTGCCCACTCCTTTCCCAGTTTTGTGGCTGCCACGCGTCCTCCAGGCTCATCCTACCCCATCCCAACCAGCAAATCTCCAGTCACCTCGTCTTCCCCATGCCAAACCCTGTGCTGGGATAGGCTGAGCTTGTGTTTTCATTGGAGAACTCTTCCCAAAAGTGGCAATTTGGAGCCCTGGCAGCCGGGACCGCAGGGTGTTGCTTTCCTGCTGCTCTGCTCCTTCATTATCCTGCTAAATAAAGCTCCAATGGTGGCGGCAGGGCTGGGTTTCCGGGCAATTTTCTCAGTGGGCACATCCCACTGGGAGCAAGAATAATAACATAATATTCGGAACAATGCACAAAATTGTTCTTGATCCCACAACCATCACCCCCTGGGCAGGTTTGTCCTCTGGGAATGAGCCACCAACACCGGAAAGGGCTTTGTGTGACCCAGGGCAGCCGGACCACCTCGCCAGGGGTATTGTCCTGCCGAGGAAATGGGTCATTTCCCGGAGAATTTCCAGCCTGACTGCGTTTCCGATGTGGTGGTAGGGAAGGCTGCAGACGTGCCTCGGTGGAAACCCTCAGTCGAATCCAAAGGGGAATCCAAAGGGGAAAGAAAAGCTGAATGCAGAGAGGAATAAGGGATGGGGGAGGAATCGGGCTGATTAAGCAAGAAAAGAGGGGAAGAATAGTTTTTCTTGGCGGAAAAGCTCCAGGAAACAGTGGAGGCTTTATCCAGCCTTCTTTTGCTGGATGACCGCAAGCCAAATTTCATGGATCAGGGTGGGATTTTAGCACAAGTGACATACAGGAGCTCTGCACCCCAGCACGAGCTTTGTTTTGGGGCAAGATCTAGAGGAATGAAACTCTGTTGTCTCCGCATGGCTCCCATGGCTTGAAGCAAACCCTCTTCCATAAAAACAGGCAGATTTGGGGGATAAAAAGGGGTTTATAGGTTAAAAAACAGCCTCTCAACCCCAAACTTCCCCATCCACAAGGTGCCAGGGAGGGGTGAGAAGCCATTGGCTACCAGGGCTTTGCTAACAAGTTGTAATGCTGCTATTCCTTGGATTTAATTCCTCCAGAATCCGGCCTTGCACCTGAACTCTGGGTTCTGTTCCTAATCCCAGGATGGTTTGTGTTGGAAGGGACCTTAAAGATCATCTCATTCCAGCCTCCACCATGGGCAGGGACACGTCCCACTATCCCAGGTTGCTCCAAGCCCCATCCAACCTGGCCTTGCACACCAGCCCAGGTTGCTCCAAGCCCTGTCTAACTTGGCCCTGGACAATTCCAGGGAAGTGTACATCACCCTCATTATAAAGAACTTATTCCAAGTATCTAAATCTAACCCTGCCCTCGATCACCCATTCCCTGTGTCCTGTCCCTCCAGCCCTTGGCCCAAGTCCCTCTCCAGCTCTCCTGGAGCCCCTTTAGGCTCTGGAAGAGGCTCTGAGCTCTCCCTGGATCCTTCTCTTCTCCAGGTGAACACCCCCAGCTCTCCCAGCCTGCCTCCAGAGCAGAGGAGCTCCAGCCCTTGGAGCATCTCCATGGCCTCCTCTGGACTCGCTCCAGCAGCTCCACGTCCTTCTGCTGTTGGAGACCCCAGAACTGGAGGCAGAATTCCAGGTGGGGTCTCACCCGAGCGGGGCAGAGGAGCAGAATTCCCCCTTTCCTGCTGCCCACATTATGGGATCAGCCCAGGACATGGGGGAATTACTGGGTTGTCAGCACCAGTTTTTCGTCCACCAACACCCCCAAATCCTTCTTCCCAGGGCAAACAGCTCATTCCCATGAAAAACCAGGGGAAGAGGGAGCGGCGCGGGGCTGCACAATACACCCGAGCAGCAGCTTCCTGGAAACCACATCTGCAGCGGATTTGCCTCGATCCTGTCAGGACTCTGTCTCCAAACTCCTCCCCGCATTGTCTCCATTGTCCCGGGCGATTAAAACACTCTGGAAGTCGGTTCCAGCTGCGAAAATCCCTTTTCTTTTCTAATGCAAAGCAAGGAGCGTGGTGCAAAAAAGATTTGGAATGGTGGGAAGATGATGGAGGAGCAGGTTCTGCCCAGTGGGATTTTAGGGATGCTGAGAGCCTGGGAGTTTTTTCAGGCATTAGGAGGGAAGTAAAGGGAAGGGAGGAAATGGTTGTGCTGGGAATTCCTGCAAAATGACCTAGACACCTCAGTCATCCCTTCTTGCAGGATGTGGCAGCTCAGACTCTCCTGGACAGGGGGAATTGGGAGACTGTATCCCACCGGGATCCCTGTCGTGTGATTTAAAAGCTGGAATAAAATATTTCCTCCTGGTCCAACAGCGATAAATCCCAACTGGATTTTCTTCTCCCCTAAAAGTCCTGTTTCTAATTATTTGTCATTAACAAGGCTGGAGGTGTCATCAAACCATCTGTCCAAAATCCTCTTGGATTTTCCACACTGCCTTCACCCCTATTTCCTTTTAATTTCTTGTAAAGATTTCTTTTTTGGGCTGTTTTCCAGCAGATTCCTTGCTCTGGGAACTGGGGTCTGCTGAGGGCGACAAGGTGGAAGTTCTCCAGGATGAGGTTAATTTTGGCGGCCATGCTCCAGGCAATCCCAGGCATGGACACATGGACACATGGACACGTGTCCAGAGGACGCTTAACGAACCGTGTAATTATCCTGGAGGTCCAGGGAAAGGCC
The DNA here is from genome assembly GCF_000691975.1 of Corvus brachyrhynchos. Taxonomy (NCBI): domain Eukaryota; kingdom Metazoa; phylum Chordata; class Aves; order Passeriformes; family Corvidae; genus Corvus; species Corvus brachyrhynchos. Next base: position 80,458 of record NW_008246063.1, read on the forward strand.
AGGATCCATGTCCTGGCCCTGACAGTCCCTAACAGAGACATCAGCACTTCCCACTAATCCCTCTCCAAGCGGGATGCCGGCTTGAAGGGAGGGATTTCAAATGGTCCAGGCAGGCGTGAGGTCTGGGAGATCCTGGCACTTCCATAAGATCACGGAAAGTTGGAAGATGTGAGCACAGAGAGATGGAGCAGGGGGTGAGGATGCTCCAGCCCAGCACCAGGATGGGGATTTCTCCCGCTCCTAACTGGGAAAAGCGAATGGTGGGATAGGGTAGCAGGATTGCACCATTTCCAGAAGGATTTTCCTCCTTTTTTCACCCTTCTGGATGGCCTTGGAGGATGCCTGCTCATTCCCACGGGGAAGATTGAGCTGTTGTATGGGAAAAGACAGATCCTAAGGCTCCAGAGGGGAAACTGAGGCACAGCATCGTGAGCAACCTGAGATCCTGACCCGGCAGCGCACGGCGCTTCCGGAAAAAACAAGGAGCTGGAAATGTGTTATTTCCATGACTGGATAACGAGCTCTTCTCCATGAGGACCTAAAACACCTCTCCAAAGCTGGGTGCCCTTCATCCCATCACCTCCTGCTCCCACAAATCTGCTCCTGTATCCAGGCACAGATCCTGCTCATGGCTGCGCTCTGCTCCGAGTACCACCCTCCTTCCCGGCTCAAAGCTGGAATTCAGCCTCAGCACCAGCCCTCCAAGCAGGAGCTGAACCTTCCTGGGGATTTTTGAGGGAGTCATTGGTGATTTTGGAGGAGGCCCTCCAGGAAAAAGGCACCTCCCAAACCTCTGGGATGGGCTTTGCCATCATCCAGGTGAGGCGATATCCCAAAACTGAGTTCCTGCCCTGCACAGGGATGTGGGATGAGGTGATGGTGTAGCTCCATGTCACCCCAGTCCCAGGTTTCATCCACTGGATTTTTTTAGCTCAATTAAAGCTTTGAGGTAATGAGCACCAAGACATGGAGCCCCAAGAATCCCCAGTGTTGGGAGAATGCCCCAACAACCTCCCAACCACCAGTGAATCCACATGGAAAGGTGATTTTTATGGATGCTCCAGTGGGGTTTTGGAGTTAAAAGCACCGTGAGCAGGCACAGCGGTGACCATTCCTTTCCCTCCTTCCCAGGGAGGATATAAATCCCTGTGGATGAAACGGGAGCAGCTTGATCCCACAGAGCAACTTCCGAGGTGAGATGGAGGAGGTGAGGGTTGCTCAGCCCAGCAGCTCCTGCTTTTATGGGAATCACCCTGTGGCCAGGCCCTGACACTGTAGGACATTGCATAGCAGGGAACATCCCACCGTGGTAGGACATCCCACTCTGTGGGCTGGAATTCCACAAACAGTCACCCCACCATGGCAGGACATCCCAACACATCCAGGAACCCCACAGCCAGCTACCCCTCCATGGAAGGACATCCCACCACAGCCAGGAACCCCACAAACAGCTACCCCACAACCAGCTACCCCACCATGGAAGGACATCCCACCACAGCCAGGAGCCCCACAGTCGGGCACCCCACCACAGTAGAACATCCTGCCATGGCCACAAACCCCACAACCAGATCTCCCCATGGTAGGACATCCCAACACAACCAGGAACCCCAGAGACAGGCACCCCACCACTGCAGGACACCCCAAGACACCCAGGCACCCCACAACTAGTCACCCCACTACAGCAGGACACCCCACAAAACCCAGGCACCCCAGCACATCCAGGTACCCCACAACCAGTTACCGCCTATGTTAGAACACCCCAACACATCCAAGCACCCCACAATCAGTCCCCCCACTAAAGCAGGACACCCCAACACATCCAGGCACCCCACAATCAGTCCCCCCACTAAAGCAGGACACCCCAACACACCCAGGCACCCCACAATCAGTCCCCCCACTAAAGCAGGACACCCCAACACATCCAGGCACCCCACAATCAGTCCCCCCACTAAAGCAGGACACCCCAACACATCCAGGCACCCCACAATCAGTCCCCCCACTAAAGCAGGACACCCCAACACATCCAGGCACCCCACAATCAGTCCCCCCACTAAAGCAGGACACCCCAACACATCCAGGCACCCCACAATCAGTCCCCCCACTAAAGCAGGACACCCCACTCACTGTCCCCCTCCACCTTCTCGGGTGTCCTGCTCCAGATGATCTGGCGCGTCTCCAGCTTCACCTGGAAGGTTCTTCTCTCCGGCCTCTGCGACTTCTTCTGGTAGAACAAGGTGAGGACGGTGCCCATCTCCAGGCAGCGCAGGATCCTGCCCATGTCCCCCGGCTCCATCCTGGCGTCCTCCAAGAAGCCATTGACGCTGTTGAGCCTGGCCATGGACATCTTCACTGCTCGGCCATCGCCCGGCGGAGCCGCACAGCCGGGGTTGTCTCATGCAGGAAAGGACGGAACCAAAGGGCCGAAAGCTTCCCTGGGGGATTTTTCTGGGATCGCCCCGGGCGTGGGTTTCCTCTACGGACGAGCGGAGCACGGCCAGGACACGCAGCCGGGATTGGCGACAGCGGGGAGGAGGAAAAGGCCGGGCTGGAGGTACCGTGACCTTCGTGTCACCAAGGCTGGATCCGGCCCTGGCGTTGGCATCCAGCGGCGGTGGGAAAAGATGGACAACGCCGGCCTTGCTCGCGGTTGAGTATTTTTTGGACGTGGAGAGGGAAAAATCCAGCCCAAAAAAAAAAAATTAAAAAAAAAAAAAAAAAAAAAATCACAGAATGAGTACGAGAGAGGGGCATCACCAGTTTTTTGTTTGCGAAAAACCAACACAAAATGAAACCAAAACACATTGTCTTTTCTGTTTTTCATATCCCTAGGCGTTTGTAGTACTATCTGTGCCCATTGCACTGGGTAAAACCGCACTGTACTTGTTTTTCCTGGTTATCTTTTATAGACTTCCTCATACATGGGGACAGACCACAAGCTGGAAAACATGAAATTCAGTTTTGACCGAGCACTGGCACAGGTTCCCAGAGAGCTTGTGGGGTTTTCATCCTTGGAGATAACTCAAAAGCATCTGGATATGGGTCCTGGGCAGCCCCTTGAGCAGGGGCTGTATAAGGTGAGCTCCTGAGGCCTCTTCCAACCTCAGCCATTCTGTGAAAGGGCCACAAACATTTGGTTGTGCCCAGCAGAAATGTGTCTTAAACAGCACATGAAAACATAAGGAATCCATACAGGTGTAGTTAAGCCAATGTAGGTATTTCAGCTTTAGTTCCTGGCTGTCCCTGCTGTGACGCTGAGCTGGGAATGAAGCTCCAGGAGTGACTGGGATTGGAGTCATTCCTGTCATGAGTTTTGCGCAGCCTCAACTTGATGGGAAAGGGCTGGGGAGTGCAGTGTGGGGAAACATCTGGAGAGAGGGGGGAAGGCAGCAGGTGACAGAGATTGGTGTCACAGCCCCTGTTTTGTCCCTTTGATGGATTCTGCGTGGGAAAAGCTCTGGGAATTGTGTGGGGATTTGGGGGAGGCAGAGGGTGAAGGGGGACCAGGGGCACGTGGGGTGGGCAGAGGATTCCTTCCTGGTTCCATGCTTTGAGAATTTGGACCAGAAGGGGATTTTGTGGTGCTGGGCTCTCCTGGGGAATGTTTGGGATCCTAGTGATGGATGCTACAGCATCCAGGGGTGCCACTGATGGAGGCTCAGGAACTTGGGGATCCCAGTGATGGAGGCTGAGAAATCCAGAGATCCAGGTCCCAGGCTCATCCCACAGTGTAGGCAGGAGGAGAAGGGGGAATTCTGCCCCTCTGTCCTGCTCAGGTGAGACCCCATCTGCACAGCTGCCTTCAGCTCTGGGGTCCAACAGCAGAAGGACGTGGAGCAAGTCCAGAGGAGGCCATGGAGATGCTCCAAGGGCTGGAGCTCCTCTGCTCTGGAGCCAGGCTGGGAGAGCTGGGAATGTCCAGCCGGAAGAAGGGAAGGATCCAGGGAGACCTCAGAGACCCTTCCAGTGCCTAAAGGGGCTCCAGGAGAGCTGGAGAGGGACTTGGGACAAGGGATGGAGGGACAGGACACAGGGAATGGCTTCCCACTGCCAGAGGGCAGGGATAGATGGGATGTTGGGAAGGAATTCTTCCCTGGGACGGTGGTGAGGGGCTGGAATGGGATTCCCAGAGAAGCTGTGGCTGCTCCATCCTTGGAAGTGTCCAAGGCCAGGTTGGGTGGGGCTTGGAGCAACCTGGGATAGTGGGAGGTGTCCCTGCCCATGGCAGGGATTGGAACTGGATGACCTTAAAAAATCCCTTCCAATCCAAATTCTTTTGTGATTCCATGACTCCAGTGGGGCTGGATGGCCATGGAGCAGCAGTTTGCACCAGCTGGCCGTGGCTCAGTGAGGATTGGGATATTTAGGATTTTACCCCCATGTGGGCTGGAGTTGCAGAGAGAGAAATCTCCATCTTTCCACTGGCTGCCTGCAAATCTCCCCTTTCCCAAAGAATTTGGGGACATAGAGGGTGGAAAGGAGATCGTGAAGGGATTTTATTTTCCTCGCTTTATCCATGAATTAACTTCTGTTTCCCCTCCTCCTCTGGAGCAGAATAAGCTTTTGTTCAGGGCAATAAGCTGCAGAGATAGTGGCTGCTTGTGTTTATCTTTTCCATTTCCAGGCAAAAATCCCATTCCAGAGCCCCCTGAACGCCAGGCTGGGAACTGAACATCCCGACCGGAGAGAGCTGCGGTGGATGGAGGATCAGAATAGAAGATTGTTTTTCCACAGGGGACTGAGCAGCCGGGGTTTGGCTTCTGATGTCCATCCAAAACACGTGGGTGGAGAAGGAATGCTCTGTTTTCAGTTGGCGATGGAATCACTGGTTTAATTTTAGCCTCTGGAGCAACGCTCGAAGGAAGGAGTTCCCAGAGCAAAGCACCCTATGGAGGCTGGAAGGGGCAGAGGAGCTGGAGTCTCCATGTGGCTCCCAGGAATTGTGGTGTTTCCCAAACTGGTGATGATGCTGAGCACCCAAAATTCGTGGTTCTTCTTAAAAAACTCATCCGTGCAGGTCAGAGGAAGCATTGGGACATCGTGGAGCTGTCGGGAGGACAAGGAGAAGCCATGGATGTGCCAAGCTCTGTGAAGAGGAGCCCCACCAAAACACAAAGGAGCTTCAGTGGGTGAAATGGCAGGAAAAATGGATCCCAAGAGGAATCAAGCCAGTTGAATTCCCTCTGTGACTTTCGGATGTGCATCGACCTCTGTTTTTCTGAGTGGTGCCGCCCACAGAGCTCCAGAGATCCAGTTGGGAGAGGGACCAGGTCCAAAAAAAACCCCAGGAAGGTCTCAAAAATTCACCGCCTTCTTCCTGAAAATCCTTCCCTCTCATCCAGGGCTCTGATGCCGCTTTTCCCTCAGCTGCCGTAAGATCCAGCAAAAGCCACGGCTCAAATTGTCAGGAACAGTTTGTTTCCCCTCTCTTTGGTGCTGTTGTGAAATTCCTGAAACCAAAAGGATTTGCAAATGTTTTTTGCAAGGAACACAGGAGTGGCAGGTCCTGCAAGGTGGGAATTTGGTAACGGCAGCTGGTGGTGTAACTACATTAAACTGGGATAAAACCAGATCCTGGGATGGCCACGGGCTCTGGGAAGAGCTCTGCTGGACAATGCTGGTCAGTGGTGCAAGATGAGCATCCAAACAGTATTTCCAATCCAAATATTTACAACTGGCAGTGTATGGATTTCTTTCTTAACCTTTCCAAGCAGGGAAAAGTCCAAGGCCCAAGCGGCTGGGGAGCAAAGTCCTCTCCTCTTCCCAGCTGAAGGTGGATCAATATGGATGTTTTCACACGAACAAATATTTTTGGGCATTCTGCTATGGTTTCCTGGTGGATTGGTTCTATCCCTTGGAATTGGCATGGGAAAAGCCATGATTCCATTGCCAGGATACGGTGGAGAATCATGGGATGGTTTGGGTTGGAAGGGACCTTCAAGATCATGGAATTCCAACTCCTTCCATGGGCAGGGACACCTTCCACTATCCCAGGTTTCTGCAAGCCCCGTCCAACCTGGCCTTGGACACTTCCACGGATGGAGCAGCCACAGCTCCTCTGGGAATTCCATTCCAGTTCCACATCACCGTCCCAGGGAAGAATTCCTTCCCAATATTCCGTCCATCCCTGCCCTCTGGCAGTGGGAAGCCATTCCCTGTGTCCTGTCCCTCCATCCCTTGTCCCAAGTCCCTCTCCAGCTCTCCTGGAGCCCCTTTAGGCACTGGAAGAGGCTCTGAGGTCTCGCTGGATCCTTCCCTTCTCCAGGCTGGACATTCCTAGCTCTCCCAGCCTAGCTCCAGAGCAGAGGAGTTCCAGCCCTTGGAGCAGCTCCATGGCCTCCTCTGGACTTGCTCCAACATCTCCACATCCTTCTGCTATTGGAGGACTCCAAAACTGGGTCCTGTGAATCTCTGCGGTCACCTCCTCGCTCAGTAAAGAAAACACATTTTGCTGTGGGATGTCACAGCCCCTACGATCCCATTCCTGCAGAGCAGAGGATTTAGGACATTTTCGGATTAATTGAGGTTTTTGATCCATGGTTGGTCCTTCTGCCTCTGTGGAATTGCCAAATGAACCATCCTGAATTCAGTGGGAGAACCACAGAGGAAGATTTGCTCTCCCATCCCTGCTTGAAATACCTTGGAAAATAATTCCTACTGGGAATGACAACAACATGGAAGCACAGAGATCATCCCTCTGGTTTCTCCCTTTCCCAGACACGTGGATTCAGGTCTGTGTGCAGCTCCTGCCCCAGCAGCCACACTGGAGGCAAGAAACATCCTCAAAAACCAGACACCACAATAAAACCCCCAGCACCCACTTGATAAATGCCAGCGGCTTTTCCTTTAGGATCCTGCAGCCGTTTCTTTTCCTGTTACTGACATTTCCCTCTCTGTTTTCCATCTAACCCAGGAGACATCTCCTTCCCTTGAGCCTCGCTCCGGAGTCTTGCTGTTATCAGCAAAAAAAATGTGAGTCGAGAGTTTGTTTGCCCTTGGGAAGAACTTTTCTTTTTTTTTCCCCCCTTTGAGTTAAAATAGGAAAAACTTTTTGGAGAAGAAGCAAATTTCTTCAGTGGTAAATAATTGCTGAGCTCCTCTCAGAGCTGGGGCTGTGTCCATGGATTTCTGTAGGAATGGGAGAAAGGGTTTTTAGTAGGGCTAGGAGTGACAGGATGAGGGGTGATGGATTTGAACAGAAGGGGGAGAGGTTTAGGTCGGAGATAAAGAGGAATTTGCTCACTATGAGGATGGTGAGATCCTGGATTGGGTTGCTCAGGAAAGTTGTGGATGCCCCATCCCTGGAAATATTAAGGAGGGGAAGGAGAAAGACACATGAAAAAGGAGGAGGAGGAAGAGGAGGAGAGAAAGGGGAGAAGAAGGAGAAGGAGGAGAAGGAGAAGGAGAAGGAGAAGGAGAAGGAGAAGGAGAAGGAGAAGGAGAAGGAGAAGGAGGAGAATGAGAGACAAAGAAAAGGAGAAGGAGGAGGGAGAAGGAGAGAAAGAGAATGAGGAAGAGAATGAGGAAGAGAAGGAGGGAGAGAAGGAGAAGGAAAATGAAAAGGAAAAGGAGAAGGAAAAGGAGGAAAAGGAAAAGGAGAAGGAAAAGGAAAAGGAGAAGGAAAAGGAGGAAAAGGAAAAGGAAAAGGAAAAGGAAAAGGAAAAGGAAAAGGAAAAGGAAAAGGAAAAGGAAAAGGAAAAGGAAAAGGAAAAGTTCTGTGGCTGGATCACATCCCATGAGCCCATGCCATGGCTGGTGCTGGTAAAGGAGGGAATGGGTCACTCACCTCCAGGCTCTTTTCTTCCCAATCCTTCGGGAAAAGGATGCAGGGAACAACCACTGACCTTGAGACTGCGCAGGTGATGTTTTAAACCTTCACTCTCTTGATTTTCCACTTGCTCCTGGATTCTCTCCCATTTCTTTTTTTGCATTTTAATTAAGGCATCTCCCTGAAATCTTGACACAATGATCCAACTGAGACTCACAAGTGCTGGAAGACATTCCAGAGAATCTGTGGCTGCCCCATCCCTGGAATTGTTCCAGGCCAGGTTGGATGGGGCTTGGAGCAACCTGGGATAGTGGAAGGTGTCCCTGCCCGTGGTGGGGGGTGGAATTCCATGACTTTGAAGGTCCTTTCCTATCCAAACCATTCCATGATTCCATGATGTGCCCCCAGAGAGAACGATTGCTGTCCCACACCTGCTGTGCCTACAAATGGATCTCTGGCAGTGCTGGGTGTTTTAGGATCCACGGATCCTCTGGCACTGGATCTGCCCTGGGATAGTGCTTTAGGACATTGGAAGGATTTATTTTGGGCTGAACGAGACAATTTGATTCCTTTTCCATGTGTTCCCTTCCCTAGGGTGTTTACTCAAACCCAAAACCCTGCACTTGCTTTTGGGGTTTTTTTCCCCCTTTTTTAAAAAAAATTAAATTAGACTTCCAAAGTGTCACAGAAATTTCATTAATTAAAAGTGCCATGAATTTCTTTTGGATATGTTGCTTGGAACAGGAATGGGCTGGAAAGCCAAAAAAAAAAAAAAAAAAAAAAGGATTTATTTTAATATTTAATATTTTAACATTCTCGTTTCTTCTTTGCCCTCTGCACAAATCCCAGGGGAGATTCAGGAAATTCTGCCAGCTGCTTGTCCCAAGGCAGGATGCTCCTCTCTATTCCCTGGAGAAGATCCAGTTCATGCTTCAATTGCTGCTTCTCCTCCTTTGGATACCCCCATCCCAAAGCTCTCCCGATGGAAAACATCCGAGGATGACCCCAAGTGTGTCCAAGATCCTCCAAACTTTGCATTTTCTCCTTACAAATTTTGGTGTAAATTGGCAAAACAGCTTTGAGTTCGTCTTTTCCCCGAGGCTGGATTTTGTGGGAGTGGTGGATCCATGGCGTCCCTGGGTTAAAAATGAGCATTTCCTCCACGAGTGCTGAATTCATTTCAATTCAGAGCAGCTCGTTCCGAGCTCATTTATGCAAAGCACTCGACTCCCTGTGCCAGCACAAGGGAGGGAAGGAGCAGCTGGGAGTGGAGGAGGATTTTTTTTGGCACAAGTGCCAATTCCTGTCAGTTTAAAGCCATTATGGAACCCTGGGTGGGATTTGGGATCGATTGAAGCTGATCTGAGGCCGCCCAAAGGGAGGAGATCTGTCAGTTCTGCCTGCCTGGTTGCCAGCCTGCTCCCATGTGTGCAAGACTTGGAGAAAAAGAGAGGATTTGGGGTGTTTTTTTAGCAGTTTTAGGCAATCAGGAGAGGATAATAAGGGTCAGACTCCCTAAATTCTTTGTATTTTGCTCCCAGAATGGTTTATCCCAACAAGCTGGTTCTTCCATATTCCACTTTAAAACGCCACAAAACACCATTAATAATTTACCAAATCTCCCTTTCCAAGCAGGGAAATTGTGGGCTCATCCCAGAGATGTGATTTGACCAGAGCTGGGACAGGCAGAGCTCCCCAGCTGCATCGGGAAGTGAGAGATCCCAAGGGGCAGTGTCTGGTTTAAGGATTTGAGGCTGATAATGGGTTGCTTTTCCAAAGGTTCCATCCTGGTGTTGTGTTGCTCCAGCTCCTTGGCTCGTTTTTTTGTTCCCTGAATAATTTTAGGCTGGAGTTTTATCTCCTTTGCAGACTTGAGGCTCTGCTACTCTTTGTTTATGGGGTTTATTCCCTCAGGGAAGAGCGAAAAGATTTGGAAAACAAACTCCTTCAGGATTTTCATCAGTACCATGAGTGAATTTGCAGCTTTGGGACTGGTTTTCCTGCAAAACCTTTCAAAAATGACAGCTGAAGTGTGGGAAATAAGGAATCATGAGGCTGATGGGTGGAATTGAAGTCTTCTTGCTGGAGATTGTCCCATGGATCACCCTCATGCCTGGCTGTGGGAAAATACTGGTGATGGGAGAGGGCAGAGGGGACAGGGGATGGGGACAGCTGGACCAGATTCACCTCGGTACAGGAAATTCCAGAATCCTGGAATGGTTTGGGTTGGAAGAAACCTTGAAGATTATCCAATTCCAATCCCCTGCCATGGGCAGGGACACTTTCCCCTGTTCCAGGTTGCTCCAAGCCTCATCCAACCTGCCTTGGACACTTCCAGGGATGGGGCAGCCACAGCTTCTCTGGGAATTCCATTCCAGCCCCTCACCACCCTCCCAGGGAAGAATTCCTTCCCAATATCCCATCCATCCCTGCCCTCTGGCAGTGGGAAGCCATTCCCTGTGTCCTGATATTCCATCCCTTGTCCCAAGTCCCTCTCCAGCTCTCCTGGAGCCCCTTTAGGCACTGGAAGGGTCTCTGAGGTCTCCCTGGATCCTTCTCTTCTCCAGGCTGGACATTCCCAGCTCTCCCAGCCTGGCTCCAAGATTTCCAGTTTCCAAGTAGATAAACTGTGCTTCACACATCTCAGTAATTGCAGCCTGAATGAGCCTCGGGAGCTGCAGATGTGGAGAAAAGAGAGAAGAAGAAACTTGGGATAAAACATCACCCAAACCCCAACACAACAGAACATGGAACCAATGGACCAGGGAGAGGTGGAGAAACAACCAAGGCCAGGAGAAGGAAAAACCAGCTCCCCCTTTTCTGTGCAGAACCGGAAATAATTCCAATATTTTGGCTCAGTTTGTGGATCAGGGTCTTGCACGCTGCGTGGAAGAAGTGTTTTTTGGGACAACAATCATGGGAGAAATGCTGCAGCCATCTGATCATTGGGAAGATGGGGACAGCTGGACTAGGCTGGGATGGGGACAGGAGATGGCTGGATGAGGTTGTGGAAGGAACAGAGGCTGGGGACAAGGGCTGGGGACAGAAGAGCCAGGGTGGCCCAGGCTGAGGACAGGGGCTACGAACAGCTGGTCCAGACTGAGATGGGAACAGGGGACAGGGTCTGGTGGCAGTTGGACCAGGCTGAGATGGGAACAGGGGGCAGCCGAGCTATCCTAGGCTGGGGACAGAGGCCGGGGACACCCGGGCCGGGCTGGGTTAGGCCCAATCTCAGGCCCAGCCCCAGGCTCAGTTTAGGCCGCGCTGTCCCGTCCCCGTTGCCCGGCAACGGTCGCGGGCGTCACGTGACCGCTCGGGAGCGCTCACGTGGTCCGTTGGCGGCGGGCGGCGCCGGTTGATGACGTCACGGGGGCGCGGGGCCGTGCGGCAGCGCTGCGGGGATGGAGGAACGGGAGCGGCTGTGCCGGGAGATCCGAGTGCTCCAGGGTGCGGGGATCGGGGGGATCCGGGAATAT
>NW_008246063.1:92195-94675 GCF_000691975.1 Corvus brachyrhynchos
TGCGGGAACGGGAGCGTCTGTGCCGGGAAGTTCCAGTGCTCCGGGGTGGGGGGGATCGGTGGGATCCGGGATTGGGAGAGGCCGGGACACCGAGGGGAGCGGGGAAAAAAGGGAGGAGGGGGGCGAGGAAAAGAAGCCGGGGTCGGGAAACAGGGAGCGGCTGCTACGAGGGGATCCGGGAGGGACGTGAGAGGACCTGGAGGAGGGAGAAGGGGAAATCTTGGCATCCTGGGGGGCGGCGCGGTGTTTTAAGGGAATTTTGGGAATCTAGGGTGGGACAGGGACGGGTTGTGGCAGGATCTGGGGAGTCCTTGGTGGGGGAGGGACGAACTGTGGAAGGGATTTTGGATTTTAGGGGGAAGTGTGAGTGGGATGGGGATGGGATCTTCTGGGAAGGGGAAGGGCCCAAGAGGAGGTGGAGGTGGAGAGGGAGGGAATCCAGAAATGGTGGGGGAAAGTGGGAAGGGAAGATGGAGACCCCAGGAGTGCTGGGAAAAGGGAGAAGGGACCCAGGAATGCTGGGAAAAGGAGGGAAAGGGGAGAAGAGAGGACTCTGGAGTTCTGGGAGAAGAGGGGAATGATCCAGGGAGTGCTGGGAAAAGATGGAAAGGGAAAAGAGCCAGGAAAGCCGAGTGGGCCACGGAGCACTGGGGGATTTTGGCATCCCCATGCCAGGGAATTCCCACACTGCTGCTCCCGGCAGGATGTGGGACTCTCCTGGCTTTGGGAAGGGGGTGTTCCCTGTCCCACAGCCCCAGGCTGGGAGCACAAGAGGTGGGATGTGTATCCATGTGCCCTTCCCAAGCTCTGGAAAGCACCAGGATTTCTCTTTAGCACCAACTCCTTCTATTTTTGTCCCTCAGAGTAATTTTTCCTCGCTAGTGAGGCCACAAGCTCTGCTCAGGACTTGGGATTTGCCTCTCTGGGAGCTCCTCCGTGGGGGAATGATGGGAGCCAGGAAAGCAATCCTTGCTGTTCCATGAGGAATGTGCTGACTCGGCTTTCCCGGCAGCGCCGTGACCCCGGGGAAGGAAAAACTCCTCTGCCTGAAATACCAGGCTCCAAATTCCTTCAGGAATCACTCATAGGAAAGGTTTTCTGAAACAGTGAGGCTGGGCAAGGGCAGAAATTCCCGAGTTAATGGGAATGTTGGTGGATCAAAGCACCAGGGAGAGGTGGTGGCTTCCGGAGGGACGTGGCAGCAAAGCCTCGGAGTGTCCTTGTTGCTGCTTTGAAGGGAAGCAAGGAGGGGAATTTGGGAAGGGTCTGGAGCAGCAGGAGCAGCTGAAGGAGCTGGGGGGGAGAAAAGGAGGCTCAGGGGGGACCTTCTGGCTCCCTAAAATTCCCTGACAGGAGGGTGGAGCCAGGTGGGATCAGGATCTGCTGCCAGGACAAGGGGGAATGGCTTCCCACTGCCAGAGGGCAGGGATAGATGGGATATTGGGAAGGAATTCTTCCCTGGGAGAGCGGTGAGGGGCTGGAATGGAATTCCCAGAGCAGCTGTGGCTGGCCCCTCCCTGCACCCCTGGAAGTGTCCAAGGCCAGGTTGGGTGGAGCTTGGAGCCACCTGTGGAATCCAGGGATATATGGGGATTGGAACAAGATGGTCTTGAAGATCCCTTCTGACCCGAACCATTCCTGGATTCAGTGATTCCATGACTTGTCTTTCCACCCTGGCTTATCCAAAACCTGAGCGACGACGTAATTCCAGCGTGAGGAAAAGCAGCGCCACGTCACTCTCACATTCCCGTGGGATCAGGGAATTAACGCTCTGCCTTTTCCATAGGTCTCATAAACAGCCACAGGAACATGCACGGGAATGTTCCACATCCGGCGCCGTCGGCTCCTCCCAGGTGGAACAACCCCCACCAGCCCGGCTACACCAGGAGAGGAGCCTTTTCCACCAGGTACCCCCAGCAGGCTCCCAGGAATTTCCACCCACGCCAGACTCATTCCTGGAGGAAAAAATACTCCCTGGACAACCGGCTGCCGGGATCGGGTTATGACGTTGGAAGCGCTTCCAGCACTTCCCGAGGTTTTGGGAGCCTTGGGGACAGCCAAACTCCCGAGCCACTGGAATCGTCCCCGGAAAGACATGTGGACTTCACCACGGATGGGAACATCGTCGTGGATATCCAGGTGCCACAAAGGGCTGGCCAGGAAAATGTGGGTCCTTACAGCGAGTTTTCCAGGCAGGAAGCGGCGGTGGCTCCTTCGGCGGATGGGAATATCCAGAAATCTCTTCTCCAGAAGGAAGAGAGAAGACCTTCCCTATCCATTTCCTTCAGTTCCACGTCAAGGACGGTGTGCCTGCCTGGAAGTGGAGCTGGGAGCTCCTTTTCCACCTCTGGAAGCACCAGTGAAAGTGCCGTGGCGCTGAAGTCGGAGCCACAAAAACCTTTGGAATTGCCAGGTCAGGAGCCAGCCCAGCACTTGGCACGGATCAAGGCAGAACCCCCCTCTCCAGGGCAGCCCAGTGG
>NW_008246063.1:94689-98481 GCF_000691975.1 Corvus brachyrhynchos
TTCCCTACCCCCGAAACTCGTTGGGCATGCCGAGGTGCTCTCTGGACCTGCTCAGATTGGGGTGGCTCTGGTGAAAAGCAGATTTCCCGTCATTCCCAAAGCTCCCGGTCTCCAAAAAGCTGCCTCAGCATCCATCTCTGGCAAATCGCAGAAATTCAGGAAAAATAAGTACACCTGGGTGGCAAACCCTGGGAAAAACTCTCGGATCGTGAAGAGGTGGGTGAGCCCTCGAGCCGAAAATTCCAAGAAGGGCATCCCAGGAACGGACAAAGGTGCTAAAATCTCCCCCAAAGCGGATTTGGGAGCAAAGATAAAAAAATTGGGATTGCAATCCAAGCTGGGGGTTTCTCCCAGTAAATATAAGTGGAAAGCCTCCAGCTTGCAGACTTTGCCTTCCACTTCCAAGTCAGCATTCCAGTGGAGATCCGAGGACCAGAAGAAGCCTCCAGCCCCAAATATCCCTCAAGCCACCTCCATCCCGCCGGCTCCGAGCACGGCGTCTGTTGTTCCCGGTGGGATGAAATCCTTTGGAGAGGCTGCGCTGTCCAGTTACAAAGTGAAGAGCCGGACGAAAATCATCAAGAGGAAAGGGAATGTGGGGTAAGTTGTTGGTTGGATTTTGTGTCCGTGGATTTCGTGTTGAAGTTGTGTCTTCTTGTGGGAGAAATTCCAGTGAGGGTCGTTGGGTGCTGGAGGATTTATGGAATCATGGAACGGTTTGGGTTGGAAGATCTTAAAGATCAGGGAATTCCAGTCCCTCTGTCATGGGCAGGGACACCTTCCCCTATCCCAGGTTGCTCCAAGCCTCATCCAACCTGGCCTTGGACACTTCAGGGGTGGAGCAGCCACAGCTTCTCAGGGAATTCCATTCCAGGGCCTCACCACCCTCCCAGCCAAGAATTCCCTCCCAGTATCCCATCTAACCCTGCCCTCTGGCAGTGGGAAGCCATTCCCTGTATCCTGTCCCTCCATCCCTTGTCCCAAGTCCCTCTCCAGCTCTCCTGGAGCCCCTTCAGGCCCTGGAAGGGTCTCTGAGGTTTCCCTGGATCCTTCCCTTCTCCAGGCTGGACATTCCCAGCTCTCCCAGCCTGGCTCCAGAGCAGAGGGGCTCCAGCCCTTGGAGCATCTCCGTGGCCTCCTCTGCACTCGCTCCAGCAGCTCCATATTTTTCTGATGCTGGGTGATCCAGAGTTGGATCCTGGGAATCCCTGTGCTCACTGACACTTCCTCACTCACTAAAGGGAAGTGGATTTTTTTTTCCTGGATTTATTTTCAAATTCCCATAACTGTTTTGTGGGACTGGGAAAAAGAGGAGGAATGTTTTGGATCCCTGTATCGTGTCTGGTCTATCCTTGGGAAGCCCTGTGCAGATCCTGGGATGCAGCAGCGATGGGATATGAGCTCTGCTGGTATTTTCCTCCCTTCCATCCCTTTGGAAAACTGTTCCAAGTGATGAAGTGAACAGCATTGATTTGGAAAACTGGTTGCTTCATTAAAAAAAATGAATTTCCCACATCCTCTCAGTGCTTCCCAACAGGTTTCCATCCTTTCCTTGCCCTCCTGCTTTGCCTGGAAAGCTGCCAGTGAGTGGATTGTGCTGGGAAAATCACTCTGGAGCAGCCTGGAGAAGCTGGGAATGTTTGGGATTTTTTGGCAGTTCAGGGAGACCTTCCACACCTTGCTAAATTCCAGCAGAATCAGGGAAGGGATCATCCCCCTGTGCTGGGCACTGCTGAGGCTCCTCAAATCCTGGGGGCAGGATATTGAGGATCTGGAGCGTGTTCAGGGATCGGAATGTAGCGGGGGAAGGGTCTGGAGCACCAGGAGTGGCTGAGAGAGCTGGGAGAGCTCATCCTGGAGAAAAGGAGGCTCAGGGGGGACTTCTGGATCCCTAAAATTCCCTGACAGGAGGGTGGAGCCAGGAGGGATCGGGATCTGCTCCCAGGGAACAGGGACAGGACAAGAGGAAACAGCCTCAAGTTGCTCCAGGGGAGCTTTAGTTTGGATATTGGGAAAATTCCTTCTTGGAAAGGGTGGTCAGGCATTGGGAATCCCCATCCCTGGAGGGATTTAAGATCCCTGTGGATGTGGCACTTGGGGACATGGTCAGTGGTGGCCTTGGCAGTGCTGGGGAATGCTTGGACTTGACAATCTCAGAGCTCTTTTCCAACCCAAACAATTCCATGATTCCATGATTGAATCCCTCACATCTGTTGAGCAGAAGGCAGCGAGCGAGTTCGGCTGTCAGAACACCTCATTTTCCATCTGTTCCTTGCCAGGAATTCCTCTCATTTGCCTGTTTCCTTGGAATTTTCTGTTCAGAGCTTCTCCTCCCCCTCAGCCAGAGGAGAATCCTGCTGGGATTTGACTCCTCTTGGAGCTCTGGAGAAGGACACCAAGAATGTTTTGGTCCCTTCCCTGCTCCCTCCTAACCGTGTGATATTCCCATTCCCAGTTCCCCCACGGATAAGAAGAACATCTCCCCCACCACAGCTCTGAAGAGCCGCTTCCACCTCCGGAGGAAAAATTCCGTGCGTGGAAAACCTTCGGTGACGCCGAAACGCTCCTCGCCCCGGGGCCTGGTGCAGATTTCCAAGCACAGGCTCTGCCGGATGCCGGCGACCAGGACACAGGTGGCCACCAAGGAAGGTAGGAACAGGCATTCCAAGGGCTCAGTGAAGGGATTCCAAGGGTTCTTGGATTTAGGAATGTGTTGCTGAGTCCTCCTGGAGGTGTTGTTGATCACTGAGGAGAAGTCGGACTCCGTATCTGTGTTGTCCTTTGGCATCTCCACACAAAAGCTGTTTCCTGCTTTTCCTGGGGTTTCCCTGGATTTTCAGGTGTCATGTAGGAAGTTTTTCTGGGAAGGAAGAGGTTGGCCTAGGCAGGAATACACAATCTCTCACCTGTATCCCAGTGCCGTGGCCGGTTTTGCATCTAATTTGCTGAAAACACCGATAATTAGTGGAATACTGAATCCAGCATGGAACAGGGAATTTGCATCCATGTCCTGCTGCCTTGGAGCAGAACTCGGAGCTCAGCGTGGCACCTCTGAGTGTCTGGAATGTTGTTGGGATGTTGGTGGCTCCAAGTGTGGTTCTGCTGTTCCCTGGGGACGTTTTTGTGGATAAAAGGCTTCCCCCACCTGGGATTTAGTTGTTTCAGATGGATACGAGACACATTTTCCCTGTGGCCCCATGAAATTCCCTGTGGGAATTGCTGGAGCTGGGAGAGGGGTTTGGACCGTGACGTAGCTGGGATTTGTCTCCAGGTATATTTTGGGATTATTTTGTGTTCAAACAGCTCCCTTGAGATGTTGACTTTTCCTGGATGAGGGATTTTGGACAAAGGCCTGAAGTGCCAGGACACAGGGAATGGCTTCCCACTGCCAGAGGGCAGGGATAGATGGGATAATGGGGAGGAATTCTTGGCTGGGAGGGTGGTGAGGGGCTGGAATGGAATTCCCAGAGAAGCTGTGGCTGCTCCATCCCTGGAAGTGTCCAAGGCCAGGTTGGATGGGGCTTGGAGCAACCTGGGATAGGGGAAGGTGTCCCTGCCCATGGCAGGGAACTGGAATTCCCTGATCTTTAAGATCTTCCAGCCCAAATCATTCCATGATGCCATGAAAAGATAGAAAGCTTTGGAAACACGGAGCAATTTTGGATTGCTACAGCATTTTAACCTTGGAGGAGCTTGAGGAAGTGCTGCTTCCAAGGATATCAGCTGGTTTGGAATCCCGTTCCCTTGACTGAAGGGAAAAATCCCATACTGAAAACTTGATTTTAACTGGAT
>NW_008246063.1:98516-107457 GCF_000691975.1 Corvus brachyrhynchos
AGTTGGCAAATAAAGAAGGTTGGAGAAAGGAAGAAAAAAAGGGAATAGGTCTGGAAGTGACCTTGGGAGAGCAGGTAGTTCATTCCCCCCTCCAAAAGTGGATCCAATTATCCAACCTTTCCCGACAGATGCTTCTCCATGTGGCACCTTCTCCTTCACAGAGAAATTCAGGAAGGGATTCCCTCAGTGAATTCTTGGATTTGCTTCCTTTGATTCAAATTGCGTTTCTGGATTTGAATCCTTTTGTACTTCAGGATTTTTCCTGGAGAGCTTCAATCCCAGGTGGAGGATTTGCAGCTTCATGTGTTGGAATATTCTTAAACTCTGTGTTTGGAAAGCTGTGGAATTATTCCAGGGCTGTTCCTCCACATGCTCCAGGACTCCCCAGGTTTAGTAGGAAAAGATTATTGGCTGATGGATGGGGCAGGGATATTCCCAAGTCTGGGAGATCCTGGCTGCTCACAGGGTTTGGGGACAACTCCCACATTCCCTGTTCCCTCTAAATGTGTAATTATGGATGAGGTGTCGGTGTCTTCTGGTTCCACAGGGAGCTGGGAGTAAGTGAAGTCTTGTGGATTTGATTCCTGCCTCCCAGGTTATCCAAGAGGTCTTGGGAAGGTTGTTTTGGTTTCTTTTGGGATATGAGTCCCAGCAAAATATTGTGGATATTAATCACCATAAACTGATGGAATTTTCAGTCTTTTCCACTTCTCCTTGGACAAACGGGAGGGAATTAAATGGGTTTACTGGGATACACTGGGAGCAGAGTGGGGCAGGAATGGAGCAGGGGGATGGATGCTGAGGAGCTGGGATTTCTGGGATCACACCAGATGGAAAGGCAGAGGGGAGGGATGGTCCCAACTTCCTGCATGGCAGCGTGGCTGGAAAAGCTGGATCAGCCCCGTCATCCCCACAGCTGTGGGGCCTGTGGTGACACAGCCTGGCTGGTTTCCTGTTTGTCCTGTTCCTCAGGATTTTGGGATACGTGGTACGGCTCTGTGGTCTGTACAAAGACATTGTTCCTGCTTTTCCCAAGTTCTTGTCTCTCTCCCGACTCTTCGATTCCCTTTTGGACCCAAATGGATCTGTTTGGTCTCATCAGTAGGGAAGCTCTTCCAGCCACTGCTGAGTCTTGGACTGGGATTGGTGTTTCCCAAAGTATCCAGAGGCGCTTCCCTCTGTGGGAATTGCTTTTATTTAGGGATCAGAGAGCCCATGGAAAGTGGCAGATTGGTAGGAATTCTTTTGGGATTATTTGGGCTGTTCCGTGAGAGATCCACCTGCAGCTCTCATCAATTAATGCCAGAATATTAAAGTGGAATGTTTAATAACAGCTCAGATATTGGAATGTGTCCTGACTGGAAGTTTTTCCAGTTGGATGCTGGAGCAGGGAAGAAGTGCCAGGGCTGCCTCACTCGCCTCTGGGATCTTCAGGGATCAAGCAGTGGTTGCTTCTCTCGTTATCCAGGGAAAAGCTGGAGGACCGGCAAGGATCATCAGGGTCATGGGTGCCACTGTATTGGATAAAACCATGGAATGGTTTGGGTGGGAAGGGACCTTCAAGATCATGGAATTCTCCAGCCCCTGCCATGGGCAGGAACACCTTCTACTATCCCAGGTTGTTCCAAGCCCCATCCAACCTGGACTTGGACACTTCCAGGGATGGGGCAGCCACAGCTGCTCTGGGAATTCCATTCCAGCCCCTCACCCTCCTCAAAAGGAGGAATTCCTTCCCAATATCCCACCTAACCTTGCCCTCTGGCAGTGGGAAGCCATTCCCTGTGTCCTGTCCCTCCATCCCTTGTCCTAAGTCCCTCTCCAGCTCTCCTGGAGTCCTTTTAGGCCCTGGAAAGGGCTCTGAGGTCTCTCTGGATCCTTCTCTTCTCCAGGCTGGACATTCCCAGCTTTCCCATCCAGTCCAAATAAGCTTTATGTCCATGTCCTCTCCCATCATCTTGGGAATCCTTTATCCGGTTTCTCGAAACAGGAGTTGGGCTTATTCCCAGAAGTTCAGGGATGGCATCTTTTTCTCACCAGTTTTGAGGGAAAACACCAATTTCTAAGTGAGGTTTGATTGATCCAGGTGTGATAACAGTGGGATATTCCTGCTTTTCCCATCCTAAAAGTCCCATGCCAGAGGATATGGCAATCCCACGCTTTTCCAACAGCTCTTTCCTGTCTTTATCTGGGATTTCTTGCAGGATGAGGCTTTTTCCCAACTCCTTTTTTAATGACAGACAGGTGAGTTCTGGGAGTTGGGAACTTTTCCTCGCCATTCCTTGGCTCATCCTGCTTGGGATATCCAAGTTGTCACTTCTTGTTCCCAGGGCATTTTCCTTAGAAAAAACTAGGAATAAGTGCTTCAAAGGGAGATTTATTGATTTTTTGGGTGCCATTTTAACATCGGAGATGTGGCAAATCGGGTGAGGAGAATGGGAGTGCAGTGTGGGAAAATTGGGATTTCTGTGGGAGAATCGGCAGCTTTTCCAGGAGAATTGGGGATTTTGGGAAGCGCACACAGCCCTGCAGAGGGCACTCGTGCCTCTCCCATCTCCTCAGTCCACCTTTTTCTGGTTATTGATGGCCTAATTTTGTCTTTATGTGAAAGAAAGCAGATCTGGAGTAATTTGCAGCAATAACCTGCTAATGCCGGGCCAGTATCAAAATTCCCATGTTCATTCCCGGTGGCAGATAAAACACTAATATATAATTATCCTTGCAAATTGGATTGTTTTAAATAACCAAAAGGCTACGGCCGGCGAGAAAACCATCCCATTTCCCTGGAGTTCCTATTGCGGGGTAATTGCTGCGTTCAATCAATTTCCTTGGCATTAGAAATTCCATCACAATCAACATTAAGCTTTATTCATTGTGATGGCAAAGAGCCGGATCATTTCTCCTCTTTTCCTTAACTGGCAAAATTAATCAGGGAAAAGATTTTAAACATTTACCCGTGCGAAAGAGGTCAGCTCTGCCACTATATTGCTCAGCAGATAAGGGGGCTAATAAAAAGAAAATTGAATTACTAATGATCGCCAGGAACAGAGTATATAAAACCTGGCAATCGCCCGGTGCAGGAAAAAAAGGGAATCAATTTTCTCCGGACAAGGTGCGCTCGTTTTTTATTTTGGCTCATATTATCAGCAATTTAATTGGAGAGAGCATAAACAGGAGGAAACAGTTAGGGAATAATGAGGCTGGAGGTGTAAAATCCTGCAGGATAGATGCTGGACACAATTTATTTGGCACAACAGATAATCACTTTAATTGAATCCAAAAGTGCAGCGTTCAGCAGCGCGGGCTCCGCGCCTCGCCCGGGGGGATCATGGAATATTACAAAGAGGCTCCTCCGTGTCTTTTCCCCCCTCTGTAATGTCCCCTTCCAGGCAGGGATGCTCCGGGATTGCTTCGGCACGGTCACAGCTGGCTGGCAGGAGGAGATGGAGAAAGCAGGAGGGAGATTCTCCAGGGACTTTTCCTTATTTATGTGTGTTTGTTCCTTAAATAATTTGGCGATTGCGGGGTTGGATGGTTCCGTGTGAGACTGGTCGTGTCCTGCTTGAGGTGAACTTGGAATCATGGAATGGTTTGTGTTGGGAGGGACCTTAAGGATCAACTTATCTTGCTGGGTCCTGAGTTCAAAGCCTGGCTCCCTTTTCCTGCTGTGATCGCCAGGTCTGGGCATTAAAGGAGTTTTTAAGGAGCCTTTGGATGTTTTCCTGGGAAAGGTGGGTGGTTCATCCTTGAATTTAGATCCCAAAATGCTTTGGGTTGGAAGGGTCCTTGAAGATCATCCCAATCCACCCCCCTGCCATGGGCAGGGACACCTTCCACTATCCCAGGTTGCTCCAAGCCTCATCCAAGCTGGCCTTGGACAGTTCCAGGGATGGGGCAGCCACAGCTTCTCTGGGAATTCCATTCCCAGGGAAGAATTCCTTCCCAATATCCCATTTACCTTCCCTCCTTCAGCATAAGTAGATGGGGAATTGTTGCAATTCCCCCTCTGTGGTTGTGCAACTCCATGGCCAGAGGAGGAGTAAACTGGGAGCATGTCCTTGTTGGATCCACTACTCCGACCTGGTTTTGTGTTGTTCCCCTTCGAAATATTCCTTCCCTCCTTTGTCTTTCCCTTTCTCCTCCTCCAAAGTGAGATAAGCCAGTGGTTTGTGTTATCAGCTTCCTGCTCTTCCTGTGTTGCCACCCCACTGTTGAAACTCCCAAACAGGAGGAATCCTGTTTGTATTCCCATCTTCCTAAAGAGAAATTCCACGGGATTCCTGAGACTCGCTTCACTCTGCATCTGCAGAAGCCTCTATGACTCTTTACTGCCAGAATCACCCTCCAAAAATTTCCCTAAATCCTCGTTTCTCGCCTCGCTCTACAGGGGGGAACATAAGGGGGTCGGGATGGGCAAGGAGCGTTTGCTTGGAAAAACGCTGGAGGCAAAAGTGGCAGGAGCTGCTTTGCATTACTCAGGCGAGTAAAGGGGGTGTAAATGGTGAGGAGCAAGTTATGGGAGGCATCCGAATGCTCAGCTGCTGATAATTTTATTGACACCGGGTGTTTGGATCCCTCTGGCAGCTCTGGAAATCTCAGCCCTGGATTTTATACCCTCTCCTGTTTTTTTTCTTGATGTTTCCAGTGGGATGATTCCCAGTGGGACAGCAACTCAGGGAATATTTGGAGGTTTTTTCCCTTGTTTTGTGTCTTATTTTGTATTTATTTTTTTTTCTTTTGACTCGCACGAGGTTTTGCTGCTCTTCGAGGCAACGCCTCCGATTGCGTTACAGCCGAGTTAAGCTCTTGATCCCTTCCCTCAGGGAAGCCCTTGGATCACACACAGAACTCCTTGGAGTTCATCACATCTTTTTCTTTGCTCCATCATTACTCCCGTTTTCCCGAGTTCCTTCCAGCTGATCCAAACCCTTCCCAGGTCACCACTCAAGGCGAGCATCGCTCGTTTGTCCCGTGTAGGTTTGACCTTGCCTGGAAATCATCCCACTGCCAGCTCTCTCTTCCCTCTGGCTTGTCCTTGGGATCCAGGGATGGAGCGTGGCTGGTGAGGTGGCTCCTCACTCCTTCAGGAATTGGGAAAAGTTCACATTCTTGGCTCTTTGCCGGCCCCGGTTACGTCAGCGGTCATAAGTAACGGTTTTGGGTTTCCGCCTTGACTTGGCATTTCCAGGTGACTTGTCCCGAGCTGCAAGAGGAGCTGCGGGCATGGAGCCAGGATTGGGAATTCTCTTTGCGGAGCCCTCTTTTAAAAATAACAGCCTGCCGGGAGCGGGGGAATGGGCCCTGCTCAAGGAAGTGTTCCCGTGTAGATGTTGGATTTGGGATCAGGGAAAGGGAACATCCAGAGGGAAATGGGGCAGAGATCTCGAAGGTGACAATTCCCGAGTGTCTCTTCCCCTGTGGAATTCAACCTGCACACTCAGTTTGTTATGGAAGGCACATCCCTGGAGTGTTCCAGGCCAGGTTGGATGGGAGTTGGAGCAGCCTGGTCCAGTGGAATGTGTCCCATGGCAGGGGGATGGAATGAGATGACCTCGAAGGTCCCTTCCCACCCAAACCATTCCACGTTTTAATCCAAGTCACCTCTCAATCCCTATTTTAGGTAGTTTTTCCTCAGTATTTTTTACCTCAATCCCCATTTTAGAGCATCTCCCTGTACCATGTGCAGCTCCAGCTCCGTTGGATTGGGAAATTCCATTGGTAACCAGCAGCTCTTTGGGGAACGATCTATTTATACACTAAGAGGAAAAATACTTGGCTTTGGGGATGGATGAGATCCTTCTTTGGCTCTGACCCCTGATATTTCCAAGTCTGTGGGGGGCTTTGTCTAAGGATCCAAACCTATCAGGGATGGCGCAGTGTGGAACTAAGACAGGGGAAAAAAAACAGAGGGAAAAAAAAACCGGGAAACAGAGCAGTAGGACCTGAACTCCTCCTTTGGCTTCCTTGGGATTGCCTGGCCTTAAATATTTCCAGGGATGGAGCATCCACAAAATTCTCTGGGCAACCAGGTCCTCACCACCCTCACAGGGAAGAATCCTTTCCCAAATCCCATCTAAGTCTGCTCTCAGTTTAAGCAATTCCCCCTCATCCTGTCACTCCGTGCTCTTGGAAAGAGATCTTGATCTTGGAAATAGAGATTTATTTGTCCATGGAATGCTTTGGCTTGGAAGGGACCTTTAGGAGTCTCCTAATCCAACCAAAAATGAAACTTTTAGACCAGTTTTGGACCTGCTGTTTGGAATTGGGTGGAATTTCAGTGCTGATCCCTCTTATCCCTCTGCTTGTCTTTCCTTGGCCTCCTAAATAAAAATAAGGAAAATAAAAACAGGTGTTTAAGGCACTTAAAAAACCCCCCCATAACCTGAAAAGTGATGATGAGTCCCTGTTCCCTGTCTTTTTTTCCTTCCTTTTGCTATTTTCTCCCACTTAATGAACTGTCTGATGGTATTCCCGGCACGGTCACAGTTGGAATTACCGATGCCGGTGTGGATGATCGGAGTATCCTCCACTGCTCTGTCAGGATTCCCAAAATCCCACCTTGGCAGATGCTCAATTCCCTGTAAAACCTGTGTAGGTTTCTCTGTTCTGCTTTCTGCTTCCTGCTCTTTCCCAAATCCCTCTTTACACCCTTCTAATTTTCTTGTGGAAATCTTCCCATTTGATTTTCCCTGTAATGACTCGGAAGCGTCGTAGGGAAAATTCCTCTCCCCGGCTGCTGAGCTGAGTTGAGCCGTTCATTCCAGGACTTTGTGGATCACTCCATGTGCTCTACAAAGCGCTAGGAATGAGTAAAACTCCCTTGGAATACGGAACAGATGCCAGAGTGCACCTGGAATAAGGGATTTGTGGACTCGGCAGCATCTCCCGAGTCCTACAAAACTCTGCTGTTCCAGCAGCTTTGCCGGAGTTTCTGCTTCAGCCTAAGGGATGAGGAGACGCCTTGACTTCACTTGTCAATGGGAATTTTGCTGTCATCCCTCGGGAAATTCGAGTCCAAGGAACGTTTCCTTCTCCCCTGTGCCTCTGGATAATCCCCACGCGTGCCGTTTTCGGGGGGTGTTTCTATTTTGGATTCTTTGGAGTGGTGTCAAGTGGGGATTTTGTGTGGATATGTGGACGGAATCGGTTCCAAAGCTGATCCCACATGTTATCGGCCCTTAAGCTGCCCTCAGGGGCTCTCCATTGGAAAAGGGCACGGGAATTCTTGGAGCCTTAGCGTGGGCTGTAAACTCCAGCGTTGATTGCAATGGGAAACTCCGTGTTGTTCCTCATGGCACTGGCAAATGTCCTGGGACATCTTGTCCTTGGATGGGACAGGGAGAGCCCAGAGAGGGGTGAGTGCGTGGGATGTGCCATCAAACTTTGATTTTTTCCATGGAATCACAGAATGATTTGGGAAGATCTTAAAATATCATTCAGTTCCAATCCCCTGCCATGGGCAGGGACACCTTCCACTGTCCCAGGTTGCTCTGAGACCTGTCTAGCCTGGCCTTGGACACTTCCAGGGATGGGGCAGCCACAGCTCCTCTGGGAATTCCATTCCAGCCCCTCACCCTCCTCACAAGGAGGAACTCCTTCCCAATATCCCATCTAACCCTGCCCTCTGGCAGTGGGAAGCCATTCCCTGTGTCCTATCCCTCCATCCCTTGTCCCCAGTCCCTCTCCAGCTCTCCTGGAGCCCCTTTAGGCACTGGAAGGGTATCTGAGGTCTCTCTGGATCCTTCCCTTCTCCAGGCTGGACATTCCCAGCTCTCCCAGCCTGGCTCCAGAGGAGAGGGGGCTCACACCTCAGAGCAGAGGGGCTCCAGCCCTTGGAGCAGCTCCATGGCCTCCTCTGGACTCGCTCCAGCAGCTCCACATCCTTCTGCTGTTGGACCTCAGAGCTGGAGGCATAATTCCAGGTGGGATCTCACCTGAGTGGGGCAGAGGGGCAGAAATTCCCCCTTTTCCTGCTGCCCACAGTGTGGGATGAGCCCAGGACATGGGGGATTTTTGGGATGTGAGCGCACATGGATGGGGCATGTCCAGTTTTTCATCCACCAACACCCCCAAGTCTTTCTCCTTGGGACTGCTCTCGATCCATTCTTTATCCAGCTTTGGGGTGGGAAAGACGCTCGAATCCCAGGAACCAGATGGATCAGTGTCAAATGCTCTTTTTGAGATTAAAAAAAGCAGGGAATTCTTTCCTTTAGAAGAAGAGCCCAACCTGCCACCCAAATAATATTTGCAGTGATTGGTGACCTTAATTTAGCAGCGCTGACTTCCAAATGCTTTCCCTGTTATCAGGAATCCAAGGAGTGGAGTTCTCCCTTATCAGGAAGCAAATCAAAAGGGAATTTGATGGGGTGAAATGAGTCCATCAGAGATCCCGCTCTGTTTTTAAAACAAGATTTACTCTGCTCTCTCCACATTAACTGGGGCATTTTACGGTGCTCCCCTTTCCGTGAGCTTCCGTGATCCATCATTTCCCGGCTCGCCTGCCGGAGTGGTTGTTAGATTTTACTACAGCAAACACTGTAAAAGGGCATTAGAGCAGTTAAATCTGGAGTCTTGCTTCCATAAGGAAAAAGAAAATGCTGAATTAGGCACCAGAAAAGGCAACCACAGCGATACTTTAATCTTGCATAAATTATCAGAAGAGTCAGAGGCAAGTGATTTTATGTATTGTTAGAGCTCTGCTAATTAATTATTCTGGAATAATTGATGTTTAGAAGCACCAAAGTTGGGTCCTTTCCTGCCTTAATGGACTTTCAATATGGCAGCTGGATTTTTATTTCTGTCTTCATTTTAACCCTCCCTTCCACGGGGTTAATGAAGTTGCTTTCCTAAATATGAAGAGTCTAAATAATAATTAATCAAGAAAATATCGCTCCACGAATTGTGGGTCTAAGTCAAAGGGTGGTTTTGGAGACATTCCTGACAT
>NW_008246063.1:107481-121051 GCF_000691975.1 Corvus brachyrhynchos
AATATTTGAAGGATGAAATGCCCTAAAGAAATGGATAAATGGAGATAAGCTGAAGAAGGGGAGGAATTAAATGGGATATTGGGAAGGAATCCTTCCCTGGGAGAGTGGTGAGGAACTGGAATGGAATTTCTGGAGAAGCTATGGCTGTGCCATCCCTGGAAGTGTCCGAGGTCAGGTTGGATTGGTTTTGGAGCAACCTGGGATAGTGGAAGGTGTCCCTGCCCTTTGCAGGGGTGGAACTGGATGAGCTTTAAGGTCTTTCCAGTCCAAACCATTCCATGATTCCCTTTGACAGGAAGAGACGACTTTCCTCCAGTTGGTGGAATTGCACAGAGTCTTCTCATCAGTGTCTTCATCTCTTTCTGGAGAGTTTGGATTCATTGTTTCCAAAGGATTTCAGATCCCAGTAAACCCAGAGCCCCGAATTCCAGCTGGTGTTAACCCTCTCTTTGGCACCGGTGGGGTCGTACTGGTAACCAGTGGCTGCCTTGGGCCATCCCAGTTCAGGAAGGATACAAAGAGATGATCCCAATGGATCTTGGGATTACCTTGGGAATGTAACCTAAGGAAGAGGTTGAGGGCACTGCGCTTAACTCGGGGAGCGGTGGAGTCTCTGCCTTTGGAAGTGTTTGAGATCTGGGAAGAGGGAGCAGAATTGGTGTCCATGGAGGTCGTGCTGAGCAGATGGTTGAGCCGGAGACATCCAGAGGTTCCACCTAAATTTCTGTGGATCTAAGGAAGCAACTTAACCTGCTCCAGGGCTGAATTTCCTACTTTAAGCACTAAAATCCCTTTGCAGCTTTTTCAGGAAAGAATGGAATTGGTGATAAGATCCCTGCGCTCCCTTTTCCAGCTGGTGGCCTGCAGCACATCCATCCCCATCTGCTGCTTCCCAAGTGTCCTTCCATGCTGTTGCCAGTCGTTTTTAAGGAATTTTGACCTCTTAAGATGCTGCTGGTGCCTCTCTGGGATGAGAGTTGGATCTGGCTGAACCCTGGAACTTCACAGGCTGGGAGAGCTGGGAGCATCCAGCCTGGAGAAGAGAAGGCTCCAGGGAGAGCTCAGAGCCCCTTTCAGTGCCTAAAGGGGCTCCAGGAGAGCTGGAGAGGGACTTGGGACAAGGGATGGAGGGACAGGACACAGAGAACAGCTTCCACTGCCAGAGGGCAGGGTTAGATGGGATATTGGGAAGGAATTCCTCCCTGGGAGGGTGGAGAGGGGCTGGAATGGAATTCCCAGAGGATCTGTGGCTGCCCCATCCCTGGAAGTGTCCAAGGCCAGGTTGGAGCATAGTGGGGAATAGTGGGAGGTGTCCCTGCCCATGGCAGGGGTTGGAATGCGGTGATCTTTAAGGTCCTTTCCAACCCAAACCATTCCATGATTCCATGATCATGACCTTGCAGGGATCCTGCCCTTTCCTGCTGCCTGTGGACATTGAGGAATCAGTGGTGAAATCCACGCAGGCACATTGGATTTTGCAGTTTCTTCCCAGAGCTTGGGAATCATCTGCTTGATTGGATTTTGTAGCACATCCATCCCCTCCCCTGTTTTTTGGGATCAGGGAGGATGGGGCCTGCAAAGGACAGGTGAGGACAGGGCACGAAGTGAACAAACACTTGTTGAGCCGAAAGGGGTTTAGGAAAACCGGGACATACAATGCTGGTAAAGTGATCCCTGCTCCCGAGCAAATCCAGCCCCCCGGAGCAGGGGGATGCCCAGCCCCAGCGACTCTCCCACTGTCACCACTCTTCCTTTTGGGGCTGGGCAGGGCGTGGGTGACAGACATTCCATGGCCTGGCCACAACGTGGGGAAAGCAGCTTTGTGGAAAAGCGTCCTGAACTTGATATCCTTGTTTATCTCTTCCCAGGCCCTGCCTGGCCCCTCGAGATAAACAGGTGCCAGTGCTTGCAATTCCCAACAGCCGGAATAACTCCGAAAGGAGGTTGTGTTTACGTGGGGAGTTATTCCTGCCTCCCTTCAGGGCTGGAGCATCCCTGTGGCAAATGGGCTGGCAGTGGACACAGCCCCAGGTCTTGGACTTGCTCCATGCTGGCCTTGGACACTTCCAGGGACGGGGCAGCCACAGCTTCTCTGGGCAACCTGTGCCAGGGCCCCAGCGCCCACCCAGGGAAGGATTTCTTCCCATTATCCCATCTAACCCCACCCTCTGGCAGTGGGAAGTCATTCCCTGTGTCTTGGCATTCTATCCTTTATCCAAAGTCCCTCTCCAGCTCTCCAGGAGCCCCTTGAGGCACTGGAAGGGGCTCCAAGGTCTCCCCAGAGTCTTCCCTTTTCTCCCAGTCTGTCTCCAGCCCCTGGAGCAACTCCATGGCTTCCTTTTGGTTGCTTCCCTCCCTTTCTGGACACATCTAAGACATTCCAGCCCCTTGGACTCATCAATGACTTAAACCCCAGGATCTTGTGCCTGAATTATTTTCCTTTATTTCCCTTTTTTCCCTCTCTCCCTGCCCAGTGGGATCCCTCTTCCTTCTCCCTGCTCCAGCCCAGCCCTCACGTGCCTTGGCTTAGCACAGGGAATCCTCAGCTCCTCTCCTGGGTGCTCCCAGCATTGCTGTCATTCCCTGAGGGAACACTGTGCCCCGCTCCAGGGTTGTTTAGTGTCTCGACTTAGAGACATTCCTGAATGGAACCTCCTTAATTCCCACACGAGTGCTGCGGGAACAGCATAAAGCCCAGTAATAAAATGTAGTGAAGAATTCCAGAGTGAAATCGAGATGGGAAACCTCTGCTGCTGCCAGGCTGGAGATCTCCAGTCTGGAGTTTCCCTGGGCTTTTTAATGGAAGCAGGAGCTTGTTTAATATTGTGTCATGTCATGGGCTCTGAAGTGGAGGCGGGATCAGTTCTGGAATTCCGGGATCAGTTCTGGGGCCCTCATGACAGGAAAGACATTGAGGGCTTGGAGCATATCCAGGGAAAGGAACAGAGTTGGGCAAGGTCTGGAGCAACCAGCAGCAGCTGAGGGAGCTGGAGGGGCTCAGCCTGCAGAAAAGGAGGCTCAGGGGCCACAATTCCCTGAGGGTGGAATCAGGTGGGGATCGGGATCTGCTTCCCGGGAATGAGGGACAGGACCAGAGGAAACGCCCTCAAGTTGTGGCGGGGGAGCTTTAGTTTGGATATCGGGAAAATGTTTTCCATGGAAAGGGTTGTAAAGCATTGGAATGGGCTGCTTGGAGGAGTGGGGGAGTCACATCCCTGGAAGTGTCCAACAAAATGTGTGGATGTGTGGATTTGGCACTTGAGGACAGGGATTAGTGTGTGGTGCTGGGCTGAGGTTTGGACTCGATGATCTTGGAGCTCCTTTCCAGCTTTCAGTTCCATGATTTTGTACTTTGCTCTGTGTTTTTCCTCTCGTTCTCACTCTCTGCCTCGATCCTGTGCCTGACAGAAATGGTTTGGAATTTGGACATGGAATTTGATTTCTTTTTTGGAGTATCCCAGAATGGTTTGAGTTGGGAGGGACCTTCAAGACCATCGAATCCCACTCCCCCTGCCATGGGCAGGGACACCTTCCACTATCCCAGGTTGCTCCAAGCCCTGTCCAGCCTGGCCTTGGACGCTTCCAGGGATGGCGCAGCCACAGCTTCTCTGGGAATTCCATTCCAGTTCCTCCCCACCCTCGCAGGGAAGAATTCCTTCCCAATATCCCATCTATCCCTGCCCTCTGGCAGTGGGAAGCCATTCCCTGTGTCCTGTCCCTCCATCCCTTATTGAAATTCCCTCTCCAGCTTTCTTGGAGCCCCTTCAGGCGCTGGAAGTACTAATTCTGATTTATTCCTGTTATTTTTTTTTCTTTCGTTCCTTAACACGTTCCCAGATTTTTCTGGATTTCTGGTTAACACGTGGTAGGAAACATCAATTCCAATATTTTTTTTTGCCTCGTTATTCCTTCCCCACAATTCCCAGCCAGTTTTCCCTTTCAACTGAAAGGACATTTTCCTCTTTGTTGCATTTCCATTAATGGATTCTCACTATGGATCTGCTTCCCGTTGCGTGTCAGTCGCTGCCTCTTCCGAAGGGCTCATTCCACACTAAGTGGTGTCGGAAAAGACTTTTCTCTTCCCATTCCATCCTCTTAAAACCCAATCCTGGACATCACAGCGGCCACTTTGGCTGTGCTGATGCTTCCTTTGTCCTGTCCTCTCTTCCCAGGGATCTGAGTGCACATTCCAGGCTGCCTCATTCCCTAATGCTTTGCTTTTTCTCCTTTAAATATTCATGGGAGCGGAGTGGCCGGGTTATTTAATGGAACAGCGTTATCCTTGGAATTCAAAGCAGGAGTGGGCTTGTCAATATGTTTTAAAAACTTTTCCCAAATCTGGGAGCATTTGGGATTGAGGTATTTTCCCGATTTTTAAGTTTAAATGAATTCTGGAATTGCTGTGAATGTGCTGCCTTGGGAGAAGGAGAAATTCCATGAAGTTCCAGTTTCTCACTAGACAAGGATGTTTTATCCTGTTCAAAGGATCACTGATACCCCTGAGGGATTTTTAGTGGGTGGCTTTCCCTGTAAACCCTGGTTAAGAAGTAGTCAGAAGGAATTTGGAGTCATGGAATGGTTTGGATTGGAAGGGATCTTTAGGATCATCCAGTTCCATCCCCTGCTGTGGGCAGGGACACCTTCAACTATCCCAGGTTGCTCCGAGCCCCATCCAACCTGGAATTTGGGCTCGAGTCAGGATTTGCAGCTCCAGATGCTGTTGGATATCCCATGGATTATCGAAGAGTAAAATGAAGGAATGTCAGAAATTTTTCAGGGGATTTTTTTTCTTCCAGCTCTGCCAAGCAGGCAGCTCCCAGTTCATTCAGGTCACTGGTGGGATGAGGGCTGGAAGTCTGAGTCTCCTGCTCTTTAAATATTCCATAGATTTAGGAGATGGTGCCTGACACATGGCCGGGAGAGAATAATTGGATGTGGCAGCTGAGTGAAAAAGGCTGGATGGGATTTTTCCTTCCAGTGTGTTATGATGGAGGAAATTTGGGATGGTTTGTTTTATTTTTATTTTGGGGGGGGGGAAATGGAGGAAAACAAAACAAATTCCAGCAAAACCACCAATAAAAAACCTTTATGTTCCAATCAGCTGGGATCAAATGGGGATTCAGCCAACACTGGGAGACAGGAGGGATTTCTTTTCCCAGTTCTGGAATTTCTGGTGGCCTAAAGAGGTGTTTACCATTTGGAAATACTCTTAAATTGGAATACCAGCAGTCTCTGGAATACCCTGGGAATGTCCTTCAAATCCATTTGGAGTTGGTTGAAACCAAACAGACTTCACTGTCGCTGGACCTCCCTAACCTTGGGATAAATGATTTTACTGCTGTTCCTGGGTTTTCCTGCCTGGGAGATGGGAAGAGCAAATCTGGGAAGAAAGATTTGTGGGATCTGGGGAAAAAAAAACCTCAGGCAGATCCCAGCACTGTGGGATCGGGACCAAAATCTCACAATTGGGAGATTGTGAGGTGGGGAGGCCCTGGCCCAGGTTTCCCAGAGAAGCTGTGGTTGTTCCATTTCTGGAAGCATTCCGGGACAGGTTGGATGGATCTCAGAGCAATCTGGGATAATGGAAGGTGTCCCTGCCCATGGCAGGGGTTGGAATGGGATGAGCTTTAAGGTCCCTTCCAAAGCATTCCAGGATTCTGTTTCCGTGTGCTCTCACTCCTTCCTGGGTGTGACTGTTGATCCTACAGGTCCCCATTCCTGTGGGATCACAGTGGTGTTGGGGAGATGAAGCAAAAGAAAATGGGGAGAAAACCGAAGGGCTTTGGAGATGGCAGAGGCAAGTGGATGAGGGCCAAAGAAATCATGGAATCATTGAGGTTGGAAAAGGCCTCCAAGGTCATCGAGTCCAACCATTAACCCAGCACCATCCCATATTCCCAAGTTCCACATATTTTTTGAACCCTTTTAGGGATTGTGGTTCCACCACTGCCCTGGAAATCCCATTCCAGGGCTTGTCAACTCTTTCCATGGAGAAATTTTTCCCTGATATCCAAGCTGAACCTCCCCTGGTGCAACTTGAGGGCCATTCCCTCTCATCTTGTCCTTTGTTCCCTGGGAGCAGATCCCAGCTCCCACCTGGCTCCACCCTCCTGGCAGGGAATTGCAGAGTGAGAAGGTCCTTCCAGAGCCTCCTCTTCTCCAGGCTGAGCCGCTTTCCCAGCTCCTTCAGCCTCTCCTGGTTCTCCAGACTCTTCCCAGCTCCATTCCCTTCCCTTGGACTCACTGACGTTTGAGAGCTTTTCCATCGATTCCATGCTGAGCAGGGAGTCAGGATCAGGGAAGAGCTTGGGGAGAGCTGGGTCAGGGAGAAAGATGCCGAGGACATTTTGTGAGCAGGATTTTAAGGAACGACAGGAAACCTGGAGTTGTCACTCTTCTCCCTCAGGAGCGCCGGAGGGATGGGATCCAAGTGGAAAGGAAAAGCATCAAATCCTGGCTTGTTCTTCCTCCCCTTCCAGTTTTCTCTGAGTTCAGAAAGTTTATTTCCGAGGGAGAAGAGCGGAGCAGCTTTTTTCCAGCCTGGAGTGGTGTTAATTGGTTTTTGTTTGAAATATTTACGGGATGGGAACATCAGGGATGAGCCGCTCTCCCTCTTAAGTGGCCTTGACAGGTGACATCCCCTGGCAACTCCAAGTCCCCACAGTGCAATCGGGTGGATTTGGGAATTGCTGACTCTCCAAATAAACCAGGTTTATGGATCGGCCTCAGTCTTGTCCTAAATCTTGTTTTCTTTTGGATTTCATGGAAAAGTTTGGTGTGGACTGGTAATGATTTGGGATCTTGGAAGTTTTTGTGTTCGGGTTGATCCGTCTAAATATAGTGCTAAAATCATAGAATTTTGGGAAAGGTTTTCATCTGGGAAGTGGGATCTGAGGATTGGTGGGATCTCTCTATCCCAGCAAGAGGAGAAGGTGTGTTTTTAGGGATTGGAACGTGTTTAGAATGTGGGGTGGCCCTTGAAACAGCTGGGAGGTACCGGAGGACCACAGTGACCCCAGAACTGCATCTGTGACAGCAAATCTGCACCTGGAAATGTGGAAATCTCTTGGAAAAGGCTGTGGAAGGAATCTCTGCTCTCTCCAGGCCAGGTTGGACAGGACTTGGAGCAACCTGGGATAGTGGAAGGTGTCCCTGCCCATGGCACAGGGCTTGGAATGTGATGGTCTCGGAGGTTGCTTCCAACCTCTGTGATTTATTTTTTCTGTGGAACTTTTTTTTTTGTCGTGGAGTCTCCAAAGGGAGTGTGTCCCTTCTCCAAAGGGAGGGTGTCCCTTCTCCCAGAAATTTCAAAACTGAGGAGCTTGGCTTGAGGGATCCTTGGAGCAAACTTCCACTGGGATATTTCTTCCCCATGCTCTTGTGCTGCCCGTGTTGTTTGCAGCCCTGGGAAGCTGCTGTGTGTATCCAGCAGGTTCCTCTGGAATGTGGTAACCCCATTCCTTGGGAATACAATTTGAGCTATGACATAATCCCTGGAGCAAGTGAGGAGCCATTAGCAGCTTCTTCCTTACGGCAGTTGGTGGAGCGGAGCTGTGCCTTGGGATTCTGCTCATTCCTGGGCATTTTCTCAGGCTCCAAACTCCGACAGGTGGCACCCGGGAATGACTGGGCAGGGAATTCTGTTTTAAATCATTCAGCACCTCGGAATAGCTTCCACTGTTTGTCTGAATTATAGCGCTGACCTCCAGAATTCCTTAGGGATATGCCCTTAATTGGCTCCATGGGATGGGAGAACCCCATCCTGGAGCGTGACGTTGCCTGTGTCTCACCCACTGTCCAAAGGATCCCATCTTGGGAAAGGGAAAATTGGGATAAATGAGAAGGAAAAGGAGCTTGAGGTGGTCCCAGCTTGGATTACAACTGGATCACAAACGTTGGAAAACATTTATGAAGGAGATCCGGGACCACGTGGATGCGCTCCACAGATTCAGCGCGTTCCAGGGCCCATCTCCCAAGTTGCCACATCCTACAATCCCTCAGACCTGTTGGGATGTGGGTGTGATCCATGGGCGATCATCTCCTCACTCTGCCCAGCTTTCCCTTTGAAAATTTGGGATAAAAATTAAATAAGCAGGGATGTCAATGAGGGATCTTGGAGCACTTGATGGGAAAAAAGGACTGGAAGGAGCAACGCTGGCATTTCCCTTTTTAACTGGGAATCAAGGAACTGTTGGATTGATGTGGCTGAAAATGCTGCTTTTCCCAGCTGTTTCCCTTCCAGCCAGTCTCTTTCCTGGGATTTTCTCCAAACTTCCCTGTCTGGAAGCAAATCCATATTTGAATTCCATGAGAATCTGTGCTCAATCTGGGAGATTTTTGGTTGCTTCTTCCATAGTTCCGGAGAAAGGGACAAGATGAGGTGGTGGTTTGGAAGTTTATCCCTAAAATTCTTGGATGTTGAGTCCTGAGAGAATGGGAATTGCACCTGGGAAGTAAAAAGTTTAAGGTGAAGGTCAGGGAGAAGGGAAAAATGAGATATTCACCTGTGGGATGTTCCTGTGGATCCTTCCATGGGTGGTATCCTGATCATGGAGCATCACTTGGATCCCACATGGAAAACAGGAGATGGGAAGCATCAGCATCTCCACAATTCTCCCTCCTTGCTCTCTCCAGGAGCTGCTTCCGTGGGTGAAAGGAGAGGGAACGGATTAAAAATTCCGTAATTAGCGCAGCCAGGGCTCTGCTCCAGGCTCCAGCCGGCATTAATTACTTATCCCAACAATTATGGCATTGTTAGGAAAAATCAACTCATTAAAGCTCTTTGTTTTGGATTTGTTTGGCACCTCCTGGGATGGGATCCCAGACAATGAGTGCGGGATGCTGAGCAGCTGCCACTGGAGCGATCCCATTAAAATACGGAGATCCGATCTCGGATTCAATTCCGGCTCTAAAGACTATCCCGGGAAGTCATTTTGTTGCTCCCCAGAGCATCTCCAGCTCCCGTGTCACGTTGTCACCCCTTGGAATAGGCTGAATTATGGCTGTTGTTATTTCAGGAGAAATATTAATGGAGCATTTCCTTTTAATCCCATAACTCTTCCTTTTTTTCCTTCCCGTAAACCTGCTTTTCCTCCTGCTGTTCCTTGCAGCATTCCCTGCTTGGATTTCAGTGCAGGAGCAGGAAATTCACCCCTCTAAAATGCACTTTATTATCTTTATTTGTTCTCAGATTCTGGGTCGCTGCTCCTTTCCCTCCCTGGCACTTCCCAGGAAAAAAAAATGAATCCTTATGTTGTTCCTTAACTCTTGGGAATTGTTGGGAGACCTCCAGGTATTTTACATCTGTAATGGAAAATAATAAGTGCTGCATTCCTGGGTTTTTGTGGGATTTCAGGGAATTTTTGTGCAGTGGAGGAGCAGAGGTTGAAGAAGTGATGCCTGCAATTCCTTGGAATGCTGCTGATTGTGTTGCAGCCAAGCTTTGACATTGGGAATATTCAGCACTTGTGGGAATTTCTGTATCTGGATTTGGTCCTGCGAACAAACGTCCTGTGAATAATTGTCCTGATCTGGTAAAATTTAGGATTTATTTCCAATTGTCAGTTTGGCAATCCAGGAAAAAAAAACCCTTCCTCATCCACAGGATGCGCAGAGGATGGTTTGGGAATTTTGAAAGTCATCGAATTCCAATGACCACGGGCAGGGACACCTTCTACTATCTCAAGTTGCTCCAAGCCTCATCCAACCTGGCCTTGGAGACTTCCAGGGATCCAGGGGCAGCCACAGATCCTCTAGGAATTCCATTCCAGCCCCTCACCACCCTCCCAGGGAAGAATTCCTTCCCAATATCCCATCCATCCCTGCCCTCTGGCAGTGGGAAGCCATTCCCTGTGTCCTGTCCCTCCATCCCTTGTCCCAAGCTCCTCTCCAGCTCTCCTGGAGCCCCTTTAGGCACTGGAAGGGGCTCTGAGCTCTCCCTGGAGCCTTCTCTTCTCCAGGCTGGACATTCCCAGCTCTCCCAGCCTCTCTCTAGCCCTTAGAGCATCTCCATGGCCCCCTCTGGACTCGCTCCAGAACACCCACGGATTGGGATGGAGCTGGAATTAGAACCAAGGTTATGACCCCACATCCCATGTCCTGGCAGGTCCTTGGGCTCAGTGGGTCCGGGAAGCGCTGGAAGGATCCACCTCCATGGCTGTGATGCTCCAGGATATTCTTCCATCCAATTTTTCCATGTAACCGGAATATTTGCAGTTGTGAAGTGCAGGTCCAGGAAAGTGTAGGAGAGGAAAAACCTTTCTCTTTCCTCTAGGATTACTTAAAGGAATTGGAATTCCTGCTTATTAAGATTTAATTCCCCCCTGTGCTATTCCATATATTATTGTTTTCCAATGAAGGAAAATTAATGGGAGTTTTCTGTAGCCACAAACAGAAAAGAACGTTCCAAGAGCATCCCACGGATTTCAGAGGTGACACCCGTGGTTCTTATTCCTTTGAGTGACATTTGTACATCTCCGGAGATTGTCCCATCCCTCAACTCTGGAATCAGCATGGAAAAGGAGCAAGGAATGTCCTGAACTGCGCCTTTCCAGGGCTGTGCCTTGGGTTTGACTCCTGGAAGTCGGTTTCGGCAGGCTGTGGAAATATTCCCGCTGAAATCCTTAATGGAAACACCTGTTCCGAGTCATCATCTTTTCCCTTTTCCATCTCTCGTGTCCATATATAACAGCGGGAGTGATGAAAATTCCCAATTAGCTGCCTGTGAGAAAACGAGGGAATGCCAGCTGTGAGCAAGCCACTTCTCCCTCCCTCGGGATAGAGTAACCTTATCCCATTCCCAACTTCCCTCCCCATACTCCCAAGCGGGGGGATCACTTCTGGGGGAGAACAGGGAGACAGCACACAAGGAAAAAGGGGAAAACTGGGAACAAGAGGAACTCCAAACGCAGGTTTGTCTTGGTGTGCTGGATCTATCTTTACCCTCCTTGGCTCGGGATAGCGCTTGGACTTGTCAAGTCCCTACAGAAACATCCAGCTTGGCATCCGACTCACGACAGGAACGTTGGCCCTGGCTCGGCCTCCGCTCCGTGGCCTCGGGAAGCTCCTCGCTCCTTCCACAGGTGCCTTTCCAATTTTAAGATTCGGTTCGGATGCGTAGAATTGATGGAATTCGTCACGGAATGCTCCGGGCGAGATGCAATTCCCGTCAATTAAAAAAGCATCCCGGGCCAGCACAGAGAGCTGGAGAGGGCTGGAGATCAGGGGCTCTTGAGGCCAACGGGGAATCATGTGGGATTCGATTCCTGACACCTCCCGGGATAATTTTTGCAGATGATCTCATCCCAATCCTCTTGTTGATTTGCCACTTGGCTCATCTGATTCCTTGTGGATTGACCCCCCCCTTCCCTTGTCTGTCATTCCATGAGGGCTGGGAAGGAGTTGAGGAGGTGATGGAGGATGGGTGTTATTGCTGTGCTCCCTTCTCCTTTTCCTGGGATAAAATCCCTGCTCGCTGTCAGCTTGGTGGCCCTCGCGTTCTGAAAATCCTGGAATAGTTTGGGTTGGGAAGGACCTTAAAGCTCATCCAGTTCCACCCCGTGCCATGAACAGGGACACCTTCCACCATCCCAGCTTGCTCCAAGCCCCATCCAACCTGGCCTGGAAAATTCCAGGGGTGAGGACTCCACAACTTCTCCACCTTCCTGCAGGTTTCCCTCAAAAAGCAGCGCTGGTGATGGGGAACATCCCTGGAAGTTGTGTCACCGTTGGGTCCAATCCCAGAGCTCCTTTTTCCTTTCTTCACCTTGAATGGAGGGACAGGACACAGGGAATGGCTTCCCATTGCCAGAGGGCAGGGTTGGATGGGATATTGGGGAGGAATTCTTCCCTGGGAGGCACTGAAATGGAATTCCCAGAGAAGCTGTGGCTGCCCCATCCCTGGAAGTGTCCAAGGCCAGGCTGGATGAGGCTTGGAGCAGCCTGGGATAGTGGAAGGTGTAGGGGTTGGAATTCCATGATCTCCAATGTCCCTTCCCACCCAAACCATTCCATAATCCTATAATTCAGGGCCTGGACCTTCCAGTCTGGCTCTGGTACCACCTTCCAAGAACTTCCCAGGTACCACTTCCCAAACTCGTTATTCCAACACCACCCACACCTGCAAATGCCTTTCCCTTTTTTTTTTTTCCTTTTTTTTTTTTTTTTCTTTTCTTTTCTTGGACCTTTTCCAAAGCTCCCAAACAAATGGGAAGCTCCTGGTCAGGATCCACAGCTGTCCCTGTGCTCAGGCTGGTGATGAAACAAGTGTGGGGTGGGGTTTATTTTCCCTCCCCTTTTCCCGCTGGGAATGCCACAGGGCTGGATAATTCCAGGTGTCTGATTAGCCACACTTAATTAAAGAGCCAGGGATCTTGGAACGAGCCTGATGGACTCAGCAGAAGGAAGCCTGAAGGGAAGGCTCAACTCATTCCCTGTGGGAATGTCAGCTCCAGGCTACCCAGTCCTTTGGGATTGCTGCATCCTCATCTTCCCAATTTCATGGTTTTCTTGGAATAACCACTCGGGAAAGGTGTCCTGAGACACTGGGAAGCAGCAAAGTTGTTGCTGACAGTGGAGCAGGACATTCCTGTGCCCCATGGAAAGTGTGACTTGGGGTTTGGGATTTAGGATTTGGGATTTGGGATAAACCAGGGCTGCTGCCTCTGCAAAACCAGGCATTTTTGGCTCCTTAAATTCCACCAGGAAAACACTTTTCCACCCCCAGACAGTTCTTTTAAAGAGGAGCAGTCCCCCTCCTCATCCATGGATGCTCCTCCGGCTCTGTCCTGTGTTGGGATATTCCCTTTCCATCCCTTTCCCAGGATGGATCCTTCACCTTGGCAGCTCCCTGAGGCAGGAGCAGCCTTTTCCTTGTTTTTCTCCGCCTCATTGACTCCCATCTGTTCCCACTCTCCAGCTTCAAACCTATTCCTTTTGGCTTTTCCCTGTTACTCCCCTTCCACTTTCCCATTTAATTGTAGTCGTGTTGTTGGACTCGGCATTTTCCCAGCGCTGAAATGTGGGAAGAGATTTGGGAATGGGAGAAGGGTCGGTGAATAAACCCCCCCCTGAGGCTTTGAGCAAGTCCACATCCCAGAGGGATCATTTTGGGATGATTTTTAGGGATAACTGGACTCAGCCCAGCAGCAGCAGCTTCCCTGGAGAGCTGAATTCCACATGTGTCTCGCTCCAGCAAAACAAGAAGGGATCTTTTCCCTGTAGTCCTTGGTTTGGGATTGATCTTTTCCCTGTATTCCTTGGTTTAATTACACCAATTTCCTAATTGGAAAGGAAAATTCAGAGGGATAAAATTTGGAGCTTGTTCTGCAAAGTTTAAAATTCCCGGATTCATTCTCCCCCCTTTTTCCCCAATTCTTTACACATTCCGGATTCTACAAAGCGTGTTCAGGCACAGGTGTGAAATCTATGGGAAGAAACGGATTTTTCCTTCCCTCTCTTTCCCGTTGGGATATGGAAAAGTGGGATCTGACACCAGGACCCACCGTGGTACCCTCTAGGGGGCACGATGCCTCCGCCGTTTTTCCAGAGAAAGGAGGTGTTTTTCCACAGG
>NW_008246063.1:121118-129012 GCF_000691975.1 Corvus brachyrhynchos
CAGGCTGGCCGGAGCTGCTTGGAATTTCCCCGGCAGTGATGCCCTGCCTTCGTTTTTGTGGGAATTTTAGGGTATGTTTGGGTTTAATCCCTAATTCTGCCCTTCGATCCCGAATAAAGTGAGGCATATCCCAGCTCCTCTTTAGTTAAACCCGCTGGGGTCTCCGTGCATCCTGGATAATTTGGGATATCCTGGATAACCTGTGAGGTGCAAGAATTGTATTTAAACACTCTGTTGGTTTTTTTTAACTCCTTCATTCCCGGTATTCCCGAACTATTGGGAATGAGAACAGAATGAGACACCGAGAAAATTATGCTCCGTAAAAAACCCCTTTGGGAATAAATCCTGTTTTCCAGTGCTCCTGTAATTACCTTTTCCCACTCCGTGTGGGATTCCTGCCTTAGGGACAGAGCTGCTGTTGCTTTTGTGCTGCCTCTGGGATGTTTCCCACACGGAGCCGATTCCTGTCCCGTTAATTGATTCCCAAGACCGGTGAGTTAACTGGGAATTTTTTATTGGAGCATATTATTTTATTTCCCTGCCTTCCCAAAACTTTCACCCTGTCCTTAGCCACAATTAATTAATTAATTAATTGCTGTTTTAATTGTTCCACAAGAAGAGGGAATGGGGTGGTGGCATCACCTCCGGACCCCGTGGAGCAGGACAACAGCGGGAAAGGCTCCGTCGGGAAATCAAATCCATCTTTTCCAGTCAGTCCCTGACAACCTGGATTATTTTGGATTTTATGGCAAAGAGCTTCGTGCCAGAGTGACCAAATTAAGGAGTGAGGAGATCCCTGGAAAGGATAAAAATGGGATGTGCATCCTTGGCTTTTCATGGACAAAAATTCGGGATTTAAAAAAAATCCCAAACCACCACCAATTACAGTTTGAGTAAATGGGAACATTCCTGTTTTATAGCATAAAATTCCTTCTCCAAAATAAAAAAACAACTTCCAAATCCTCATTTTTCCATGAAATATCCTCTGGCTGGGATTTCCCCCCCCCCCCCCCTTTTTTTTTTCTTTATTTTACATCCCCAGGAGGATTTTGTTCCGGAGAGGGGAATGTTGAGGCACAAGCTCCGTGCTGGAACTCCGCTCCAACCCGATCCTGCTGCATCTGCTTCCCTCTGCCTCATCCTTCTCCACTTTTCCTGCTGGGTCAGGATTTTTCCGACTCGTAATCATTCCAGCAGATGGTGGGATAAAGGGATGCTGACCAGGAAATTACCTGGGAGCCGGGAGCAGCGGCACCTTTATGTCACAGAGTGCCAAAAATCCATTTTCAGCACGGCTTGGTTTGTTCAGGGAGGGC
Organism: Corvus brachyrhynchos; assembly: GCF_000691975.1. Lineage (NCBI taxonomy): Eukaryota > Metazoa > Chordata > Aves > Passeriformes > Corvidae > Corvus > Corvus brachyrhynchos. Next base: position 122,435 of record NW_008246063.1, read on the forward strand.
ACGGATTTATGGAAAAGAGTGGGAAAAACTCCCCACTTCTTTTCTGGGAATCAGGATGAGGGGTTTTTTTTCGGGAAAAGGCTGAATTGGTGATTTCAACCTGCTCTGTTGGTGTTTTAAGGTGGGGTTTGGTGATGTGCTACAAAGTTTCCACAGGGAAAATCGGCTGCTCCTGTGGCTTGAGGCTCCAGGAATTTTCTGTGGGAGAGTGGGATCTCTAGGAGATTCTTGGTGGAGCAGGGCAGACCCTTTGGGATTTTTTTCTCCTTCCTGGAAAACGGGGCTGTGCTGTGGATTCAGGCTCCTGGTGTTTGATTTGGGGGAATTGGATTTCTAGGAGATTCCTGGAAAAGCAGGCAGAGCCTTTGGGATGTGTTGTCCAGCCAGGAAAACTGGGCTGTCCTTGGATTCAGGCATTTGGTGTAGGAGGATGGGATCTCCGGGAGATTCCCAGAGGAGCAGGACAGATCTTTTGGGATGTGTTCTGCCAGGGAGCACATTTCTCCCAGGATTTTATCACCTCAGAAAGAGGGAAGTGGAAAACCACCATTCCATAAGATGAATCCCTTCCTCCCTCCTGCCCTGTGCCCCTTTTTAAGGAATATCAGCAGGGCAGGTGCTGCCATGGGAATACAAGCTCCGCTCCCGTTTTCCCAGTGCCTTCCCCCGGCTCAGGAAGTATCCGGTAAATCAGACACTCCCGGCTCACTCCATCGCCGAGTAATGAAGTGGGAATGAACTCTGGAACAGGGAAGGGGGGGTGGGGGTTAACTCCCGCCAGCCGCGCTCGGCTCCCGAGATTGATGGGATGTGCTGACGTCGGGGCCCAAACACGACCATCTCACTTTTCCAAGCAATCCATCTGGAGCTTCGGTGATCTGTCATCCCAGAGAGCCGGGAAATTCGTTAGGAGACTTGGGAAAGAGCTCCCACCTTGGCGGTTTTTCGGCCGCTCGCTCCTTCCCTTCGGGAAAGAGCTGAAGGGGGACGTAAAGGAATCCTGGGAGCTTTTTCCCGGGATTCCTGAGGGTGTTAATTTGGTGACGCAGGAGTCTAAAAACACTTGGATGAATCAAGGAATTCCTTGATATTTGGAAAAATTGGTTTATTCCGGGTTCTTTTTTTAAAGTAGGGCCAGAATGGAGAATGGGAAGGAGATTCCTTAGGATTTAGGGCAGTCAAAGAAGTGTTAAAGCAGCTTTAGAAGGGAAAAAAAAGGTGATTCTGGGAATTTTTTTGAGTTTTATCCTTGTTTTTGCTGTTGATACTTCTGTCTGCTCTAGGAAGAGTCCATATGTCTTTCTGCTTCCAGGTTTTTCTGCTTTTAAATGAGGAAAACTGGCATGTTGAGGGCTGTGTTAAAAAATTCCTCCGAGGTATCCTAAGGGAAGGCCACAGTATTCCCCATTGTGCTCATTCCTGCCTGGATTTGCATCAGAATTAATCCCAAATTCCATGGAATGATCCAGAGTAACCACTTTTTAAGTGGAGGGACAATGATCCCTGGAATCTGAGACTTGGAATGTGACAGGGGCTAGACTTTAAAACTGAGTTTGAGGTTTTCCTAGAGGGATTTGCAGGAGAATTAATCCCAAATTTTTAAGGATGAATCTCTGGAAGTGAAAGGCAGAATGATCCCTGGAATCTGAGGGATGTGGGATGTGACAGAGGATAAAGCTCCTTTAAATATCACTTTGAGGTTTTCCTGCAGGGGTTTGTGGCAGAATTAACCCCAAATTCCATGTAATGATCCAGATGAGCCACTTTTTCAGGATGCATTTTGGGAGCTGGGGGTAGAGCGATCCCTAGATCCAGGGATCAGCACTGGGACTGGTTTTATGGAAAGGGCCACACAGTCCTTGGTCCAGACTTCCAACACACAGTTGTTCCCAATCCAGAGGCACAGCTGGCATGCCATGGCCGTGTCCCAGCATCCCGGGATGTATTAATAGTTTGGGAATTCACTGCTGGACCGAAACCTGACTCCAGCCTCTTTCCCACCCTGCACATGGACACGATTATCTTGGAGACTCCCAATGCTGCCATTTCCAGTGCCTGGTGCTGGAAAAGTGCAGCTCTTTTGTTTACATCCTGCTTTTTTCCTCTCTCCTGGATGCCCGGAGAAGGGATCAGGTGTTAATTGAAGGGAGGGGAAATCCTGGGAAGTGAGGGCAGCACCGATGTTTCCATTGCTTTTCCAGCAAAGTATCTTGGACACAGCCTCAGTTTCCCCACCTGATTCCCTCCTTCCTAAGCCTCCCACCTGGTTATTCCCAGGAAGCTGCATAGAGAAAGGAATTTCTCCTTCCTTCCATGAAAAGCAGTGACTGGAGCCCTGAGGAGCAAATGTAAGTGGAGGTGGGTGCAATTCCAGGTGGCAAAATGCAAAGTCCGTGAGATAAAATCATGGAATCATTAAGGTTGGGAAAGACCTTGGAGCCCACTGAGTCCAGTCATTCCCCCCGCACTGCCAAGGCCACCACTGACCGTGTCCCCAAGTGCCACATCCACATGGATTTTGAATTCTTCACTTTGCCAGTGCCTGACCACCTTTTCCATGAAGAAATTTCCCAATATCCAACTTAAACCTCTCCTGGTGCAGCTTGAGGCTGTTTCCTCTCACGCTGTCCCTTGCTCCCTGAGAGCGGATCCTGACTCCAGGCTCCACCATCCTGTCCGGGAGTTGTGGAGAGTGAGAAGGTCCCACCTGAGCCTCCTTTTCTCCAGGCTGAGCCCTCCCAGCTCCCGTTTGTGTTCCAGAGGTTCTCCACAGAAATTATCCCTGCAAATCCACCCTCATTCTCCCTTTTTCTTCCTGCAAATCCACACGTAAATACCCTGAATCCCAGAATGGTTTGGAATGGGTTTAGAAGGGACCTTAAAACCATCTCATTCCAACCCTTTCCATGGATAGGGACGGCTTCCACAAGACCAGATTTCTGGGATTCCCTTCCAGGGAATAGAATATTTATGGAATAAACACACCCACGGTGTATTTTGGCAGTGGTGTTGTCACTGCTTTGCATCCAATTTGGTGCAAATTCCCAGTCCCTGTATCAATAATTGCTTCCCAGCTCGTTATAAATTTCCATCAGATAAATATTGATATTCCACTCCCAACTTTATGGATAAACATCCTCCCAGGCTTCCATATTGTCCCAGGTTTTATGGATAGGAAAAAATCAAAGGTGGTTTATGATTTGAAACAGCCTCGAGTTGCTTTGGGTTGTTTCACGTCCACTTGTGTTAATCAACAGCGAGGTGTGGGATTTATTCCAAGAGAGGTTTCGGTGACATTTGGGGTTTCGGATGGTGTTATCCGTGAGGGAATCCAGGGGGATTCTGGGAAGTAGCAAGTTAACGGAGAAGTTCTGGAGCTCTGAGCAGGACATGGATTATTTTTTCCCACTTGAGAGCAGCTTTGGCAACTTCCCAGGAGCCCGTGGTGCCGCGTGGAGGTTGTGTCATCCTTGGATCCTGAGGAGCTGCTGGAGGGGCTGGAAAATCTCCAGGTGCAAATGAAGCTCTGATGGAAGGTGCTGCTCCTGGGGTGCCTCTTCCTGCATTCCTTGGGGTGGGAAGCGGATCCCGTGGGCACCTCCCATGTGATGTCTGTGCCCAGAAGGAAGGGAAAAAACTGGAGACAAAGGATAAGAGGAGGAGTGTGCTGTGTGCTGCTCCGCTGGCTCTCCCCAGCCTCGAATTGCTCGGAGACACGGCAGTGGCTCCGTGCCTTCCTGGGAGCCACCACCCTGAAGGAAGCACATTCCTTCCCCAAAGAGCCAAGGGATGTCTAGGGACCTTCCTGCCGCTTCTGGGACTCTCACAGGTACATCAAGAGGAGAAAATCAGCCCAGAGAAGCCTCTTCCCGAGGTTTGTGCTGAGCTTGGAGGAAGATTTTGCTTAATTGATTGGCTTTTGTTATCCTCAAGGATGTTTAGCCCCCTCTGGAAGACTCATTCCTTGGGCTGGAGGAGTTGGGCGGACACTGGGGACAGCATGTGTTGAGTTCCTGGAGAAAAACAGCTGGAATGTGTAGTCCCAGAAATAAGGATCTGTTAGAGAGGGTCCAAAGGGACATGATGAAGAGTCTGGAGGGGAAAAACCTGGAGAAGAAGAGACTGGGGGAAGAATTGTTGGGATCTGGAGCTTCCTCAGGAGCGGAAACTCCAATCTCTGCTCTCTGTGACCATGGACAGGACTCGAGGGAATGGCTGGAAATGTGTCAGGGGAAGTTTATGCTGGATATCAGGAAAAGGTTCTTCCCCCAAAGGGTCGTTGGGTGGTGGGACAGGATCCCCAGGGAATGGTCACGGCCCCAAGGCTGCCAGAGCCTTTGGAAAGGGCTCTCTGGCACAGGGTGGGATTTTTGGGATGTCCTGTGCAGGGCCAGGAGTTGAACTTGTTAATCCTCATGGTTCCCTTCCAACTCAGGATATCTGATGAGTCCAGAGGGTGTTTTGGCTGGTGGACAAATCCCTTTGACCCTGAAGTCTATTCCCCATCAGGCACAAGTATCCAAGGAATATTTTAACTAAGATTCAGTTATTTTCTGCCTTGAACACCTTAAAACTCTTGGTAAAATCACCACATGCTCGGCAATTTTCTCCTCAAGCCCATCTTTTCCATGAGCATCTGATTCCCAAGTTCTCAGCTTTTCCCCCCTCGCCCCCCCTGTTAATTGTTATAATTACTTTTAAAACCTGGCCCCTGATTAGGCACTAGGTGGACACAGTGGCTGGGTTTTATTGCAGAACCTGCTCCTGCTCAAGGAGTCATTTTTGCTGAAGGCTTCCCCGGAATTGCTGAGTCAAGACAACGCTTTGATGGGATAAACATCTTCCCGCTCCCTTCTGTTCAGACCCTGGAGCCCCATTTGCCTGAGTAAAGATGTTGAGTTTCTTGGAATGCAGCTCCTGTTAAAGGAGCCCTGGAGCAAACACGACGAGTTCTTGCTGTAATTTAAGAGTTGATCCCAAATCCATGAATGACCGACCCAAATCCAGGGGGTCAAAGTTGGTTCCTTGTCTTGACTGCGGGGTCTCTCCCAAGACCTGCAAGTGGTTTGAACTCCCACTGATCTTGGAGCTGGTCAGTGCTTTCCTCATGGAGACACCGCCCAGGAGCCACTGGTGGTCACCTGCTCTTAACGTGACTTTTCCAGAAGGGTTTGGCCAAAAGATCAAAGCTCAAGTGCTCAATGGAGCCGTTCCTGATGGATGTGCGGGGAGGCTTCCAGGGGGAGTGTGCGGGGTTTACACAGAAATAGTCGCTCATCCGACTGAATCGTTAATGCCCATTGCCCGCGGAGACTAATTAAGGAGAGCTGCAGCTGTTTTGGGAAGCACTTTGTGGGGATTACACGGCGAGCGCGGGCTGGAGGAGCTCTCGGAGTGTGAAACATTAGGAAAGGCGTTTTGTGCCACTGCGATCCGAGGAGTTGACGGAGGAGGGGTTGTGGGGACAGAGTTCTCCAAACTGTTTTCTTGGAGATGGTTTGAGTTTGGCCAAACAATGGGATGGGAGTGGTGACAGCATGGCTTTGCCATGGACACATCAGGAAGCCTGGGAGAGAAAGGTTAACTAAGTGTCCCTGCTGCCTTTCCTTAAAATCCTGCTGCCTTTTCCGTGTGCCCGTTTGGGCAGTGGGGCAGCTTGGGGGGTTGGTGCTTCCCTCTGTCACGTTGGTGTCTCCAAAGAGCTCATGTGACAGACCTCAGGTTGGCTGTTGTCCAGAGAAGGGAACGGAGCTGGGAAGGGTCCAGAGCACCAGGAGCGGCTGAGGGAGCTGGGGGGGGGGCTCGGCCTGGAGAAAAGGAGGCTCAGGGGGGACTTCTGGCCCTCTGGCTCTCTACAGCACTATCCCAGGTTGCTCCAGACTGGCCTTGGACACTTCCAGAGATGGGGCAGCCACAGCTTCTCTGGACAACCTGTGCCAGGGTCTCCCCACCCTCCCAGGGAAGAATTCTTTCCCAGTATTCCATCTGACCCTGCCCTCTGGCAGTGGGGACCCTCTACCCCATTGTGGTAAAACTGTGCGATACAAGATTTCCTTTGTTCCTCCTTTTGAATTTTCTGGTGGTTTTATTTGATCATTTTATTAATGTCTCTTCATTTATAAGATAAGATTCATAAGAGCAAATTTTCCTGCACATGGGACGTAAATTTTCCAAGACCGTGGATCACTTTGGGTTATTTTAAAAGAAAATATATGGATGCTTTGTAAAACCTTGTACCTGGTTTTGTGGAACTCATGAGCCATCCTGGAAATCTTTGATTCCTTGGTCATAAACCCTCCCAAAGGATTTGCTGTACTGAATTAGATCCTTAGGCCCTGTGCCTGAGAAACAGCCATTGCATGGATCTTCTGGAAGCCAACGGGAAAACTTTGGGAGGCATTACTGCAGTTGAGATTCGGGATGAGAGTCTGGCTATTCACACTCGCCAGTGGCATGTGCAGAATCCCTGGAGCTCCAGGGATTACGGCTTCATGGTTCGCACATGGGATTTGCTGTGAGCTCCTGGTTCTTTTTATAGAGAGTCTATTCTGGGAGGATTTTGGAGAGGGAATTTCAGC
>NW_008246063.1:129085-141361 GCF_000691975.1 Corvus brachyrhynchos
AGCTCTTTCCTGGTTTAGGATGTTGTTTCTTGGGTGATTGTCATTGCCAGGGGCTGGAGTTGTGCTAAGGCAGGGTCTTGGTGCACTTGCCTTGTGTCTTCATGGAATCTGGGAATGGTTTGGGTGGGAAGGGATCCTTCAAGACCATCTCATTCCATTCCCCCTGGACAGGGTCACCTTCTACTAGACCAGGTTGCTCCAAGCCCCATCCAACCTGGCCTTGGACACTTCCAGGAATGGGGCAGCCACAGCCTCTCTGGAAAACCTGTGCCAGGGTCTTACCACCTTCCCAGTTTCCTGTCCATCCCTGCCCTCTGGCAGTGGGAAGCCATTCTCTGTGTCCTGTCCCTCCATCCTTTGTCCCAAGTCCCTCTCCAGCTCTCCTGGAGCCCATTTAGGCACTGGAAGGGGCTCTGAGTTCTCCCTGGATCCTTTCCTTCTCCAGGCTGGACATTCCCAGCTCTCCCAGCCTGGCTCCAGAGCAGAGGGCTCCAGCCCTTGGAGCATGGTGGTGGAATCACCATCCCTGGAAGTGTCCAAGGAACGTGTGGATGTGACACTTGGGGACACAGTTTAGTGGTTAATGTGGCAGTGCTGAGTTTACAGGTGGACTTAATGATCTTGGATGTATTTTCCAACCTCAACAATTCCATGATTCTGGGTTTATCTTCCCTCCATCATCCCTCCTGGCTCAGGGCAGGTGAACCGGGCTCCCACGTGGCTTGTGAGATGTATGGAATTCTGCAGGACTCCCACCTGGAGGATTTATTTGGAGGAGGAGGCGGATTGTAGCTGTTTCTCCCGTCTAAAATATGTATTTGGTTAATAACCAGCAAGAGCACGTGCCCTTTTCCCTGAGACTACGGAACAATCCTGGAGCGCTGTCAATGAAAAGATTCCCTGACAGCTTTGAAAGGGAAATGAAAATTTATCAAATATTTCTCCCCCTGTCTGGAGCAGCTCGTCAGATAAAGAGGCTGGAAAAGGGAGATTTGTTGTTCTTCCCCTCTCCCACTCTGACACCCCCCGGTGATCCTGAGGGTGCGACAAAGGGAACACTCTGCTCACCTGTCAGCAGACTTTGGAAAATTAGTTTTTTGTTGGAACAGAATCCAGGTGCCCCTGGAGGTTTACAGTTGCAGGAAAAGATCGAAGGAACATGGTTTGGGTTGGAAGAAGCCTCAAAGGTCATCTCATTCCAACCCTTTGCCATGGGCAGGGACACCTTCTGTGAGTCCAGGTTGCTCCAAGCCCCGTCCAACCTGGGCTTGGCCGGATGCTGTTTCCTTCAAGCTGTGCTGTTGAACAGGCTGGGATGATGCTAAGGGATGCAGGGATAGAAACCTGAATGTAAAGCACTGGATCGGAGCACAGAGATGGGATTATGGACATTTTGGGTGAAAGAGCTTTTGCTTTCCGCCAAAAATGGAATTTTTTCTTCGTTTTCTTCCCTTATTCGTTATCCTTGGATTTAGCAAAGTTATTTGGGATCAGGTGGCTTGGAGGTCTGAGTTTTCCTTATTATGATGTTGTTGACCTCAGGAACTGAGGAGCTTCCAATGCCAAAGCTTTCCTCTTTTCCCTTTCCTAAAAAAGCGATGTGGGATCATCTTTGTGCCTTTATGCTTCGAAACGATGACTAAAAGGGATCATGGAATATCCTGAGTTGGAAGGGACCCACAGTGATCATCAAGTCCAATTCCTGGCCCTGCACAGGACACCCCAAGGATCCCACCGTGTGCTGGGGAGGACCTTGGATCAAAATTATTCCACAGTCTTGTGGTGTGGTGCTTATTTGGGATTTTCTAAGGAGGAATGGCTCTCCTGAGCCATCCAGCTAGCCAATGGGAATTTCCTTCTTGTAATCCTGTTTTCCACATCATAAATTTCAATGACCATGGTGCCTATGTGGATTTGAGCCAAGAGAAAGTCTTGGCCTTGTGTTTCCATGATTTAAGCTCCCTCTCACTGCACCCCATCCTGAAGAGGATGTTTATTTGGATCAGACCTATGAGAAAATTCCATCTCTGGGGCAGGAATGGTGGTTTTGGGTCATCAGGTCCCATTTAAACCCTAGTGGTCAATTCCTTGAGTTCTGCCCATGGAATGGGATGGTGGGTAGGGTTTGGGCCATCCAACCCCATGCTGAGCATGGAATGCTGTCGGATTCTTTCTCCTCCAGCACAGCTGAAGCCATGGTCTTTGGGGAGGTGGGAGAAGTGGATGAGTGCCAAGCTCATCCAGCTGGATCACCCAAATGGGCAATCCAAGGAAATCAACCACATGCCCTGATGCTCATGCACAGCTTAGGCTGTGAAATTCCTTATTTATAGGAACTTAACGGATCCTGTAACAGCTTCAAGCAGATGAACACATTTCATTAAAGCAACAGCAATGTTCTTCCTCCTCGAGGGGGAAAGTTTTAACTCAAAGAGGGAAGATTTAGAGCATAAATAAGGAAGGAATTCTTCCCTGTGAGAGTAGTGAGGCCCTGGTACAGATTGCCCAGAGAAGTGTTGGCTGTCCCATCCCTGGAAGTGTTCCAGGCTGGGTTGGATGGGGCTTGGAGTAACCTGGGATAGTGGAAGGTGTCCCTGCCTATGGCAGGTGTTTGGAACTGGAAGATCTTCAAGGTCTCTTCCCACCCAAACCATTCTGGGATTCTCTGAAGTCGTGTTGAAGGGAAGGAGCTGGGATAGAAACAGCACTGAAAAGACCGCACACGTTTTCCCCTTCTTCCTTCCCATCCATCCTGAGCTTTGTCGAGCGATGGATAAAAAGGGGGGAAAAAAAACAACCAACCCACCCACAATAATCTATAGCAACTGTCAGCCAGCAAACTACTCCCATTTCATAGGGATAGGTTGGATGTCAGCGCGGGATCGATGGCTCTCGCGCCGTAATTATAAAAACTCGCGGGTTGTGTTGCTTGAGTGAGTTTGGGAAGAGTAGGGTCTCAATCTTCCCTCTAATGGGGCTTTGGCAGTCGGTGGCGCAGCGGCTTCGTCTTAGTCTGACAGTGTTGTCATTAAACACCAGGTAGCGTGGAACAACAGGGAACACGGCTCCGGAGCGGCCGGGAACACGCGGCTTTGACAGGAGTGATTTGTCATCGAGGAGCTGCCCAAACTCCTGAGCCTGGAATACGGGCGGCTGCTTAAAGTGACTTATTGCCCCTGTCGGCGGCTGCAGTTGTGATTTGATAATCGGTAAATGTTTGTCAAAGATGAATTCCCTCCCTGATGCAGTGCAGTGCTGGAAAAGCAAATGAAAAGCAGGGAAAAAGAACATATTGGATGCATTAAAGACTAGGGCAGGATAAGGGTGATGGAAACAACAGGTTTCCCTGTTAACTTGGTGTCCTTCCTTCAGGGAGGTGAAGCGTCGAGGTTTGGGATACTGGGATGGGGACTCACTGTCAACATGGGTGCTGGGGGACCAGGAATGCTGCAACATTAATTCAATTTCAGGAAAATTTTCTTCGTGGAAAGGGTTGTTAAGCATTGGAAGGGGCTGCCCAGGGAGGTGGTGGAGTTCCCATCCCTGGAGGTGTTCAAGGAATAACTGGATGTGGCCCTCAGTGCTCTGCTCTGGGTGAGAAGGTGGGGATTGGTCACGAATTGGACTTGATGATCATGGAGGTCTTTTCCAACCTTAATGATTCTGTGATTATAAGGAGGGTTTTTTTCCAGATTTCAAAGATCCTGGAGCTGTGCTTGGTCTTGAGGGATTGTAGACTGGTGTGGAGCAACGGATATCCTTTGCTTAACTGCACAGAATCATGGAATGGTTTGAGTTGGAAAAGACCTTAAAGATCACCTCATTCCAACCCCCTGCCATGGGCAGGGAACCACTGTGGTGTCCCTGACCTCGTTCTATCCCAGGCATTGCCCAGAAGGTTTCAAGAGTTTTTTTTAGGAAGGAAAACAGCGTCCTGATTGTTTCTTTCCATGGATGTGGTGCTTTTCTGGCTTTTTGGCAAATACTTCCCTCGGCAAACCCGTGTGCACCTACTCAGTGGTTACAACTAGTAGTTGAATCTCTTTGTTTCTCATTGGGACGGATTTCGAGCCTTTCCATTGCCTGCTTTATATCAAAGTTTAGAAAGGAGAATTGAAAGTATCTTAATGAACCTTCTGCCTGCAAAGTTTTCCTCCCATCTGCCTGAGTTTATCCAAGTTCCTCTGCTGATGCTGGAGTCAGGTCAGGTTCTTTTTAAGTGGATACTTAGGAAAGCTTAAAGCTGGGTGGCCTTCAGTTGGAAAAGTGGCTTTGAGGGTGGGGAATACCTAAGAGATTCAAATTTTTCCTTGTTAAATTTAAATAAAATAAAATAAAAATGAAGTCAATCCTAAAGCATGAATGCAAATGGAATTCCAGCCCGCCGAGCGCTCCCATCGTTTCCCGAGGCAGAGCCACCTCTCCCCGTGCCACGGCGAGGCGTGAACACGAGATCCCTGAACCCATTTGATTATAGCCGGGGTTTTTCTGGTGTCTGAAGTGCTGGAAACGATCAAGAGCAGGAAAAGTGGAGTGATTTATTAGACTCATAAAAATTCATACTTTGTTATTCCAGTCGTCTTCCATCTGCAGCTTGTTAGAACGAGCACCCCTGGCAGCTCCTGCCGTGAGGCCGGGGGGAGGAGGGCATTTATCAGCTTTCCTCCTGCCATCCCGCTCTCATTTAGAGGAATGGATCCAGCTCCTGGAAACACATTAATAATCATTCACCGAGGGAAGGGGGGAAGGAAAACCCACCACCCTCTTTTGTTATAATAATAAGGGTTGTGTTTGAAAAAGGGCCGATGCTCCAGAGACCCATTCAGGCTCTTTAACACAGGCTGGAGCTGGGACAAGGGTGTTTAGAGCCTTCAGTGTGACCTCCTCTTGCCACTCCTGGTGGATAATGTGGGATCTCCTCATCCTTGGAAGGCTCATCCGCTCCTGTGACCTTTGGGAAGGCCATCCTGGGGCTTTTTGGCAGTGGGGATGGGGATGTGACAGAGCTGGTGGGGTTACTGGGATTACTGGGAGCTTGGTGACAGGTGATGTGTCCTACTGTCCCCAGCAAGACCTTGTTGGACCCCTCTATCTCTGCATCTCTCCATGGTTTGGGATTGGAGGGAATAAACCAAGATACTTGCCAGTGTTCTGTTGCAGTTGGAATATTGGTATTGGAATTGTAGGGCTGAGTCAAAGGCACTGTTCTTCCTGTTATTTTCTGTGGCTTCCCAAATCACCTGGCTCCGGGGGCTGGTGGGGTTGAAGTGATCCAGACCCCTTCGGTAAATGATATGGATTGGTCTTGTGTGGATAAATGTAAGATGGCTTTGGTTGGGAAAGACCTCTGAGATCACTGCATCCCAACCGTTCCGCCAGCACTGCCAAGGCCACCACTAATTCATGTCCCCAAATGCCACATCCACACATTTTGGAACATTTCCAGGGATGGTATTCCACAAAGGATGGGAAGGATCTGGAGCACCAGGAGCAGCTGAGGGAGCTGGAGGGGTTCAATCTGGAGAAAAGGAGGCTCGGGGGAACCTTCTGGCTCTGCACAACTCCCTGACAGGAGGGTGGAGCCAGGCAGAGGTCAGGATCTGCTCCCAGGGTACAAGGGAAAGGACAAGAGGAAATGACCTCAAGTTGTGCCAAGATTGGGTATTAGAGATCTTCATGGAATAGTGATCAGGCATTGGAATAGGCTCCCTTGGCAGTTGTGGAATTACCATCCCTGGTGATGCCATGAAGATTTTTTGCCTTTTCTTTTATACCCCTGTTATACCTTTTTACAACTTCTGTATTCTTAGTGCTTTTTGCCTACATTCTTGGACTTGTTTATCAAGCTGAGAGACTCAACATTTTAGAAGCTTCGTAGCCAGGGATCAGTGTGCCCCAGACCCCAAGGTCCTCTCCAGGACACATTCTGTAAACCAAGATAGAACCACCCAGGAGAAGGCTCCTTGGGGAGGGGGGCTCACTCGAGCTGCTCATTGAGGAATTTTGATAAATATGCTAATTAGTAACACCTATAATGTTATACCTGATCTTTTGGGGTGGGCATTTTGCGGGGTGCATCTCTGTGCATATGACCTGGACGTGTGCACCTAAAGATCCTTAAAATAAATACCGAGGTAAAATCCCTTTTCCCCTTCTAACCGTGTATGACTCTTGATTTTAAGACCAGGAAAAAGCATCACTGAAAGTGTTAAAAAATGTGGGGATGAAGAACTTGGGCTCATGGTTTATTAGGGCCCTTGGCAGTGCTGAGGGAATGGTTGGACTCAATGATTTTAGTGCTCTTTTCCAACCTAAACCATTCCATGATTCCACGTTGGGTTTTGTGGCGTGCTGGGAACAACCAAACCCCAAAGACACCAGATCCTCTAAAATCCATTCTGTGCAGCATCCCAGCTGCAGATGGAAGTGGGGATTGCACCAGTGGGCTGGAAAGGGAGTGCAGGTCCTCAGCCATTTGGGAGGCTGATCCTGAGTGTCTTTTGCAGCAGCATTTTTCCAGGGAGTTTCTTGGAGCTCCATGACTTTCACATCTGCTGCTTTTCTTTCTGCTTCTCTCCCGTCACGCTTGCTGCCGATGTTTCCTCACTGTTGGATTTCTCCTGGCTATGCCACCCCCAGCTTATGCAGATGCTCTTCTCCTCACTCCCCTTCTTTCTTCTCAACAGCTCAGGGATCACTTCGTTCCCTTGTGACATCTCCACGCATGGTGCGGCTTTCCTAAACTTTTGGATTTTTGAAAGGCTCTAATATGGTCTCCCTGGAGCCTTCCCTACTCCAGGCTGGACATTCCCAGCTCTCCCAGCCTGGCTCCAGAGCAGAGGGCCGCCAGCCCCTCGAGCATCTCCATGGCCTCCTCTGGACTTGCTCCAGCAGCTCCACGTCCTTCTGCTGTTGGACACCAGAGCTGGATGCAGAATTCCAGGTGGGGTCTCACCTGAGCAGGGCAGAGGGGCAGAATCCCTCCTGCCCCTGCTGCCAGAATTTTTCTCTTCAAGTTGGGTGATGTTTTCCTACTCTGTATTTCCTGGAAACAAAAGTCCTGTACTTTTTACCTAGACCCAGGAATTTTGGATGCAGACCCAGACCCATGGAATTTATTGGATATGTGCATTTGCCCAGAGAGGTTGTGAATCCCCATCTCTGGAAGTGTCCAAGGCCAGGTTGGACAGGGCTTGGAGCAGCCTGGGATAGTGGAAGGCATCCCTGCCCATGTCAAGGGTTTTGGAATATGATGATCTTTAAGACCCCATCCAAGCCAAACAATTCCATGAATTTAATACTTTTCCTGCTAAAATGGGTGTTTCCTTACAGTTCATCTCCAAGTGCCAGTGCCCAACTCAGCCTCGCTCCTGGTGAATTCCATGAACTTCCTCTTTTCCTGTGGTCCGATTGGCATAACGGAATTAGCCAAGCAGATTTGGTATTAATTCCCCAAATATTTCCAGCTGAAAGCAGCTGCCATGCTAAGCAAATTTTCCAACGGGTTTGGAGCCCTCTAAAATGTTTCAGCTCCAAATCCTGCCCTTCTCCCGTCCTCTCTGAATGTGACAACCGGAGCAGCCGCTGTGCTCTGGGTCCCAGGTAAAGCACTTTGGATCAATTGGATTTATTTCCTATTAAGCAGCAGTTCATGATCATAAAGCATCGTTTACATGCTGGCATAAAGAGCCGTCGCTCTTGAAAGAGCTCGGAACTGAATGAGTGTGAAAATTAAATTCCCCTCTTAAACCCAAGGATGGTCCTTTTGGAAGCTGATTCCAGTCGCAACATAATTAACCTCTTGCTGTGCCATTCTGTGGGAACATATTGAACCTGCTCCGAGATAATCAGCCCTAATACTGGTGTCTGCTTTCACACTGAATTCCTAACAGTATTACAGTAATCCCAAAGCTTTTGTTAACTCCAGGGACTTGGCCAAGTTGGCAGCCAGGACAAAAGGTGTCAGAGCCGCGCAGTTCAGGGCTGATGCCATCCAGGTGATGCTGGTGTGATGGGAAACACCAGAACCATTTGCTTTTGGGTGGAGGATCTGTGGTGGAACTTACTCAGGTTTCTCATGGATTTATTCCTGTTGAAGGTCATTTCCAAATGCTTGGAGCAACTTGGTCTAGTGGAAGGTATCCCTGCCCATGGCAAAAGGTTGGAACTCAATGGTGTTGAAGATCCCTTCCAACCCAAACCATTCCATGACTGTTGTTTTAGCCCAACTTCTCTCTGTCTTCCTCAGTTTTTCCCTCCATTGCTATTCCCTTCCCATCCACAGTTTTTCTCATCCAAGGAAGGAAGTGGTGTTGGGGATAATCCCCAGAAGGTTTGGGTGTTTTTCCACCTCTGCATCCAATGATGAGCTGAAGTCTGAGACTGGAGAAGAGAAGGATCCAGGGAGACCTTGGAGTCCCTTCCAGTGCCTAAAGGGGCTCCGGGAGAGCTGGAGAGGGACTTGGGACAAGCGAATGGAGTGGCAGCACAGGGGGGAGTGGTTTCCCACTGCCAGAGGGCAGGGATAGATGGAATATTGGGAAGGAATTTTTCCCTGTGAAGGTGGTGAGGGGCTGGGATGGAATTCCCAGAGAAGCTGTGGCTGCTGCATCCCTGGAAGTGTCCAAGGCCAGGTTGGATGGAGTTTGGAGCAGCCTGGCTCTCGGTTGATATGAAGGGCAATGATTGGGATTCCCAGTCCCTGTAATCTGCTGTTGGAGCGGGAGCGACGGTGATCCATCCTGGCCATCAGAGCTTCCTGTGGTGCTTCTGCTGTTGAGGTTGCTCCTGGCTGCAAACTCCTCTTCTGCCCCCACATTTGCCCTTGGACCTTCTTACTAAAATCCTGAAAAGCTCCTCCACCACCACTTCCCTTCATCCGTTAGGTGGGTGACAGCACGGAAGGATCGGATCTATTAGGAAATGGTCTTGCAAGGACTTTACAAGGAGCGGATGTGGGGGCCTCATTCCCCTTGACATTGGTCACCCCAAACTCCACATAATGGAAGCCAGCAGCAATTTGTTTTGAGTCAGGGATGCCTTTTCCCATGGAAAAGAGGGAGCTTTGGTGCCATACCATCCCAGAGCATCACTGGATGCATGTGATTGTCCTGCTGCAGCCTCGGATGGCTTCAGATGAGCGGCCTCTTTGTTCTGGGATACAGGGAGAAGATAATGGTGGGATTTGCTAAATCTTCATTTCCAGACCTGGAGCAAATCCCATGGCGAGGGATTCATTTTCATGTTGGGAAGGGTTTGCTTCCAGAAAACCCTTCAGCAGAGATTTTCAGTTCTTTTTGGAGCTGCTTTGTGTTCCAATTGCAAATTTTTTACCCTCTATCAGGAGCTGGGACATGCTGGTGGCTCCTTTGCACTTATCCTAGTAGTCCTTAACCCTTTATTTTTTTTTCCTCATGCCTGTTTGGAAAGAGCAATTTGGTTTTATCAGAGGTTTTTTGGTCTCTGCATTGCTTTTTCCCTTGGGGTGGTCCTGCTGCATCCCTTTCATCCCTGAGATTTTCCCTGGCACTGGGGACAATCCTGGCAGCGTATCCAAGGTTCAGCTTCTACTCCCCAATTTGCATTCGTGCCTGCTCCTGTCTCGCTTCCAAGTGCTGGAAGATCAATGTACCTGTCACTCACTGCTTCCCGTCTTGCCTCCGATCGGGATTAACGGCACAGCTCAGAATTGAGCCTCGATGGAGACACACGGGAAGGGTCGTGGTGGTCAAGGCTTGAGGATGGGAGGCCTTGTGGCACCCAGGTCATGACTTAATTTAGTTCTTTTCTCCATTCCTTTGCCTGTACAGGAAGCTTTTCTATCCCATATCCTTTTCCAAAAGCAGCAATAATCTCTTGGCTTTGGGAATCTGCCCTCCTGAAATTTCCCTTGCTTATTTAACTTCCTTCTTCCCAGCAGTAGCTGGACAGGATTTACTCCACCAATATCATGGTTTCCCTAATCCATCCTGAGCAGCAGCATCTTCCTCTTGCCTCATGGATTTAGAGTCACAGAATCATGGATAATCATTCAGGTTGGAAAAGAGCTCTAAGATCATCAAGTCCAAATGTTATCGAGCACCAAGGCCACCACTAAACTCTGTCCCCAAGTGCCACATCAACACGATTTTTAGGGACATCTTTCACTAGACCAGGTTGCTCCAAGCCCCATCCAAACTGTGGGTGGGGCACCCACAACTTCTCTGGGCAACCTGTGCCAGAGCCTCACCACCCTCCCAGAGAAGAACTCCTTCCCAATATCCCATCTGTCCCTGCCCTCTGGCAGCGGGAAGCCATTCCTCTGTGTCCTGTCACTCCAGGACCTTGTCCAAAGTAATTTCCTGTATTTCTTTTAAGCCTCCTTTAAAAGAAGGTTTCTCCAGACCCTTCCCCAGGTAAAATATTCGAGGAGCACACTCTTCTTACGCCCTCCCTGCTTCAACTTCCCCAGGGGGCCAATTCCTGGTGCTTCTCTCAGGAAAATAAGAGAAGAACTAAGGACCCTTGCATCCAACCCCTTTCCTAAGGGATGTCTGTGCTGGTGGCTCCTGGACCCCACCTGCTTGGAGCACCTCGGGGAGAGGTTTTGGCAACAAATTCCCCATCTCAAGGTCAGCATTGGACAAGAGGAAGGAGCCTTAGGTTGCACCAGCGGAAGTTTTGATTGGGTATTTGGAAGAATTTCTCCACTGAAGGGGTGCTTGGGGTGCCCAGGGAAGCGGTGGAAGCATCATCCCTGGAGGGATTTAAAAGCCACGTAGATGTGGCACTTGGGAACATGCTTTAGTGGTGGCCTTGGCAGCACTGGGTTGATGACCTTAGAGGTCTTTTCCAACCTTAACAATGCTACATTTTGTGTCTACACCAGGATTTTTTTCCCTGGGAACGGGAGGCATGAGCGGCGCTCGCGGGATTCGCGGCTCCGCAGAAAGCCCCGAGCTCAGCAGCGCACGGCCCTGGCTGATAAATGATGCTCATATCCCATTCGAATATGATGCAAGCAGTTTTTTTGTAGTTTGTCTTCCATGGCGGTAGTAAAGTTTTTAATTAGGAAAGCTAATGAGATCGATTAGTCATTAGAAGTGACCTCTGGATCGCGGCGAGGAGTGGGGATGTGTGCGCCGGGCTGATAACGGGGGACGCTGGGGTATTGTTTGTAATAAAAGCGTGAAGTGTTTGATTTGAGTGAAATGTGCCACGGGGAATACATCACGCGGAGAGGAAAAAATTACAACCCTGGGAGCCTGTAATGAAGGGAATTAAACCAACATCCTGTCTAAATAACATGATTATCTACACAAAACCCCTCAGCTAGCAAGTAATAATAGAAAACGGAGCTCTTCGGAGAGGCTCTTTGAGGAGGTGGTTAATGCCGGAGTCGCGCATCAGGCACTTTCCAAGGAGCAGCTTCGGAATGAATACACCATCCAATTACCTCTGGGAATAGAGTTTACCAGGTGCCAGCGTGTTTTGGGGAAGGAGGAGGAGGAGGGGGATGCCTGCAATAATTTGGGACTTCTCTTTCTTGTCAGGCAGGAGTTTGATGCAGTTCTGGGTTGATTGGTGGCAGCTCGAGCTTGTGTGGGGGCAAAAAAAAGTTAATTATGTATTCAGTGAATTCCCAGTTTAGTAATTCCGTGAGGTCGGAGTGGAGGAGGGAAAGGGGCAACTTGTGCTGTTGTTGTTTGGGGAGGATGTGGGATTGTGGCTCTCATCCCTTTCCCAGTGGGAAGGAAGTCCTTTGGGTACGTGGTTGGTGCTGTATCCATGAGAAGCTGGGTGTGTGCACATGTTCTGGGTGACAAAAGTGACAGAAGGCAGGGTTAGATGGGATATTGGGAAGAAATTCTTCCCTGGGAGGGTGGGGAGGCCTTGGCACAGGTTGCCCAGAGAAGCTGTGGCTGCCCCATGATCCCTGGAAGTGTCCAAGGCCAGGTTGGATGGGGCTTGGAGCAACCTGGGATAGGGGAAGGTTGCCTGTGGCAGGGGATGGAACTGGATGGTCTTCAAAGTCCCTTCCAACCCAAACCAATCCATGATTTCATGATTTCAGGACAGTCCCACCATCACCGTAGCTGGGATTTCATTGTGTGTATGGTGTTGGCACCTCTGTCCTTTTATTGTTCCCATTTTCCTGTCCTAAATACAGTTCCCTGAAGGAAAAGGCTCCAAGTTTGCCAGTACTTGGGAGCAATTTTAATTGTAATTAGAGCTTCAACTTCGCAAAGGCTTTAAAAGCCCACGCAGGGGTTTGGTCACTGCTCTGAAGAATTTGAT
>NW_008246063.1:141415-150176 GCF_000691975.1 Corvus brachyrhynchos
TGTTCTTTCCTCACTCCCTTCTTGCCTTCCCTCTAAAGTGACCTCTAAAGTTCCTCACCTCTAAAGTGGCTGCAATTCCTCCAGTCATTGAATCGTCAAATGGTTTCTACTGGAAGAGAATTTGGAAGATCCTTTAGTTCCATGATTTATCCCATGGGTTCAGATGGCAGAACATTGTGAGCATCATCTTTAATATGAAAAATTCCAGTGATTTTTCTGTTGTGGCAGAGCCTGGTTTTCCCCTTTTCCCATCACCAGGAGTTGTAACTTTTTTGCTGAGTTGGGGAATGGAAATCTGTGTTGTCTGATCCCTCCCAAAGCCAACACAAGTCATCAACTTGTTGGGAATGCTCAAGAAGGAAAATATTCCCTGTATGAAACTGTGAAGCTGTGGATTGATGTTGCCACTGTTGCAGGGAAATGGGGGAGCTGCTCCCTCCTTTCTAGAGAATGGTATCAGCTCTAAAATGTATTTCTCTATTTTTCCTAGTTTACCTGGGAATCCACCTTATTCTCCCTCCTCTCACAGAGACAAACACGGGGATGGGTCTAACGTTTTCAGCGGAAATAACGATCCCGCTTTTCCCCTCCCAATCTCTCCATAATTTTAATGAGAGGATCTCCAAGAAAAACAGCCGGCCCTTTAAATCAGTTATAAAACCCAGAGACCGAGGCTCAGCATGGAGTGTCAGCTTTAATTATCTGGGCAGTTACAGCTGTATGTTATAAAAGTCGGGCAATTAGGTGCATTCCTGAAAGCTTTGGGGGAAAAAAAAAAAAAAGGGCTCATGGAGGAAAACCACAGTCAAACGTAGAACTGTTAATTGCACGAAACATTCCACGGAATAACCCGGGATGTAGATCATCCTGAAACATAGAGAATCCAGGAATGGGTAGGGATGGAAGGGAGCTTAAAGCTCATCCAGTTCCTTGCCCTGGGAAGGGACATCTTCCACTATCCCAGGTTGCTCCAAACCACGTCCAGCCTAGACTTCAACACTTCCAGGGGTGAAAAATATGATGGAAAGGCCAAGGATTAAAGGCATACGTTTATTTCCGGTGTGGATGCTGGCATCAAGGTGTTGTTGGTGAATCCATGATTCCCCCGGTAGAGTTTTGCTGATGGGCTGGTGAGGCCAAACACTCCCAACCCCACCAGGACCTTCCTGTTACCATCAGCCACGGTGGTCCCATTCCTGAAACTTCACCCCTTTTTTCGGGTGCTAAAAAGTTGGATGTAGGACTTAAGTTGGATGTGGGACCAATGACTGTTGAACTTGATGATCTTAAAGGTCTTTTCCAACCTTAAAAATTCCACGATTCAGTGAGAATGTCTGTGAGATCCCTCCTGTCCCATCCACACCTGAATTTCAAGCCTGTTTTTCCATGTTTTTTCTCCTAGGATCCAACTTCCACTTCGTAAGGAGCCCCCCAGCCAACAAGGTGATAAAGACGCGTTATAGGATCGTGAAGAAGAACGTGGTGTCTCCAGCCTTATCATCCTTCACCAGCCCCATTCCCACCTGGAAGACCAGGCGCCCCATGACATCCAGGTAATTCTTCCATCCCTGGAACACAGCTGGTTGGGATGTGGGAGCCACGGGACCTCCCACATTGGCTCCATGTTTTTCCGTTGCGTCTTTGCTGTTTAATTTCTGTATTTGTTTGGTCTACGCAGAGTTTATTGACTTAAAGTGTAAAATCATATTAGGAATTGTGTTATCCTGAGCTGGTGCCAACAGCTTATGCCTGTGGCTTCCTATTTATTCCCTCTTGGAATTAATTGTTTCCATGGAGCAGTTAACTAAGCTGAAAAGAGGATGAATGCACATGTGGATGTTGGTGATGAAGGGGAGCGTGTTGGATGCTCCAAACCTACACCAGGATGTAGGTGCTGTGCCAAACTGGCTTATTCCCAATTATCTGGATGGGTGGAACATCAGGAAATATTTTGTCACTGCCTAGAGAAGGGAGACACCAAAGGTGCCATAACCTTGAGTTGGAATATTCCTAAATCCGTAGAGGTAGAGATGTTTCCAGGGAGCATCTCAGAGGCCAAGACAAGACCTGGAGCTTGTGTAGAAGCAGGAAGGTCGTTAAAATAATTGATTCTTTAAAACAAGGTGCAATTAGAAGTGATGGGTTTGGTGAAAATACAGATTTTGGCTATTTTTAGGTCAGGAATAACTTGTCCTCCCCCTGAAATGCCAGGAGTCACGGGCAATGTTTTGGGAAAAGAGAGCCTGCTCTGCTCTTCTCCAGCTTTGTTCTCCTTGCTCTGGGTGATTTCCTCCAAAAGCCGTTAACCAGAAGTGCCCTGAGGATTGGTGGCTTTTATGGTAGAGCTATGGAGGGACAAAAATTGTGGTGATTGTTTTTGAAGCCTGACTCAGCCTGATTTTTCCCTTTAATAGTGAATTTTGGGATTCACAAATCAATATCTGAAGGGATGGTTGGTTTTGGAAGAGGTCAGGGTGATGAAGCGAAGTATGGGATAAACAGAGAGATTGGAAAAAAAGGTTGGGTCAATTCTTTTGTCTGTTTTCCAAGCTCTTGGTTGAGAAACTCCACATCTCCTATACTCTGCTGGCCTCAAAGTGCTTCTTCTAGTATGGAAACTGGGATCCTTTCGGACTTATGGTCAACCTTACCTTCACCACCTCCTCCTTTGTCTTCACATTCTACTTTTCCCTTTGAGATTTTCCCGCCTGGGCATCATCCTTGAGATCCACACGTCTCCTTTTGTTCTGGGTTGTCTCCTCCGATTACTGCTCGACTTGGAGGTGCCACTTCCATTTGCACATCCTTGGGACCAAATTCTTGCATTTCCCTTTCCAGAAACAAGCCACGTAATCTTTTGCCTGCTCCATCATCCTGCAATTTCATGGAATCAGAGGATGGTTGGGTTGTAAGGAACCTTTAAGACCCATGAGTTCCAACCCCCTGCCATGGGCAGGGACACCTTCCACTATTCCAGGTTGCTCCAGCCTGGCCTTGAACACTTCCAGGGATGGGGCAGCCACAGCTTCTCTGGGAAACCTGTGCCAGGGCCTCAGCACCCTGCCCATGGCAGGAGGTTGAAACAAGGTGGTCTTGTTTCAACCCTCCCAAATCAAAACATTCCATGATTCTGTGACTTTCAGCCTTAATTAATAGAAAACAGCTTATCCTCCAGCTGTTGGGCTCAGCTTCTTCCTTCGCACCTTGTTACTCCAGATCTGGATAGTTGATGGATGGAGGATCCATGGTGAGAATCAAGGAGGGGAGAAGCTTTAGGCATGGAATTCAGAGCAGGAACCTCTGGGATCTGGGTGGTGGCTCTAGCTCAACCCAGCGGTGATTTTCCAAGGAGCGACCTCGTTCCGCCGCAATTGGCCAAGAGCTCCCACTTGTAGGATCATTTTCTCCGTATTAATCTCCGACGTCATTAAATTGGTGTAGTTTAGATCTTACAGCTGCTTCAGACAAATCTTGATAAAATGCCATCAGCAAATTAAAACAATTATGTTTTAAAGAAGCCATAAATCTCCGTCTCCCAATTACCTTCATTGGGGGTGATCAATCATCTGGCCTGTCTGGAGGAAGCACATGGCAAATGCTTCTCCTGGAGTTTTTACAGGAGTTTTGCTCCATCGTTCCTATCATCATCTTGGATCTGTCACAAGCAACATGCCAAGAGCTGCTTTTTTCCTGATTTTCTTTGCTCTTCCCAAAACAAGGAGCAGCTCTCCCCTTTAGTCACCTCAGTTTTATTTTTCATACTGGGTAGTCAATTATTTGTAATATTTATATAATATTTTTCATTTTAATAATTATAATATTTCTATAATTATTTGATATTTTTAATATCATCTTCCCCTTAAGCCAGCAGTGGGATGTCAACTGGTGGTGCTGCCCTCCAGTGCTACTCCCAAACTGGTTCCCACCTGGCACTAAGGAGCAATTTCTTCCATGAAGTCCAGGTTTTTGGATATCTGGAAGTGATGTGCCAGGGTTTTACTTCGTTGGGACATCCAGGATGTTGCCCTTTTTGCCAATAAACCCCCAAATAACCAGACTAAGATGAAGAGGGATGTGGCTTTGGGAAATGAGTGACAGGGAGAGTTGCTGGAGGTACCTGATGCCAATCCCTCGGGAATGAATTCCGTCCTCCCTTTCTTGCTGGGTTGCATTAAACTCAGCCCTGCTGCTGACTTTTCTTCAAGGCAATAGGTGGGAGTATATTTTAAATTAATTTTACTCCACTTTTTGTAATATTTTTGTTTTAAATAGATTTATAAGCAGCTCGGGGCCTATTTCTCCAAATTTATGAAGATAATTTTCACTCTCTTGATAAGGTGAAATTTACACCTGCTATTTCCATATTAATTCACATTGCTAAGTGGATCTCATTTTCTTCCGTTCTTCTATCTGGTGAGTGTGGCCTTTCCTAATGCAATTTCCCCCTCACTAAATCACTGTGATCGGGAGTCATGATCGAGTTAAATTAACTTAAATTAATTTACTTAATAAGAGCTCCAGATCATTGTGAATGAGGTTAAGATTTATTGATTCTCCTTTTCACTCCTCCCCCTTATCTCCCGTGGCTTTGCTGGGAGCGCAGCTCACAAGGGCTGTGATTTGCTGGCCTGAAATTTCGGTTGCTCCTGGTGACATTGAGGTTGATCATCCCTTAAAAATCCTGGAGGGAGATGTCCTCTCTCCTCACAGCCTCTCTCTGCTGGAAAAGGGATGAGGGATTTGCCATGGAAGAGTTGGGATGGGTGAAGCGTCACGCTGAGAGATGGCAGCGATGCTGCTCCTGCTTCCAGCCTCTTTCCATGGGTCATGTGGATGTGTCCATCAAAGAAATGGGATGTCCACGTCTCACAGACCTTGCACAGAGGCAGCAGAAGCCTTCTGGGGATGGTGATCAGAGGGATGGAGCACCTTTCCTACAAGGAAAGGCTGAAAGAATTGGGATTGTTCAGCCTGGAGAAGAGAAGCTTCAGGGTGACCTCACTGCAACCTTGCAGTGCCTGAAGGGGCTGACAGGAAAGATGGAGAGGGAATTTTTGCAAGGAGGAGTGACGGGACAAGGGGGAATGGCTTCCCACTGAAAATGAGTAGCATTAGATTGGATATCAGGAAGAAGTTCTTCCCTGTGAGAGTGGTGAGGCCCTTGCACGGGTTTCCCAGAAAAGCTGGGTCCCCAGGGAAGTGGTCATGGTCCCAAAGCTTCCATATCTCAAGGAGCATTTGGACAACACTCTGAGGCACAGTGTGAGATTTTTGAGGTGTCCTGTGCAGGACCAGGAGTTGGACTAGATGATCCTTGTGTACCCTTTCCAACTCAGAATATTCGAGGCGTCTCTAAACTCCTTCAGAAGACTCTAGTTCTCCCTCTGGAGAACCAGAACAGCTTCTAAGACACGTTTTTGGGAGCAGAGGGACCTTTGAGTTGAGTTTATAGACCCCCAGTGGGGGAATGAAACACTTCACCCACTTTGAAGAGTTTTCTTCTCAAATCCTGCTGCAAGTGTGGAAAACAAAAGTCACCTGTCTGCAAATAATGAGTTGTGTCTGGCACTGCTGGGGAAACTCTGATATTTCTTCCTGAAAACTTTGCGGCGCCTCTTGAGGGACAATCCTACCCCTCCAGCACTATAAATAAGTAAAGAACAAGATGATCCAACATTTGTCAGAGAAATGCCTGCTCAGGAGAAAGGAATTCGTCAGCGGAGGATTTGCTTGTGTGATTTAGTTTTGTTTTCTTTTTTCCTTTTATTTTCTTCTCTTTTGTTCCGTTCCGTGGCCTGGAGCGCGTTGAATGGATTAAGATGGAAACAGTTGTCACCATCCCTGGGGGTATTCAAGAAATGACTGGATGTGGCACTCAGCGCTCTGGGCTGGTTAAGGTGGTGATTGGTCAAAGTTTGGACTTGATGGTCTTTTCCAGCCGAAATGATTCTGTGATATGGTGATTACAAGGATTTTTTTTCCCAGGTTCCAAAGTCTGAAGCCTTTAGGGATTAGAGCTGGAAGATAAAGTGGGCGATGCATGTTTTGAAATGGGGCTCAGCCACTGTGGTGGGTGTGAGGGTCCCTTCCCTGGGAAAGGGGAGATACGGCTGGGCATCCAAGAGGAGGAGGAACCACCATCCCTTCCAGTCACCCTCTGCAGGAGGTTGGGATGTTGTGTTCCAGGTCACTTGGACACACCGACCTCCTTGTCCCATCCCTTCCTTTCCGTCACAGTGCGTGGGTTTGGGTTTCCCATTTCTTTTTGCTCCCTTAGCGACACTTTTTAGGTACCAGCTGCTGACCGCTGACCCAGCTCATGACCCAGTTCAGAGAATCATGGAATGGTTTGGGTTAGATGGGACCTTGGAACAGCATCTGGTTCCAACTCCCCTGCCATAGGCAGGGGTGCTACCCACTAGACCAGCTTGTTCCAAGCCCTATCCAGCCTGGCCTTGAACATTTTCATGGGATGGGACCATCCATTTCATGCAGGCCCTGTCATCCATTCCCAGGGAAGCCTTCCCGATTTTCCTCCCCATTTTTCTGGCATTCCTTGAGTGTTGTTACAAGTTTCCCTGCAGGAGTGATTTCACTGCCTTGAGACAACGGCATCGTGTGGTGGGGAAGGGCACTTGGCTTCCCTTCTGTGGTAGATTATTTCCCATGTTATTCCGGAGTGAGTGGAGCCGCAGGTGCTGGTCCTGGTGTGCTGTCAGCGTGTAATTAACCCTTTCTCCCTAAATCCTTGGGGAAGGGAGACATGGTGGAATGGGAATCTTGGGTTACAAGATAGAGTTGCATGTTGCCCATTGGATGCATTCCAGTTCCTGTATCTCATTCCCACAAAATGGTGTGGTTGACTTGGCATGGATGAAATGAACATAAAAACTCAGTATGTTCCCTCTCTTTTGGGGAGGACAACGTATCCTTGGGAATTCCGAGGAAGCTTTCTCATCCTTTCCATCTTCCTCATGTTGTGTTGGAGGCTGGGGCAATCAGGGTCTGCACCAAGTCATCCACCATAATCCCATTGATGGACAGTAATGGGTTAAACCAGACTAATTCCATCACTTCTGAGCTTTTCGGTTGCACTCTAAGGGTCCCTAAGAAGTCCATCCATTTGGGAAATGGGATGGGGTCACGCAACAACTGTTACACCTCTGGGAGCTGTTGGGAGGTGCTTGGGATATGTTGGTTGCTTGTTGTGCAATCCAGTGTTGGCTTGGGGTGGTGGTGAGACCCTGGCACAGGCTACCCAGACGAGTTGTAGCTGCCCCATCCCTGGAAGTATTCCAGGCCGGGTTGGACAGGGCCTGGAGCAACCTGGGACAGTGGAAAGCATCCCTGCCCATGGTTGGAACTCTATGGTTTTTAATGCCCCTCCCAACCCAAACCATTCTGGGTTTCTTTGTTCACGATCCTGGAAGGTCAGTGGTTGGAGCTGAGAACTGAGAGCGGAGTTTGGGACCGTAATTCATGGTGGATGGAGCAAATCCATATTTCTCTGGTTCTGGGGTGTCATCTCAAAAGTTGCAGAGAAAACAGGGAAAACTGTTAACGTCGGCTTCCACGGCGGAAAATTGCCGAGCGCTCCGACGGGAGAGGCTTTAATCGACGTTCCCATATATTGTGAGCAGACAGGGATGGGGATTTTAAAGATCTCAGCAAATGCCGTCTTCTCTCCTTGATCCATTTATTTTTTCCACCAGTCCGTACCTCATGGGGTCCAAGAGGTGGGATCCCAACGTCCCACACGCCAATTTGGAGCACAAACTGGACTGGTGGTGTGGGCCAGATGCTTTTAAGTAGTGTGAGTGGTTGAATCCCAGTTTTGGGGGGTTTCAAGCACAGCTTTTTATGTTGTTTATTTAATTGGGATGCTGCTCTGTTGGGACTTCACCTCCCGGTGCCGATTGCTCCGGGATCTCCCTGCAATGGGACGAAGGAATCGTGAGCAGAGGGCAGAGGTTGGGACACCGGGAGTTAATTTCCTTTTATCAAGATGATAAAATCCCCCCTCCGCCTTCCCGGCTTTTGCCGCGTTAATCTGCGAACGGAGTCGGAATGTGACGAATGGCCTTAAAGTTGCTGTCAATTTTTTTCTTCCCAAATTCATTTGACATGAAAGTGAGAAGTAAACAGACAGCCTGTGGTTAAGCAGATAACTTGGAAAGCCTTTTCCATCACATTTAAAAACGGCCGTGTCATGGATTCTGCGAATTGGCGGCTCCTATTTTGTTTGATTTTATTTTGTCTGTGTGGTAAATTTTCTTTTAATAATCCCGACGTGGTTTGACGAGGTTTTAGGCCTCGGATTTTTTTTGAAGGGATGTTAAACCATTCTCCAAAATGACATCTCATTAAAGTGAAATTCATCTGCTGGGATTGGAGCCGTTACAGGCGGGAGGGAACAGTGACTCCCATTTGGAAATCCATATTTTTTGTTTCTATAGGAAGTACTTTTAATCCCTTTAATGAGGCTGGGATGAGATGCACAACCCGGATTGTTTTGGAGCAGCCCTGACATCTGGCCCAGCATAATCCAGTTTCTGTTCCGGACTGGTTTAGAGGCTTTAAAAAACAATGGCACCTCTTTGGGGCAAAGCTTGGGATTAATCCTCCCTGCTCCTGGTGCTCCCCCCTTCCCGAGAGACGGACACTGAGGAAAACTCACTCCTCTCTTCCGTCTTCCTTTGCTTTTTATTTCTTATCTCTGTTTCTTCTTCCCCATTTTCTCCTTCCTCTTTTTCCTCTTTCC
>NW_008246063.1:150193-153487 GCF_000691975.1 Corvus brachyrhynchos
TCTTTTTCTTCTTCCTTTCTCTCTTTTCCTTTTTTTGTTTCCCCCTTTTTAATTTGTTTTGCCTTTGCTATCTTTTCTTTTCCCTTTTTCTAGATTTTCCCCCTTTTACTTTATATCTTTTTTCTTTTTCCTTTTTTTTCTTCTTCCATTTTCACCTTCTTGCCTTTTTTCTCTTTTCCTTTTTCCCCCTTTCCTTTTCTCCTTTTTCCTTTTTCCCCTTTTCCCTTTTTTCTCCTTTTATCTCCTACCCTCCTTTCCCTTTCTTTTCTTTTCCTTTGCTTTTTCTTTTTCTCTTTTGCTTTTTTCCTTTTTTCTTTTTCCCATTTCCTCTTACCGTTTTTCTTTTGCTCCCTTCCATCCTTTTTTGCCTTTTTCCCTTTTACACTTTTTTCTTTTTTTTCCTTTTCCTCCTTTTTTCCTTTCTTCCTTTTTATTTTTCATGATTCTTTTCCCTTCTCCCATTCTTCTATTTCCTTTTTTCCTTTATTTCCCTTTTTTAACTTTTTCCTTTTTTCTCTTTTCTCATTTTATCTCCTTTCCTCCTTTCCCTTTTTTCCCTTTTCCTCTTGTTTTCCTTTTCCTTTTTCCCTTTTTTCCCTTTTTCTTCTTCCTCTTCCTTTTTTTCTTTTTTCTTCTCCCCCATTTTTTCCCTTTTCCCCTTTCCTCCTTTTTTCCTTTCTCATTTTCTTTTTCCCATTTTCCCCTTTTTTCATTTTCCCCTTTTCCTTTTTTTGTTTTTCCTTTTTCCCCTATTTTCTTTCCCCCTTAAAATTGTCTTTCATATTTTTCCTTTATTTCTCTTTTCTCCCCTTTTCTTTTTTCCTTCTTATTCCACTTCTCTTTTTTTTTTTCATTTTTTCTCCCCTTTTCCTTCCCCCAAACATCTCTCCCAGCCGGTTGCTTTCCCACCCGGCAAACTCAGCAGCAGATCCAAGTTGTGCAGCTTCCAGTGGGATTCAGGGACTCCACCACCCCCACTCCCTGCCCTGACTCCCCCATCCTCCCAGTCTCCCCAGTCCCATCCAGTTCCTGGGCAACCTTATGCTGCGGGGTTGTATTTTTCCTGCTTTTCCATGAATTCCAGGCTGCTGGCGCTGGGGGGAAGCGCTCCTGTTCCCTCCTCGCAGGGTCAGCCCCAGTAATCGAGCTCCACTTCGGAGGAAGTAATGAAACTAAAATAAAAGTGGGACTCAGGGGTTAATGACCAGCTCTAAATGCACATGAACATCCTTAGGAATAATGGGATTTTCCTTTTTTAATTTTGGTTAATGGAGTCGTCGTGTTTTGAATGGATTCCATTAAAAAGAAAACTGCCACATCCGATCCCGGGGACAGGGAGGGGTTATTTACTCGGCAGGGTGTTGTGTGGATCTTGGATCAGCTCTTCCCCTGGAGCCTGGAGCATCCTTGTTGGGGAGCCCAGCATTCCGTAAACCTGGAACTTTTCTTCCTGGGAGATCTGGCAGCTTCATCCTGTGCTGGAGCTGTATTGGATTTGATGATCTGAAAGGGCTTTTGCCATGTAATCCCTTGAGAGCCCCCCAGCCTGGCAGTGGCTTTCTGCCTCATGAGGTGTTGGATTTTCTGCACCCTTTGGCATGAGATTACAAAATCCCAGGATCATTTAGGTTGGAAGAGACCTCCAAGATCATTGAGTCCACCCTGTGACTGATCCCCACCTTGTCACCCAGATCAGAGCACTGAGTGCCACATCCAGCTGTTCCTTGAACACCTCTGGGGATGGTGATTCCACCACCTCCCTGGGCAGTCCATTTCAATTTTACTCTTTTTTTGTGAAAAAATTCCTCCTAAGATGCTCAAGTTGGATGGAAATGATCTGGAAGCCATCCAGTCCATAATTTGGAAAACATAATTGGAATTGTCTTCCTTCTGTCTCATTTCCCATCACTCCAAACCGAGTTGTGATGGTGCAAAACCACCGTAGGAGAGCTCAGTGCCACTCTTCCCGACCGGAATTGGCGGCATCCTCAGCGGGATTTTCATCTGGGTCAGGACAGCATTTCAAAATTGCTCTCCTGATTGAGACATCTCGAGTTATTGGGCTTCACAGACCAGTCTTGGAGGCTCAAACTCAACCCCAGGTAGATAAAACCATTCCTGAGGATGTTCAGCAGCTCCTGGTGGACTTTGGATTGTCAAGGGCCAGGCAAGAGCAAAGCAAAGGATGTGGTTTTGTTGGAATGTGTTTGATCTGCAGTGTGGATTTAGGGTCCTCAGCACCAGGTTGGCTCTAGAGATCTACTCTGAAAGGTCCCCACTACTTTTGGGATACTGTGGGTCAGGGACGAGGAGATTCTGGAACCCTGATGGAGTTTGCAACCAAAGGATCCTATCGAAAAAGATAAACTGAGATGATAAATGAGATAAAAAAAGGAGACTCTGCATTCCAGGAAGTGTTTGTTTGGAGAGGTGCAGGGGAGTCCCGAGTGGTTTGGGGTGAGGAACCATCTCCCAGTTCCATTGGGGTGCCACACAGGCATTCCCAGTCCCCAGGGCTGGACAAACCAAGGGGAAAGATCCCGTAGGGGCTAAAACCAGCATGGAGGGCATCGCTTCTGTTGTGTCACAGAGCAGAGGTGCTCATGGTGGTGCCACTTCTCAGCGAGCTCCTGGGCAACATCTTCCTGACTTGCTGCTGCCACCATTCCATTCCCATTCCATTGGAATTCCCATGGAATTTTGAGTTAATATGTTTTCCTTAGTGTTTCTAATAGGCTGAGAGCACATGCACAGGTGGCTCGAGGAGGATTTGCTCAGGAGCGGTTTTCATCAGCCAGGATTTCTTTCCCTCCTCTTTTGTGAGGCCTTTCCATGCTTTCCAAGTCCAGCAGCTGTCAGAGAAAAGAGGAACATCCTTAGTGAGGAATTTTAGAGGGATTAAAAGTTGGGATTTCGTGGCTATGGATCAGCGATTTTAGGTTGGGGATAGATTGTCTGGTGCAGGAACTCAGGTGAGAGGGGGAAAATGTGGGCTCAAGTAATCCAAGAGATCTTCCCCAGTGATGGGTGCCATCTCCAGGTGTTGGGACACCCAACTGGAGATGGTCATTCCCATGCCAAGGTGGAAAAACTAAAAAATTCTCTGAGTGCTCTGGAGCCAGGCTGGAAGAGCTGGGAGGGCCCAGCCTGGACAAGAGAAGGCTCCAGGGAGAACATAGAGCCCCTTCCAGTGCCTAAAGGGGGCTCCAGGAGAGCTGGAGAGGGGCTTGGGACAAGGGATGGAGGGACAGGACACAGGGAATGGCTTCCCCCCGCCAGCGGGCGGGGGTGCCC
>NW_008246063.1:153550-154375 GCF_000691975.1 Corvus brachyrhynchos
GCAAGTTGGGATAGTGGAAGATGTCCCTGCCCATGGCAGGGGTTTGTAACTGGATGGTCTTTAAGGTCCCTTCCCACCCAAACCATTCCATGATTCCATTACAAAATGTTAATTATGGCTGTGATGCTGTTTTTTATGGATTAGTGTGCAGTGTCCAGGCCCAGATGGGCTCCAAGCAACCAGGGCTGATGCCATGGGAAGGAAGCAGAGGATTGATCCTTCTTCATCCAGTCTTGGGGTAAATCTTGTTCAAAGTCCCCCAGGACCGAGTGTGGTCCTGTTGAGATTTGAGCTGGTCTTTAAAGCCCTTTAACCCTCTTGGTGCTGCTCACTCTGTCCCAGGGCATCCATTTATTCCTGCCCAGGTGCTCCAGGATAACATCTGTCATGGGACCACGAAGTTCCAAGTTGAACTCTTCCTTTTCTCCATCCGAATTCCCCAAATACCAGCTGTAATTTTAAATAATATGAATTTGATGGGATATTATTCACCTTTTCTAACCTGGACTTCAACAGCAACAGAGTAGCTTGGCCAGGTGAAATCTCCCTGAGAATAAAGTTTTCCAAATTGGCCACATGCTCTATTTAAAACTCATTTTGAAGTGATTTGGACCCTTTGGAAGTGGTTTTTCTAAGGCTAATTATCCCTCCTAAGAGCATCCCATTTGGAATATATTTTCCAGTGCTGGGTATTTACATGCTCCCTGTTTTTTCACCTGACAGTGACAGCTGTGGGAGAGAGGAATGTATTTAATTCCTAAATTTCTACTCTAATAAGAGATTAGTAATGGCAGAGCTGCTTTTTTTCCACCCTTTTCCCACTTG
>NW_008246063.1:154406-158564 GCF_000691975.1 Corvus brachyrhynchos
GTCGTAACTTCTCCAACCTTTTAGCAGATCAAGCCCTGAAGTTTTCCTGTGCCAATTCCGGTGTAAAAGTTGGAATTAAAGAGAAAAAACAGCCAAAAAAAGGAGGAAAGGGGAAGCGGAGCATGGCTGAATGGCAGCTCCACAAGGCATAAATTCCCTGAATTACTTCTTATCCTTATAAAATTGGGATAAAATTGGGATAAATTCCTTTAAACCTCATTGTGAGCTGCTGCACTGAGCCGAGTCCAACTGGTGCCGGCATCTGGGCTGAGCTCGGGGCTGTGCCCGGGCAGGAAAAAAAGGAGGAAAGGGGAAGCGGAGCATGGCTGAATGGCAGCTCCACAAGGCATAAATTCCCTGAATTACTTCTTATCCTTATAAAATTGGGATAAAATTGGGATAAATTCCTTTAAACCTCATTGTGAGCTGCTGCACTGAGCCGAGTCCAACTGGTGCCGGCATCTGGGCTGAGCTCGGGGCTGTGCCCGGGCAGGTCTCGGAGCTCGGGAATGAGCAATCCGGTTTTTGGGGGCAAAAAAGGTCACTTGGCAAGTGCTGGAGCATCGTTTTCCACTGATTAATTCTGTCCAGGCTAAGTAAACATTTAGGCTTCTTTCAGGCTGAAGGATGGATCCATCTGTTTCATCCTGGTGGGAGAAATCAGGGAGTGTCCTGAGCTGGAAGGATCATCAAATCCAACTCCTGGCTCTGCACAGGAACATCCCCAAAAAAGATACAAAATACTCTAAAAAAGATGGAGGAAACTCTTGGATTGGCAAATGCACAGGGATCCTAAATAAGATCTCCAAGAGCTTCACTGGGCAGCAGGATCTGTTTTCCAGGAGCTGGAAAGGGCTTCATGCAATGGAGGGAAGGAAAAGAAGGAAGGAAAGGAAGGAAGGAATTTGTACATCTCCCCCATGGGTCAAATTTCACCCTTGGGCTGAGTTAATGAAATTTCCGCATAAGTGTCTTTTGTACTCAACATGGAGAAAAATTCCTAAGTAATTATATATTCATATCCAAAATCTACATAATGTTTGGAAGATCTGCTGGAAGGGGGTTGGAATGAGATGATCTTTACGGTCCCTTCCAACCCAAATTGTTCCGGGATTATGTCATCAGCTTTCTCAGTCCCTGGGTGTTTATTTCCTTCTGCTGCCTTGGAAATAATTGGAATTAGCTCGTTAATACCAACTAATATCCCTCCTACCAGGTCTGGTCTCTCCCCAGCAGAGCACTGAGATTTCCTCTTTCTACACCCAAATTCTCTGTCTGACAGAGCTTCCTTTGGGATGAAGCCATTGTGTTCCCTCCAAACCTTGGTTTTATTCCGTTAGGGAATGTGTGGATGATGTAGGACTATCCAGTCTCTCCTTGGCTCTTCCCGGGCTGGATCCTGGCACCTCTGTGTGGATTCTGCACGAGGCCGGATTCGCCACTGCCCTTGGCACCGGCAAAGCCGACCATCTGCATCCGGCAGCTTCCCTGTTCCCGGTCCATCCATCCATCCATCCCCAGGTGCCAGTCAGACTCCGCAGCATCTGCAGCTCCTGCTGCCCTCCGGGCTCGCCTGGAAGGAGGATTTGCAGGAGGATATGGGGAGGTCTGAGAGGTCACAGCTGTTAGAGCTGGGAAAGTGGGAAAAAAAGAGCA
Organism: Corvus brachyrhynchos; assembly: GCF_000691975.1. Classification (NCBI taxonomy): domain Eukaryota; kingdom Metazoa; phylum Chordata; class Aves; order Passeriformes; family Corvidae; genus Corvus; species Corvus brachyrhynchos. The sequence continues at coordinate 156,063 of NW_008246063.1, forward strand.
GAGGGATTCCCAAAGTTGGCACGGATCCCGCGGCCACCTGTCCGTGAGCAGGAACGGTTTTCCAAGCTGAAATAACATTTTGATTGCAAATAATTTCCTTTAATCCCCCCCCAATAAGTGGAGATTTAATAATTGCTTCTGGAATTGTTGGTAGTGAATCCAGATCTGTGTTCCTGCCGTCCTCTGGTGTGGAAAGGAGGATGTTAACGGAGGCAATGAGGGGTGAATCTCTGGGGAAACTCCAAAGCTATTCCAGTTCAGGATATTTTATATGGAAAAAGGTTTTATGGCTCAATAAGGAGGAGCAGGGAGTGTCGAAGGTGACGTCTGTGCTGCTTTAAATTCCTTCTTAAACGCAAGGATAAAAGGGGGCAAAGGGGAAGCGTTATTTGTGTCTGGGAAGGAACTTTGTGGGAGTTGTGGGAGGCAGTGGGAATGTTTTCCTGTTCCCTCCCTCTGCAAAATTCCTGGTCTCTTCTGCATCTAAAATAACGCTGTTTCAACCCAAATCAGGGTGTGGAATCATGGAATCATTGTGGTTGGGTAAGCCCTCATTGAGTCGAACCATTCCTCCAGCACAGCCAAGGTCACCACTAAGCCATGTCCCCAAGTGCCACATCCACATGGCTTTTAAATCCCTCCAGGAACGGTGATTCCACCCCTGCTCTGGGCAGCTGTGCCAGGGCTTGATAACCCGTTCCGTGATAAAATTCATCCTCATGTCCATCCTGAACCTCTCCTGGCACAGCTTGAGGCCATTTCCTCTTGTCCTGTCCCTTGTTTCCTGAGAGAAGATCCCGAACCCCACCTGGCTCCACCCTCCAGTCAGGGAGTTGTGGAGAGTCCAAAGGTCCCCCCTGAGCCTCCTTTTCCCCAGGCTGAGTCCCCCCAGCTCCCTCAGCCGCTCCTGGTGCTCCAGACCCTTCCCCAGCTCCATTCCCTTCTCTGGACACACTCAGCTCCTCAATGTCTGTTTTTCTGAACTCCTGGGTTTTTAAGAATAAAAAGGTGATGAATAAGGAGGAGGAGGAAAGGACTTCCTTGTACAACATGTGAAGATGTGGGATTAGAATAATGGAATCATGGGATGGTTTGGGTTGGAAGGGACCTTAAAGACCATCCAGTTTCACCCCCTGCATGGGCAGGGACACCTTCCTCTACCTCAGGTTGCTCCAAGCCCCGTCCAACCTGGCCTTGGGACACTTCCAGGGATGGGAAGTCCACCACCTCTCTGGGCAGTCTGTTTCAATCCAGCAGGACTAACCAGATGTGCTGCCCCTGTTTGTAATCCTTGACATTAATTCTGTGTCATCCACGGGATTGTGGATGGACAGGGAATTAGGCAGGATGAATCTTACCCTGCACCTGCTTTCCAGTCCCGGCACATCCCATTGGGCAACTCCTCATGGATCTGCATCATTCCTACCTATGCACAGGTGACACCAACCAACTTGCAAACGTGAGGGAGGGCAGCGACTGCACTGGCCGGACCCAGAGCTGTGGCAAAATCCTCCGGAGGCTGGGATCCATCTGGGAGGGCATCTTGGCAAATCCTCTGTGGGAAATGCAGTAGGAAGTGCTTCGTGGAGCATCCAAGAACGCTCTGCCTGCCCAGGGAGCGCAGCTTTGGGAGCCTTTTTGCCTGCGTTGGTGAAACTCTCGCCTCCTATTTTTCCCCCTTTTTTTTCCCGTCGGCACTGCTGAAGTGAGGCTTCCTTGGGCAGGTTTTTTACAATTTGGATTTGATGAGAACAGTCGGTTACGACTCCCTGAGTGCTGTAAAAGTTGATGCGATGGTCGCTCCGCGCCTGTGCTCATTTTTATAATTTTTTATTTTATGAAACAGGACAGGGAGCTTAGTGACTTATTACTATTCATTTCGTTTCAATGCAGTAAATATTGATTCAGTGGGGGCTTTTCAATTTAAACCACTTGCCAATTATATAAAATATTACTGGCCTCTGGAATTATGCTTACGGATCCCTTTGGCTGCTCATTAACGAAGGAGCGCAATTTTTAGATCCCTTTGCTTTCATCATCCAAATAAATGGGCCAAGCTCCCTCTTCCCAGGGAAGGTGCTGTAGACTCAGCTCGCAGGGGCTTGACAGCCTCGATGGAGCTCTTAATTTGGAGCTGCTTTCAAAGGATTTTGTACGTCGGGATTTTTTTTCATTTTGAGACATTGAGGTCTGTTCCTCTGATTTTTCAGCTGTGGAACGACAGCTGGGATAAACGGAGCTCAGGTTCATCAGCTTCTCCCACTGTTGGGTCCTTGGATGTTGCTTGAGCTCCAAGGATCTGTTTACACCTGTCATGAGGAGCAGGATAAAAAGTTTAGAAAGAGGGAGAGGGGATTGAAACCTGACAGGTGCAATTCCAGTGGTGGAAGGGTCTTGTTGGCTGTGGTCACTTGGGGTTATCTGTGATGGACGTTCCCATGGCAAAACTTCCCATGGAACCAGCTCAGACAACTCACAAAGTGTTGCTTCAACAACAAATGC
>NW_008246063.1:158619-169662 GCF_000691975.1 Corvus brachyrhynchos
CCACCAGAGCTCATGGTGGTGGGACTGTAGGCCTGGGATGTTCCCCATGCATAGATGAGCCCATTTCAGAAGCTTTCCCTTCCTATTGTTGGACCTGTCCATGCTCACAGTCTCCTGTTGAGCCCTTTGGAGTGTGAGCTCCTTGCCGTGCTCCTCCTGGCATCTCGTCACTAGAAGGACATGAGATCAGGATCATGAAAACCTCGAGCTCCTTCTCCAACCCGTTTGTCCTGAGGCCACGGAGAGCGGGGCATGGATAGATGCAGGATATTCTAATGAGATTTGAAAGAAATAAATCAGACCTAGAGGAGCATCCCCACAGTTGAGAATTATCACTTTTGGGGGTTAATTACTGGGGAAGAAACTACCTTCAAGTGGTTTCAGGTGCCATCAAGATGAAAAGAGGGAAAAGTTGGGATTGACCTCAACTTCTCAACCGTATTTAAACCCAAATGAGAACGCGCAATGGTCAGGAGGAGACTCAGAAATCGTCTGGTTTAGCAGGAGCTGCATGAATTGGATCAATGTTAAAATGTGATTTAAAGCACGTTGTCAGTGGAGCAGAGGATTTGGCCAAGGATCTGGTTCCAAGGGTGAGTTACGACGCTGGATCTCGGGGCCAAGATGTTCTTCACATTATGCTTTGTGCAGCACTTAACCTGTGGTGGATTTCCCCAAAAATAACCAATGATGTGACCAAAAAGAACCTGGATGAGGCTTCAAATTGGAAAAGAAAGAGCTAAAACTCCACTGCTGTGGAGCCAACTTACATAATTAAACACTGGTTTAAATACCACTTTTAGGCCAGGTTTAAGGGTGGTAGTAAAGCAACTTTACAATAATCAATGGTTTTTAGACTGCCTGCGTAATTCAAACTCACCAGCCCCTTCTCCCCCAGTGGTTCAGAGCTAATCTCACTGATTGGTTGCAGCAGGATCAACACTGTCGCAGTGAAGGTGACCTGGAATCCCTTTGTGTGAGTGGGTTTTTGTCAGCTAAATTCAAGGAATTTATCCTTTTTTATGCAAAACCTCAGGGTAATGTATTCATCAGGTTGCTAGCTCACCTATTGCTGGAGATGAATGTGTATTATTTTAATGCTATGATTAATAAGGACTTTCTGAAGTCCTGCTTAAAGTATTCCCTAATGGTATTTGAGGACTTAATTTGAGTGTAAAGACGGGATAATTGTGGGGCATTGCAGCACATGGAAAGCGCTGGGAGTTTTGGAGCAAGACAAGAGCTTCCATGGGAGACTGGCACAAATTGTGGAAAGGCTTCCCCAGATCCCCTTGGAGTCCCTGTGTGCACTTCAACCTGAGGGGTTTTGCAGCAGCAGTGAGCTGGCAGAAGGGGGATTTACCCCTCGTGTGCCGACACAAAGAAGCCCGGAGGTCAAAGCTGAAACCCCTCTGGAAGGCGGCACTCGGTGCCCAACACACAATGAAAAAGGGGCAGAGCTCCTCACCCAAAAGGGGCCGTATCTTCCTGTCGCTGTTAAGCAGGCACGCAGGCGAAAGCAAAGAAGAAAGAGAGGGGACTCTCCATTTGTGTTCCACACAGGTTTATTGGGGTGAAAAGGCAGGGACAAAGAGGCCAAATTGGCAGGAGGGTCCAGGGATTTTATACTGGGTACAGAATAGTCAGGGAAAGGGATCTCAGCCAATGGGATAGAGACAAGCAGGTGGGATTGACAGGAAGGGAACCAATGGGAACAACACACAGGAGGGGCTTAGGGCAGGATCCAATGGGGGAGCGAGGAACAAAGAACTTTCTAGAACTGATACATATTAAACAAGGGAAATGAATATACATAACTGCATACATAAAACGGGAAGGTGAAAACATTAACCAATCAGGGAAAACATGCAAACATCAGAACAAAGAACTTACTGGTTTTCACCATGACTGCAAAGTTATATACTAAACTGGGGTTGCTGACCACCACAGCTGGTGGTCTGAGTTCTCCTCGGGAGACAAGTGGTTGGAGCCATGTGCACTGCCACATCAACCACTTTAGGATTTTTAATTGCTTTGTGAAATCATGGAATCATCAGATGATGTGAGTTGGAAAAGACTTCTAAAGATTATCTTTTTCCAATGCATGGGCAGGGGCACTTTCCACTCTCCCAGGTTGTTCACAGCTACACCCAACCTGGCCCTGGATACTTCCAGGGATGGGGCAGCCACAGCTTCCCTGGAAAACCTGTGCCAGGGCCTCCCCACACTCCTAGGGAACAATTCCTTCCCAACATCCCATCCATCCCTGCCCTCTGGCAGTGGGAAGCCATTCCCTGTGTCCTGTCCCTCCATCCCTTGTCCCACGTCCCTCTCCAGCTCTCCTGGAGCCCCTTTAGGCACTGGAAGGGCTCTGAGCTTTCCCTGGGTCCTTCTCTTCTCCAGGAGCAGGTTCCTTTTATTGTGAGGGAGACATGGAGTCGTTTGTCCTTGTTGAGTGAGTATTTATGATGGGAGCTCCGGATGGTGTTTCCTTCTGATTGGATTTCTGCAGCTGGCAGGAATTGCTGCCATCCTCCCCAAAGGTCCCTTTTCACCTGGCAGGACACACTGCAGCCTTTTGCCTCTTTATTCTTGTCCGTTGATTTAATCCGTGGCCATTGGGGTGGCCGGAACACCGGGATCTTCAGAATTTCTGTACTGCGCTGTGTGCATGGGTTGGATTTCTCCTACTCTTTTATTTTGAAATTTTTAAAAAATCCTGCTCAATATTCAAGGACCGTAAAAACGTTCCGCACTTATCATGAGCTGTTATCTCAACGACTCCTCACCATCATTAATAATCACTCTCAGAGTTCTGTATTGCTCTTCCTTATGGCTCCCGAGGCAAATCATGGATGCAGGGAAGGATTTCTAATGGTTGAGTCGCAGGCTGGGGAGGATCAGAGCTGTTTTGCCTCTTCCTGAAAGCAGCACGACAGGTTTGGAGTTGTTTCTGTGGGTCCTGGTGGCCACCTGCCGAAGGGGAACCTCCTGAACATGGTCCTGCTGTGTCCTCCTGCAGACGATGGCATCCATGGAGATGCTCCATGGGCATTTTGGTATCTACCTGGCATAGGGAGGTGCAAATGTGAACAGGTATCCAGGTGCATCCAAGGGGATGGAGGCCGGCCAGTCCCACCAGGATGCTGGGGAACCCCCGAAGCTCCCAAGCTTTGGTGTGAGATCTTTCCCCTTAAATGTATTTGAAAACCATAGAAGGGTTTGGGTGGGAAGGGACCTTCCAAGGTCATCAAGTTCCAACCTCCTGCCATGGGCAGGGACACCTTCCACTATCCCAGGTTGCTCCAAGCCCCGTCCAGTCTGGCCTTGGATGCTTTCAGGGATGGGGCAGCCACAGCTTCTCTGGGAATTCCATTCCAGTGCCTCACTGGGTGCTTGCGGGGAGGGGCCAGCCACAGCTTCTCTGGGAATTCCATTCCAGTGCCTCACCACCCTCCCAGGGAAGAATTCCTTCCCAGTATCCCATCTAATCCTGCCCTCTGGCAGTTTAAAGCCATCTGGTGGTTGGCAACTGGTTCTGAATGGCCCTACTTGAGCAGGGGGTTGGGCCAGATTTCCAGGGATTCCTTCCAGCCTCAAACATTCTGTGATCTCTCCTGCAGACCTCTGGGCATTGCTGTTGTTGATCATGGCACATCCTGTCTTGGGGCACTGGGACATCCAGGGGGATTTGAGATTTTTTCCAGAGAAGCTTTGGCTGCCCCATCCCTGGAAGTGTCCAAGGCCAGGTTGGACGAGGCTTGAAGCAGCCTGGTCTAGTGGAAGGTGTCCCTGCCTATGGCAGAGGGGTTTGAACGAGATGATCTTTAAGGTCCTTTCCAACCCAAACCATTCCAGGATTTTATGATTTTATGTCAAAAACTAACCCTGGGCTGGTGATTGGACTCTCCTACTACAAACCTGGAGACGACTTGGTCTTGCATGAACTCTGGGATATCTGGAATTGCTGGTGGATCAAAGAGCTCCCATTCCCACCTTTAGTCTTCCAAATAGATATTTCCAAACCCACCCTTGAATTCCCAATCCATGCTCCTCCTCCACCTGGTTTTCACTGCTGGGTGATGGCCTCGAAAGCAGTGACCCCTCAAAAGTTGACTGATGGGTGCCATCCCACTGGGAAAGGTGACTTCCCTCTTTCCTTCTCCAAGTCAGTAGTGGATTTTATTTTTTCCCCTTGTTTTGGGGGTTGTTTTTGTTTTCCTTTTTCCCAGCTCGGCGCGGTTTCGCGCTTCGGCCTCACGAGCTGGAACGCCTGGATTAATTTGTGGTTAGATCTCTGTTAAGATTGCATCCACTTCCCCAGTCAGCACTTAATTGGCAGTCGCTTGATTTAACAGCGTGGGAGCCGGCTCCGGAAAAATGGCTTGGATAAATCACTGCCTGACGCCAGAAAATAGATATAATCTCAACATTAACTACATTAATAGTAGCAGGAGCCGAATTAAGAAAGCCATAAAGTAGAGGCAGGAGAGTATAAATTATGGCCATCTCGCTGTCTTCTTCTCCAGGCTCTGCTTTCCTTCCTCTCCTGGCCGATGGGATGGGATCGCGCCAGTCTTGGCTCCAGTTGGCTCTGCTGGGGACAGGGAGAAGAGCAATTCCCACAATTCACACCATTCCCAGCTCATGGCCCATCTTTGGGACAACACCAGATTGGTCTAATCAGTTTTAGTGGTTTGAGATTGATTTAGGTGGATCCGGAATGTTGAAATCACGGATTTGATTTCTTCCCTCCGGAGTCTCGACTGGGGCCATGGGGTCTTTCATGGTCCTTTGGTCACATGGATTTCTAAGATGATTATTTGGGATTGGATAAGGGGAGAAGAGACACTTCCTAATGATGTGGATGGAAATCTTTGTAGGGCATGTGGTGAGGTGGCCAACTCCCAGCTCCTGGAGAGCCCTCAGCACATCCCTCGCTTGTGGGTGTCTGTGCTGTTGTTCCCAAGGGAAACTTTACCTTTATTTCTGGTCTGTGAAAACCAGGGAAATCAACTCGGGATAAGGGCTGCGAGGGCTTGTTTTTCCCAATGCTCTGGGTAATGGTGACCTTCACAACTTCTCCTGCTCTTCTGGAGTTCCAGGAGAAGTGTTCCTCCAGCTTCTGTGTGCTGTGGAATTGTAAAAACCATCCCAGCTCTTCCAGTTGTTGCTTTGTATAGGATTTTGATCCTTCCATAATTTATAAACAGTTTTATAAATTTGGAAGCAAATCTGGTTGGTTGGTTGTTTTTCCCTTCAGTCTGGTGTTAGGTCCAGCTTTGGTTCATAAGGTGACACTTCAGGATTTTCTGTGGACATACTGGAGTGGAGATGCTCCACGTGGAGATATTTGGGACTCCTGAGATGGAGGTGGAGGCTGAGCAGCTTCATGAGGACCAAACCCTCAGAGGGAACATGAGTTAGAGGTGTTGGTGGTACCTCCCTACTGGTGAGGGGGGTGCCATGCAGGTAATGCCCTAGAGCATCATAAAAATCCTTTTCCATCCACTTTTCCATAGAAAAATGTAAAGAGGGGGATGATGATGCCATGGAAGTTGCCTTGAAAGTTACATCCCACCATGTGGAGGATCAGGTCACAAGCTGGAGTGGTACAAGCTGGAGGCAAGTTTTGGGTTCATTTAGGAAGTTTTCTGCATTTTTCTGGTCGGCCTGGAGATTTTCGTGAGGTTTTTGGAAGTTTGGGAATTGTTCTTGGTCTGGTGTCAGCAGAGGGAAACAGCTCTGCAGGAGTCTGGTGTGGGAAGGGCTAATTTGAAGTTAATGAGAGAGGAAGAATTACTTTGTTTCGTCTTTGAGCACACGTTGAACTACTGTGCCAAAATTTGGGACAGTAGAGCCATTAAAATCCTATATAAATGAACCTCTTCCCAAATTTTCCCCCACAGTCCCTGATTAAAAGCATCTCTTGGTGTTTGGATGTGCAAATGCTGCTAGGGCTTTTATTTTATTTATTATTTTATTTAGTGATAAATTTATATTCTTTATTGATAAATAGTTTTATTTGCTTATATTTATTTTATAAATTTAGCTTGTTATCTATCTCTAGGAAGCATTCACATCACACAATCATGGAATAGTTTGGTTTGGAAGGGACCTTAAAACTCATCTCGTTCCAACCCCCTGCCATGGGCAGGGACACCTTCCACCAGACCAGGTTGCTCCAAGCCCCGTCCAGTCTGGCCTTGGACACTTCCAGGGATCCAGGGGCAACGCAGCTTCTCTGGGAAACCTGTGCCAGGGCCTCCCCACCCTCCCAGGGAAGAATTTCTTCCCAATATCCCATCCATGCCTGACCTCTGGCCTGTGCCAGGGCCTCCCCACCCTCCCAGGGAAGAATTTCTTCCCAATATCCCATCCATCCCTGCCCTCTGGCAGTGGGAAGCCATTCCTTTTGTCCTGTCCCTCCATCCCGTGTCCCAAGTCCCTCTCCAGCTCTCCTGGAGCCCCTTTAGGCACTGGAAGGGGCTCTGAGCTCTCCCTGGATCCTTCTCTTCTCCAGGCTGGACATTCCCAGCTCTCCCAACCTGGCTCCAGAGCAGAGGGGCTCCAGGCCTTGGAGCATCTCCGTGGCCTCCTCTGGACTCGCTCCAGCAGCTCCACGTCCTTCTGCTGTTGGAGACCCCAGAGCTGAAGGCAGCTGTGCAGGTGGGGTCTCACCTGAGTGGGGCAGAGGGGCAGAATTCCCCCTTTCCTGCTGCCCACGCTGTGGGATGAGCCCAGGACACGGGGAATTTCTGGGTTTCCATTGCCGGGTCATGTCCAGCTTCTCATCCACCAACACCCCCAAGTCCTTTTTTCTCAGGTTTGTCCTGACCTTTTCAACTTTAATTCCAGCTTTTTGGTTCAGTTGCACCCGCCTTCGCCACGTCCCGTTTTCTCCCCTGGAAATGGATTTTTAAAAGCGTCATCTTCCAGCGAATTTTCCTTTCCATCTTGTTGTTTATTAGGCTCTTAAAGGCAAAGCTTGTAATGCATCCATTGATCCAAATTCCAATTGAAGAGATGTGAGCACATAAAATAGTCCCGACCCTTTAATAATGGAGCGATATCCTTTGGAATGTAGGCAATGCAATTAGGACAAGGAACCAACCCCCTGCCCCTTGATGGGGGCCTTTGAATCATTTTTATCCATTCTGTATGTTCCGAGTTGGAGCTGAGTTCCTTTAAGTGTCTTCCCGGTGAGTATCTGATGGACTGACGCTCTCAGAAGTGTCGGGCCTTTTTTTTTTCTCTTTCTCTTGGAAGCAGATCCAAATTTTTATAGATCTCTATTTATTAATTATGCATGTCTACATTTATAAAATATATATAATGTGTATTTTATGTGTGGATAGAAATTGGGTGGATGGGCCGAGGCCAACGGTGTGAGGGTCAACAAAGCCAAGTGTTGGATCCAGCACCTGGATCACGGCAACCTCGTGGAATGCTCCGGGCTTGTGGATAAAGGGCTGGAGAGATGGAAAAGGACTTGGAGGTGTTGGTGGCAGTAGCTGGACATGAGCCCAGGTGGGCAAGGAGGCCACTGGCACCTGACTTGTACCAGCCATGTTGCGTCCATCCCCCTGTGCTGGCACTGCTGGGACACCTCCCATCCTGGCAAGAATTTTGGGACCCTCACCAGAAAGACGTTGAGGGGTTGGAAGGTGTTCAAGGAAAGGAATGGAGCTGGGAAGAGACTGGAGCACCAGGAGTGTCTGAGGGAGCTCAGCCTGGGGAAAAGGAGAGACCTTTGGGCTCTCCACAACTCCATGACTGGAGGGTGGATCCAGGGGGGGTTTGGGATCTGCTCCCAGGGAACGAGAGACAGGACGAGAGGAAACAGCCTCAAACTGCACCAGGAGAGGTTCAGGTTGGACATCAGGAGGAATTTCTTCATGGAAAGGGTTGGAATCAGCTGCCTGGGGAGGTGGTGGAATCCCTATCCCTGGAGGTGTCCAAGGAATGCCTGGAAGTGGCACTCAGTGCTCTGGTCTGGGTGACAAGTTTGGGATGAGTGACAGCTTGGACTCAATGGTCTTGGAGCTCTTTTCCAACCTAAGTGATTCCATGATTCCATATATGTGTGTATATACACTTATCTGGGCATGCACAACACTGATATTAATAAATATTTGCTGGATCATGGAATTACAGGGATGCTGAGAGTTCATGCCAAGGAATCAGAGCTGACAGTGCTGCTCCAGTTGTTTTGTGGATCAGCTTATAAATTATGTGGAGACCACAATATTGGATAAATCCATGGATATCCAACTACCTGCTTTAAATTTGGAAAAATAAGCTTGGAGTCAACACCTGACTTTGTTATTTACGCCTTAAATTTAATATAAAGGCAGGAAAATCAACTCTTCAGGGAAAAAAAAATCATTTATACACTTCTCCCTGCCTTTGTAGCTAAATTTAATTTTAATTTTCAATTAATTAATCAAATTTAAATTTAATTTTCAAAATGCATCGTCTGTGGATGTGTATCCACCCCTAGTCCAAGCCGTGGGCATGGGGTTTTCCAGAGGCAGCCAGTAGCTGGTGTTTTCCCAGCGGATAATTCCCTTTAGCGTGGCCCTGCTTAACTTCTTTAACCTCTTCCGTGCTGAGTTCCTGTTTTTCCATGGAATCCTGCTCCTTGTCCGAGATATTTGCTTTAATTAAAATGTATCAGCTGTTCTGGCTCTTCATAGTATTATTGCTGTTTCCTGTGTGAGGAAAAGAGCATTTAAAGGGAAAATATCTTCGGAAAAAGCAATTATCCCAGGTATTTTTGGAAAGCAGGCAGGAGGGAAGGCCTCCAGTGGGATTTGGCTCCGTGTCTGGCTGATTATTGTGATAAATATTCAAAGTTGGAGCTGTTTGGGTTGGGATACGGACACAGCATTGGAATGATCCTCGGCAATTAGCCTTCCTGGGATATTCCAGCACTTGGAGCACGTCCAGAGCTCTGAAATGGGATTTACAGGGATGAGCAGAGGGAGGAGTATCACTTCTGTGCCAGGATGGGAAGGTCTAGGACCTGCTCTCACTTTCCCTCTGATTTTAGCCCATCACTGAGGGTGGTAGGACACTGTCTGGGAGGGATTAAGGATTAATCCACATGGACACAGGTCCTGGAGCTTCCCAAACGGTGCCACTAAAGCCGGCAACACCTGCCTGGAACGCTGCGAGCTCCATTTCAGCTAATCAGAGTTAAACCCTAACGAACTTTGTCCAATCGCCTGAGCTAATGGGGGTGAAAGGAATCTAATTAACGGGACAATAGTTCCCGGTCTTCCCGGTGTAATCACTGATCCGCCGCCGGCATTAGAGCAGCAGGATGGAAAGCCGAGTATTAGGGACCGTCAGCATTTCCATTCTCAGGCTCAGCCTAAGCGGTTTAACGGGACCTTGGCAGGGGGGTTTGGGCTGAGACTTGACCTACCTTGAAAACAGCTTCATGTGGGCAAATTGTCTTCTCCAAAGCATCTTTTGTCTCTTCTCCAGGGAGGTGTTTTCATAGCACAGACTTTGCTGGAGAAGCTGGAAATGTTTCTGATCCTGCTGGGGCTCGCTGTGGGTGGGATCAGGCCCAAGGCTGGAGAGAAACCAAGGAGATGGTTTGGAGTTGGGCTGTCAGGGAGTGGGGAGGACGAGAGAATACAGCCTCACATTGTGCCAAGGGAAGTTTAGATTGGATATCAGGGAGAACTTCTTCATGGAAAGGGTTGTCAAGCATCGGAACAGGCAGTGGTGGAGGAAGGAGGGAAGGGTTAGATGGGATATTGGGAAAAAAATCTTCCCTGTGAGTGTGGTGAGGCCCAGGCCAGGCTTAAAGAATGGTTTGGGGTGGAAGAGATCTTGAAGGTCCCACCCCCTTCTGTGGGCAGGGACACCTTCCACTGTCCCAGGTTGCTCCAAGCTCCATCCAACCCGGCCTTGGACACTTCCAGGGATGGGGCAGCCACAGCTTCTCTGGGCAACCTGTGCCAGGGCCTCAGCACCCTTCCAGGGAACAATTCCTTCCCAATATCCCACCTATCCCTGCCCTCTGGCAGTGGGAAGACATTTCTGCTTCTTGTATGCCTCCATCCCTTGTCCCAAGTCCCTCTCCAGCTCTCCTGGAGCCCCTTTGGGCACTGGAAGGGGCTCTGAGGTCTCCCTGGATCCTTCTTTTCTCCAAGCTGGACATTCCCAGCTCTCCCAGGACAGTTCCACCCCTGCTCTCCTCACCTGGCCACACCAATCCTTCAGTACAGCCCATCACAAGGCAAATTCTTTCCCTGTTTTCCGTGCTTGGTGTGTGGAGCTGGTTTTGTATCCAGGCTCTCCATCTCCCGCAGGAATGAATTTGGGTTACAAACAATAGCAGGGATTTAGCAAAGAGGGGCAGGGAAAAGAGCTCTCCTCTCCCACTGCTCTGAGCTCCTAGAGGTGATCCTGGCTCTACTGTGTTTTTTGGAGGATTTTGGCAGGATTTCAGGGCTTTCCCTGGGTTCAAGCGGGATGATGAGCCCAGCAGGGGCTGCCAAGTGCCGTGTGGAGCTCCAGCTTTTCATGGACACAATGGAGAGGTGAAAGGGAACGGCAGTGTGGGGCTGAATGGCTTCCAGAGGGAAATGGCAATAAATCCAGTGGGAGGGAATAACGGCACACATGAGGGAAGGGATGGCATCCAGAGGGACCGTAACAGGCTGGGCCAGTGCAAACCTCGGGAAGGCCAAGGCCAAGGTCTTATCCCAGAGATAAATCCAGGCTGGATGGAGAATGAATTGAGAGCAGCCCCAAGAAGGATTTGGGGGTATTTATATGGGTGGCTGAAAAACTGAATGTGCCCCATCTATGTGTGCTGGAACCCAGAAATTCCCTGTGTCCTGGGCTCATCCCACAGCACGGGCAGCAGGAGAGGGGAATTCTGTTCCTCTGCCCCACTCAGGTGAGACCCCACCTGCACAGCTGCCTCCAGCTCTGGGGTCCAACAGCAGAAGGACGTGGAACTGCTGGAGTGAGTCCAGAGGAGGCCACAGATGTGCTTCGACAGCTGAAGCCCCTTCG
>NW_008246063.1:169952-175906 GCF_000691975.1 Corvus brachyrhynchos
CCCGGTTGGAGTGGGCTTGGAGCAACTTGGGATAGTGGAAGGTGTCCCTGCCCATGGCATGGGGTTGGACTGGATGATCTTGAAGGTCCCTTCCAACCCAAACCATCCCATGATTCTATAGAATGTTCCCCCTCAGTTTAGCCCAAAGGTGCCTGTAAATTTTACAGCCCTTTGAGAAGGCACTGCAGGGATATTGGGATATTTTGTTCATACCTGGGCCTTTCCAAGTGGAATTCTTTAAGGAGAAAAGTTATCCTGTCTATGCAAAGACTGGGGAAAGGCCTCATGCCTAGGAGAGGTGGAAATTGGGAAGAACCACGAAAAACCCCTCCACAAGCCTTCACTGCAGGTGTAATCCCATGTTCCTGGTTTTTTGGGTTTTTTTTGAGGAATCTCTGTTCTCATTGGTTGATAACCATTTAATTTATTTGCAACTATTTTCCTTTCCAGGTCAGGGGGATTTATTGGGAAGGTACGTCTTTATTTAGGTAATTAAGGAGCTTAATAGGTGCTCATTGAAATTCATAATTTTCCCCAGGTTTTGAAAATGCTAAATGAGATCTGGGCTGGATTATTTTTTTTTTCCTTGAGATTAACATTAAGCTGCATTTGAATGGAAATTCAGATTCAATTGAACCAAATTAAAATAGGGGGTTTTTTTTAAAAGTGTTTGTTTCATAATTAGAAGTAATTATTGAAAGGAGGGAATTGTTTATGGGTAAATTAACGAGTTTTTGCTGGTCAGTGTGTATTTAAAACTAATGGATCCTGTGTATTTATGGGTGTATGTTGGGAAAAGAGACATCCCTTTCTATTTTTAATTTCCAATCACTTTTCCAACCTCAAATATCATCAACAGTGGAGTGACTAATTTGAATTATCCCAATCAGGTTCTTTAAATAAATTAAATCTTAATGTAGAAAGTGTTTATTTGAGGTTTGACCTTTTTATTTTAAGGAGAAAGCATCGATGTTGATAAAAATCCCATAAATCAAACCTTTCAGTGAAATTACTTGCTTTTAGCTGTAGATTTGGGGTCCTCAGGGATCTGGTGGGTGAGGATAGCGACAGAGCAGCTTCCACAGGAAAGTGGTGAAGCATCTCGAAGCATTCCTGGTGTGTTTGAGGAACACTTTTAACCCTAAATCCTGTGTTGTTTGCTAAGGAATGACAAATGACTGAGGAAAACATGATTTTTTTGGTTTTGTTTTTCTCCCAAATGGGGATTTTCCATTGCCACCTTCAAGGCTTGTGATGGATGAGCTCTCCCTCCTTCCTCACCTCTCTCCCTGTTGCTTTCCATAACCATTGCCCCCGCGATGATCCGCTCTTTCCTTGGGATTCAAATGCCGGCATGCAAATGTGATTTCTGACTATGTAAGGATTACTTCCAAAAAAAATATAAGCTAAGCCCAAGAAGAAATCCAATAGTAAAAGAAAACCATTCTTTAAGAGCCACTTGTATCGCCGCCAGTGCCAGGAAATCCTCTCCGTTTCAGCTGGCTGGAAGCGCCGCCGGGATGTTCCTGCTCTGCTCCTGGGGTTGTGTTTAATGTAGAGACGTCAAATACTCTAAAAATTTTCTATTTCAAATAGAAGGGAATTTTTGCAGGGGTTTGGGTGGGATTTTTGGATCGCTTGGTCTTGTGTTGATGGGGGGATGGGGGTGTTAAATCTGAGCACGCTGGAGCGACTCGTCCTTGTTTTTAACCTTTGTTTTCCATGTTGGCTTGGAAATCTCCTGGTTTTTTCCTTTTTATAGATTATTTTAAGAGGAACTGTGTTTTCCCAGCATCACTCGCTGGCTCCCGGCTGAAGTTTTGGTGGTTTTACTCCATTCTGAGCAGCTTTGCTGTGTTTGGAGGCGAGGAAAGCGCCTTGAGCTGGGCAACACCTGACAATTGACTCCACATTATTGTGCTGAGCCCTTTTTCCCCCTCTTCGTCCACTTTGTGCTGTTGGAAGAAACATTTCCATTTCCTAAGGGATTTTCCTTCAGGAAAGCTTGGAGAAAGGGTCCAGATTTTCTTCTTTTCAAGTGATGTGAACTTGGTCAAGGAGAGAAGACTGAGGGAAATTTTGTACACCAGCCACGGTGTGACCAAAGGACCAGGGCAGTGCCTGTCCCCTGTGCCTGGAGCATGTCCAGGGAAGGGAACAGTTCTGGGAATGGAGCTGGAGCACCAGGAGCAGCTGAGGGAGCTTGGGGGGCTCAGCCTGGGGAAAAGGAGGCTCAGGGGGGACTTTTGGCTCTCTACAACTCCCTGACAGGAGGGTGGATCCAGGTGGGATCGGGATCTGCTCCCAGGGTAAAAGGGACAGGAAAAGAGGAAACAGCTTCAAGTTGTACCAGGAGAGGTTTAGGTTGGATATTGGGAAGTTTTTTTTCATGGAAAGGTTGGGCAGGCATCGGAACAGGCTGCCCAAGGCACTGGTGGAATCCCCATCCCCGGAGGAATTTAACATCCATGTGGATGTGGCACTTGGGGATGTGGCTTAGTGGTGGTCTTGGCAGTGCTGGGGAATGATCTTGGAGAGCTTTTTCTACCTAAAAGCCTCTAGAATTCTCTGAAGGACAGAGCAGGGTGGTGTTTAATCCTGGGAAATCAGACTTGGTCGACACGAGCACCTGCAAAGCACCAGCACGAAATGTTAACAGTGAGGCAAAGTTGCTGCTTCAAGAGATGCACTGGAAAAGGCTGAACCTCAACCCGACAGAATCATGGAATGGTTTGAGTTGGAAGGGACCTTAGCATTTTTCCAAACTGCTGCCATGGACAGGGACACCTTCCACTAGCCCAGGTTGCTCCAAGCCCCATCCAACCTGGCTTTGAGTGTTTTATCAGCCTGGGACTTCCCTTCGTAACGTTTTTAGCACCAGACTCTGATTTTCCCCAGAGTCAGCGTCGAACCTGCGCCGGCTACGCCGCTGTTTTTAAACATTTTTATGTCATTCCTCCACCCCCTCTTCATTAAAAATTTTTCTTCCGCTGTCCACCCCGGGGGTGGGGGAAAGACAACCCTCAACCTTGTGTAGTCAAGGTTATGGCGATAAATTCCGGAGCATTGTCACTTCTATTCGGAGTAAATTGGCCGGCCGCTCTCGGGCTGAAGGGGAGATAATTTGCTGTAGTATTTCAAATGGATTAGAAATGGATTTGAAGGGAAAGTTCATGCCTCCCATTACAAAGGCTAGAAAGAAGACTGTCTTAAGGCACTGTTCACACTCTGGCCTTCATTATCCACGCTTAATACCTTTCCTATTTTCCAGCGTTAATGAAATTTCCTGCCGGAGCGGGGCCTTGTGGACGGACGGGAGGACTCTTTAGATCCGCAGGATGCGCGGCAGAAAGGGAATTACAAGGCCCTCGTGTCGAGGGGCCCGGTGTATTCTTCAGGTCCTTGGCCCGGCTATTATCTCATTAATTTTATCCTCTTTTGTCAATACAGTTCATTTCCAAAGGCCGTCCTTTCCATTAGGGTAACAATTCCACGGAGAGCTGGGATCCCGCTGCCGATGAAAAGCGAGTGGGCGTTCGGCTCCGTGCCCTCGCCGGTGGCTTTTTCCCGCCACCGCCAGCTTGGATGTCACTAAGAGGGAGGGGGACACACACTGGTGGCTGTGTTGGGGCCACACAACCACTTGGGAGCAACAACTTGGATGGAGAGGGAAATAAAGGGTTCCTGCGAGTGAAGGTTGGGAAGTTGAGTTCCCTCCCCGCGCTGCTCTGTGTGCATGGTTTTTCCATATAAAATGTGATTTCCCTTACATTTTAAATCTTGTGGGGTTCCTATAATATAATAAGTATCCTAGCTAGTATAATAAACAATGAATACAGTAAATATTCTAATAAATAATATTTTAGATATGTAAAAGGATGAGGGGATATCCCTGCTTGGACATTTGCACCGCCTAGAAGGTGGAAATGGAGGTGGCCAAGCCTCCAGTGAGCTCAAACTGAGCTCCTGGTTGGGACTCCCCATCCCTGGAAGTGTTCAAGGACAGGTTGAATGGGGCTTGGAGTGACCTGTTCTACTGGAAGGTGGCCCTGCCCATGGAGGGGGGATTGGAACTTGGTGATTTTGAAAGTCCCTTTCAACCCAAACCATTCTGTGATTTGATGATTCCATGGCTTCGGTCTGGTGGCGCTGGGGCCTTGGCAGCCCGAGCAGATGTTCTGCAAAAGCTTTGTTTGGAGACCACCCAGAAGTCACTTTTCTACCTCAAAAATCCAACAAATCTAAATGAGAGGAGGTTCAGCCCCACTCCCTTCGGGGAATGAGATGAGTTTTGATGCTCTTCGCCCAAATCCTTGAAAAAATCATAGGTTCATGGAGTGGTTTAGGTTGGAAGGAACCTTAAAAATCATCCTGTTCAAACCCTGTGCCTCAGTGGGAATGTTCTGATACAGTGCCTGTGTTTGGAGGCTCCCTCAGTTTGGAGCTTGGCCATCCCTAAGGAATTCCAAAGAAGAGAGAGGCGTGCAGCCACTGGAGTGGCTGAGTGCAGCAAGGCAGGAAAATAAATATCTCGAGGATTTGTGGGATTCAACCAACTGGATCTTAAACTGGTGCTTAAACCAGTGTGAGTCAGGCTTAGGTGGTGTGAGCACGCCCTGGGACTGTGCAGGGCTTGGGATGGGTTGGGTTTTCTTGACCTTACAGCCAAAAAAAATTTGAATTTATTATATTATCTCATATATGTGTGTATATGTGATAATATAATGTATTAAGGCATATATAAAATTTATATTCAATATATACTGAATATATCTCTATAGATACAGAATATTTTTAATATATACAGATACATCTACATGTAATATATAGATATAACTATATAGATACAATATCTATTTAAATATATTAAATATTCTACTGAAATATATTTATCCTGTATATATATTTGTCTGTATATAGTTTATCTATATATCTGTATAGTGTATCTACATATCCATATATCCATGCCTTGAGTGCTGCCACAGCTGTGCCACATCCCAGCCTCTCCCTACAAACCAGAGTGGGAAATGTTGGATGAACCCCTGGCTTCTTCCCTCCCCTCTAATAGACTTAAGGAAAATATGAAATGTATAATATGTAGAAAATTATAGCTATATATTATATCTATTACCTATTTATTAGTGAATATATGTAATTCAATATATATTCTGTATATTCAATAATATATGAATAATACAAAGTGCTAAGAATAAAAATAGTATCTGGGCCCCATATAAACTCTCTCTAGGTATTATTAAATAGATATATTGAATATATCTAGATATTATTGAACATATATGATTCAATCTATGTATTCAGTGCATATATTCAATAGTATCTGGAGATAATTGATGGATATACAAGGCCCAGAGAATACAGATGGTAATATATGGATTTATGTACAAAAGTATCCATATTTATTGTTCTATATAATATATAGGTCTTGTATTTCAATACATAGAGTATATATGTTCAATAATTTGTGTATCTGTATGGAAATAGATGCGTGTGGATATCTCTATATTTTACCCAGAGATAACATATAGGGAATATATGTAGAATTAGAAGAAGTCTTTGAAGGGACTGATTTGGCTGGGAAAGAGGAGCCCAAAATCCATTGGCACTGCAGCCCCTGTGAATGAAGGAATGGAGCATCCTGGGGCCTCCCAGGGATGTGTCACTGGGAGGAAGAGGAGATGGATGGAGCTGAAATGGGTCTTGCCACAACCGTGGTGAAGTCTTCATTAGAATCGTGGAATGGGTTGGGTTGGAAGGTTAAAGATCATCCGGTTCCATGGATGTCATGGCCAGGGACACCTCCCACTACCCCACGTTGCTCCAAGCCCCATCCAGCTTGACTTTGGACACTTCCAGGGATGGCGCAGCCACAGCTTCTCTGGGAACTCCATTCCAGTGCCTCAGCACCCTCCCAGGGAAGAATTCCTTCCCAATAT
>NW_008246063.1:175939-178465 GCF_000691975.1 Corvus brachyrhynchos
CTTGTCCTGTCTCTCCATCCCTTTTCCACAGTCCCTCTCCAGCTCTCCTGGAGCCCCTTTAGGCACTGGAAGGGGCTCTGAGGTCTCCCTGGATCTTTCTCTTCTCCAGGTTGAACACCCCTAGCTCTCCCAACCTGGCTCCAGAGCAGAGGGGCTCCATCCCTTGGAGCACCTCCATGGCCTCCTCTGGATTCGCTCCAACAGATCCATGTCCTTCTACTGCTGGGACCCCAGAGCTGGACACAGAACTCCAGATGGGATCTCAGAAAAGCAGAGTAGAAGGGGAAAATCCTCTCCGTCATCCTCCCGGCCATTGGATATTTGATATCATCTTTATTGCCCCCGATATGGCCACAAGACCTTTCTTCAGGTCTTGCATCCAATGCTGGATGCATCCTTGGCCTTGCTGGAGTTTTCTGGGATGTGCTGGGTGATCCGTGAGTGACCCAAGTGTCCCTCATGCCATCTCCACCTTCAACCAACGGCGCCACCGCTGTGAATCTTTGCGAGTCACTAAGGCTCGATGCTCCTCTCTGGAGCAGTTCCATGAGGAGGAGACCCTGGGGGAACTGAAACGAGGAATTTATCGAATTCCCATCCCCTTCCACAAAAACCAGGCAGCAAATTTTCCGAGCTCGGTAGCCAGTGGCAACAGCCCTCCGGAATGAATAGGCTGTCACGCTCAGCATTAGGAAATGTAACTATTCCATTTTCCAGCTCTCTTTTTCTTTGGAGCACATGTTCATTTAAAGGAAATGCTCTCCGGGGTTTGCATTCCGCTGATAGGATAGCGGGATCTTAATTTACGGATATTCTCCGGTAATGCGCGGTTTATATACGTTCTGCTAATAGCATTATGAGCATAGTTTGGGCTAATACAAAATTAGAGCTCTAATTTGCATAAACAAATTACTGTTTGGATTAGCGCTAAATGAGGAAGGCGACTGATATTGGAGGAGATTTGATTTGGCTGCAGTGGCTCTATTTGGATAATGGGGGATGGATAGGAATGAGCTGGGAGGCTGCGTTGTGGGTTGGGAGGGAGGTAGGATGGTGCAGCAGATGTCGGGTCATGGAGTGGACAAGATTTTGGGTGGCAGAGGAACCTCTCTGGGACATATGAAGAGGTGGGGATTGGCCTCTTCCCTGTCAACCAGCAACAGGATGAGAGGAAATGGCCTCAAGCTGTGCCAGGGGAGGTTCAGGTTGGACATCAGAAGGGATTTCTTCATGGAAAGGGTTTTTAAACATTGGGATGAGCTGTCCAGGGAGGTGGAATGGAGCCCTCATCCCTGGAGGTGTTCAAGGAATGCCTGGACATGGCACTCAGTGCTCTGGTCTAATTGACAAAGTGGTGATTAGTCACAGGTTGGACTTCATGGCCTTGGAGGTCTTTTCTAACTGAAAAGATTTTGGGATTCTGTGATATTTATCCCTCAGGTGTCACTTCAGGACTTCCTGGTCCTTCAGAATAACATTATGGGCAGCAGTAAATGGATCGCGATTCCTGATCCATCTGCATCCCACTGCCTCAATATTGGTGGGGTTTGTGAATTTAGGGAGAATTGAGGAGGTGGGGACACATCCCCAACCCTGCCCATTGGACCCCGCTGAGGTCCAGCATCAGCTCCAGGTGACAGATGGGGGATGCAAGTGCTCTTGGGTGACTTGTCCCATGCGGCGATTGAGGAAAATCCTTCCCAAGAGCCAGATTTGGGGGCAGAATAAAAATATCAAAGTTGTGGTATCTGATTAATAATAGGAATAATGATACCAAAAATACAGACTAATGGAATGTTTTGGGTTGGAAGGGACCTTAAAGACCATCTAGTTCCAAACCCCTGCCATGGACAGGGTTGCCACCCTCTGGATCAGGTTGCTCAGAGTCCCTTCCAACCTGGCTTTGACGCACTTGCAGGGATGTCAAAGCTTGTAGAGCTCCATAAAACTTGGCTAAGCTCAGTGAAGGTCTCACCTTGCTGATTCTCTCATGGGATTGCATCCACATTTCCTTATTTCTGCCGGGGCTGGAGGTGCAAGACAAGGGTGGGAGAAGTTGGGAGAGAGTCCTTGAAGGTCGTTCTTTTGGTGTCAGTCATGAGGAATCAGAGCTTTTCCTCTGTCAACAGCAAGAACATCCCGGGTTCTTCCATAGATCTCCTTCATTCTAGTGGGAGCTGTCCCTGCCCACGGCAATGGGGTTGGAATGAGATCTTGAAGATCCCTTTGAACCCAAACCATTCCATGAGTCTCTGATCCCATGGTTTGCTCATGAAGCAGCACCTCCTTGTGACATTCTCCCAAATTTGGGCTGACCTTGACTTTATTTTTCCTGCAGGTCCCCGTTGTTAAATCAAACCCGACCCTCACTCCAAGGTGGCAAATCCCAGCTCGTCCAACAGCACTGGAGGAGCAAAGGCTTCTGCTGCATCGGCGGGGTCATGTACCGGGTGTCGGCCAACAAACTCTCCAAAACTTCCAGCAGCCCTGTCCGGGTCAGGGACCTGAGCACCAAAACTCCCATCA
>NW_008246063.1:178515-181168 GCF_000691975.1 Corvus brachyrhynchos
TCCCAGCCCGTGGGTTGCGACCCATCCTCTGGCCTTGTAGGATTCCAGATGTGAAGGTGGTGGACATCCATGGTGCCAAGAGCTGTTCTTGCTTTACAGTAGCTCTGAAGGGGAAATAATGTTGGAGAAATTTAAGGTTTAGGAAAACTGAGGTTTTTCTTGCATCAGACTTAGTTCAAGCTTGTGGAGATGTGCCGTTAAACTTGGTTTAACGAGCAAAGTCTTGGGTAACTGCAAACAGCACCAGGAGGTTGAATGTGCTTGAGATGCTCATCAAATTATGTTCAATATTGACCTAAAAATTTGGGAAGATCATTCTCCTGATAACCATGGAATGATGCCTCCAATGTGATGAATTCCTGGCTTTAGATTGTGGCTTTGATTAAATTTGTGTTTCAGTTCCCGCTGTGTTTGATGCCTCAAGTGTGGCTCTTAAAAAAGAGCAGATTTTAACTGTGGGGTTTTTTTTTTTTATTTCTTCTTGGTCTCAAATACTTTTGCTCCCTAAATGCTTTAATGAGAATTTTTGGGGATAGTTAAACTGGGAATGGCAAAACTGATGGCCTTGTGCTGATGTTTTCCTTGGCTGGAAGGATGAAGGGAGCAGAGATGAGGATTTTTATGGATGATGCTGGAAATGAGGCAATGAGGAGTGGTTTGGATTGGAAGGGACCTTCAAGGTCATCCAGTTCCATCCCCCTGGGACACCTTCCACTAGACCAGGTTGCTTCCAGCCCCGTCCGGCTTGGCCTTGAATGCCAAAATATGATGGGAAAGCACATGAAGAGAAGAGATGCAGCCTTTGAAACCATCTGCACCACAATTCCAGTGGGAATTATGGGGCATCCTGGGTGGTTTTAAACCCACAAAGAGCAGGGTTAGGGAGGGAAGGAGGTTTGTTCTGGGATGGGAAGTGGAGCTGCCTGTTGATGATGGCAGAGATGAGGATGAGGCGGTGGCCAAGGGACGTGGAGCCGATGGAGCGTCGCTTCCAGGTAATTTCCCTTCTGAGAGCGTTAACAGGAGGCTCAGCAGCAGTTCAGGAATGGTTTGTTGGTGTTTTCACAACTCAGCTCTTCTCAGGACAGATTTTTGGTGCCTGACTCTCCTGCAGCCTCCTCCTTGCTGCCAACTCCTCAAATAGGGACGAGCACACTCAGGAGCACGTGTCCGAATGGATTCTTTTGGAATCTGGAGTCCTGCCTGGTAAGTCCTTGGCTTTGGTGCTGCCTCTGAGGAGGAGGGGCAAGGATCAGCCTTTGGAGACTCAGAAGAGGCGGCCATAAAGCAGCTCAGGGGTTTGTAGACCAAAAAATCCCAGTGCCACCGATGTAGGATTTTTTCCACGACCTTGCTACTGGTGATTTTCCAAAGTGTCTGGATTGGGATAATCGGCTGCACAAAAGCAGCTCAAGGGTGGTTCTGCCCTAAGCACCATCTGTGGGCATTGAAGATATCACCAAAGGCAGAAAATACCCTGCAGGAGTGGAAGAAAAGGGGTGAAACCCTAAGATGTGGACAGGGGTGATGTTAGATGGAGCAGGGGATGGATTTCAGGACAGAGTTGGACCACTAGGAAGAGTCCTGGGGAGAAGCGATGGCTGGAAGGACTGGAAAAGTGGAAGATCTAGAGCTGCCAAGCAAAGGAAGGATGTCTCTCTATGGCCAGGTGGATCAGCCAAAAACCAAGGGGCTTAAACTGCTGGCAGAGCTCTCCAAGGACAAGGATGATGAAGTGCTGGAGACATTTGGCTCTAAAATCTCCATTACTGGGTTTTTTTAAAGAACAGGTTTCATAAACTTCTTTTTGGGGAAGACATGGGTCAAATGCTTTGCTGCCTTCCAGCAAGAAGGCGAATTTTTTAATTTGTCCAAGTGCAAGGAGGTCTCTAAATTTGTCTGGAAATAGCAAATTCTCCTGTGGGCAGCATAGCAAGGACTGATGCATTCAGCCTATCCATGAATATCCATCACTGTGTTGGGACCAAGAGGAGAAACACCAGCTTAGAGGCAAATTTCTGGAAGAGGGATTGAGCCAAAGGTATGATGGGAGGATTTCTGCCAATTCAGGCACTGGAATTGCTCATGGGGTTTCCTGAGGGGCTTGGGGTGATAGGGCATGGAGGAGATGCGATCGCCCCATTTTTCTTTCCCCACTGAAACCACGTCTTTTAGTGAGGTCTCATTCAGAGAATTGGGTTTAATTAGTCCCACCTGGGGAGAGAAGATCCCTTCCAGGGTTATTCCCTGTAAAATACAGCCCCATCTAATAATTATTTTGAAGATATTCCTTGATGGCTTTGTAACCACAAAACCCGAGGAACTGCTGTGGATCGGTATTTTCATGTCATCTTTCATCTCTCCCCATAATTCATCCTCCTTCCCAAGGATGGATTCCACAGATTCCTCTTGCGTTAGGATAACTGGGCCTGGCAGGGCGGAAGATTTGTGTGTTCTCATCGGCTGCGAACGTTTGCTCAACGCTCTGTGTTTTCAACACTTGACAAAGTTTATTTAAAAGATGGAAAAAAACGGCTTTTCCTTTCCCTCCCAGTGCCAGGTGCCGCGTGTTTGGAATAGTGGAGAGACGGGAAATGCTCCTGACAGTTTAATAGCTTGGAGTTTACTTCCAGTGGGTTATAATTCTGCTCTT
>NW_008246063.1:181536-182135 GCF_000691975.1 Corvus brachyrhynchos
CCCTGGATTTACGTGGTTGGGGTTTTGTCTCTACAGTACAAAATCCAGTGCTGGGCACTGGGGCTGATCCATCCACGCCATTGTAGCATTCCCAAGTGATTTATTGATGGATGCTGGTGGTGAGTTAAGATTTGGTCCTGGGGATGCACTTCCTGCATCCCTGTGCTGTATTGGGATCAATCCTGAGGCTACCAGGAGCAGTGGGAGGAGCAGTTTTCCACGGCTCTTCTGGAATCAACTTTGTTAGTGGTAGAGACACGAGGAGGGCACATGGCTTGGGGACAAGGAAAGTATCTCTGCAATTTTTTGAAGTGTTTTGAGCGTAAAAAACCTCCCTGGAGCAACCACAGCATCACCATGGCCTGTGCAGCTGCTGAGAACTTTGCTCTCATCCCATGTGTGGCTCTGCTCCCAAAGGATTTCTGCGCCTTCTGCACTTGTCTCCGGAAAACTGCAAATAAAACACAGAAATAAAAATGCTTTTTGCCTTCCCAGCTGGATAGGGAGCTTGGATGTGGCGTAATTCATTGCTTGGACAAGGATGGAGAAGAAAACCCAGAGCTCAAACACTCGCTGCTCATCCCTGTGCAAAACAAAGC
>NW_008246063.1:182161-189919 GCF_000691975.1 Corvus brachyrhynchos
TTTCCCTTTGGGATAACTGGTATTTCAGCACCCATGTATTTTTTCCCTTTGCAGAAGTCTTGGAAAATCAGTGGTGGGATGGTGTGGAAAGCATTTGCTACGTGGCAATTAATTAAGCAAGCGGAATAATTGGGTTTCTCTGCTCACAAGGAACCTTTCCTTCATTTCTTTCTCCAGCTGCTAAGACGTTTTCCAGACTCTTGAGGAATTTCCATGAAATCAGGGAGAGAAGCAAAAGGTCCTGGGCAATGTAGAGTTTCACAAAGAAATACAAAAGGGGAAATACAAGATTGAAAGCAGCAGAAAGCAAATTAAGGTTTGACATTGTCCGGAAATCAGCCCTGACCCCAATCTCGGCACGAGCCGCTGCTGCTGCCGGCAGAGGAATTGCACTCCGTGAGCTGGGACTGGCTCCAGCAGGGTTTTCCAAGTGTCCAGGCTGTTTTCCCAAAGGGCAAATCCTCACCTGCATGATTTCCTCAAGCCCTGCTGAGGTTTTAGCTCTTGGTTGGCGAAAGGCTGGTGGTTTTGGGGACTCCAGAGGTGGCAGCCGGCCCATTGAGCAATGTGATTTTATTTATTGGGGTTTTCAAATTTTCTCCATGGCCGTGTATTCCGGAGCCTTGGAGATACGCAGGATTGCTGAGCTCCCAAAAGTGGAGGTTTAAGAAGAGTTTTAAGTCCTCCCGAGCTGAGGCATCTCCCACACATTGTGATGGTGGCTCTAAACCTCAAAGGAACAAATTATTAATTAAAATGTGGTTGAGTTCAGCCTTCCAGAACTGGGAGGGGCTTTCCCTGGATCCAGATGCTCTCCCTGTCTCCATCCTGCTGTGTAACATCCCCTTCTGCCTCAGTTTCCCCACTCTGCTGAGACAGTGCTCAGCTGGGGAGACTGAAGGTATTGAATCCTGGAATGGTTTGGGTTGGAAGGGACCTGAAAGACCATCTTGTTCCAACCCCCTGCCGTGGGCAGGGACACCTTCCACCAGACCAGGTTGCTCCAAGCCCTGTCCAGTCTGGCCTTGGACACTTCCAGGGATGGTGCAGCCACAGCTTCTCTGGGCAATCTGTGCCAGGGTCTCACCACCCTCACAGAGAAGGATTTCATCCCCATATCCCATCCATCCCTGCCCTCTGGCAGTGGGAAGCCATTCCCTGTGTCCTGTCCCTCCATCCCTTGTCCCAAGTCCCTCTCCAGCTCTCCTGGAGCCCCTTTAGGCACTGGAAGGGGCTCTGAGTTCTCCCCAGAGCCTTCTCCTTTCCAGGTGGGACATTCCCAGCTCTCCCAGCCTGGCTCCAGAGCAGAGGGGCTCCTCTTGGAGCACCTCTGTGGCTTCCTCTGGATTCCCTCCTCCACTGCATCCGGCTGGGGATGAGTGACGATGCTCCTGAGCATGATTTGGGCTGCAGTGGGATAACTCCACAGTTGGAGATCTCCATGGTGCTGGAAGAAAGTGCTCCCTGGCCTCCCTGTTTACCAACTAATTTTAGAAGTGCTGAATGCCACAGAAATGCACTTCCCACTTCTTCAGGGATGATGAAATACTCAGCACTGCTGTTGGCTCACTGCCGCCCAGTGCCTGCGGGAATGATGCTCTTTCCTCTGAGCCACTCCTTTTTTCCAGAAGGAAAGGAGGGATTCAGGACTGGAATGTTTCCACCACCCATCTTCTGCCTTTGCTTTTAATGTTGGTGTTGTAAGAGGAATTAGGGAGGATTCTCTCTGGTGTGCCGGGCTTTACGTTTTCCCCTGGTCCATGGAAACATCCCAAGCTTCTTCCTTGTCCACCATGACCCACTTTCCTGACTTCTGTCTTCAACAGACCTTGAATGTGTTGGGATCATTCTGGAGGGATAAGGAGGAATTTGGTGGAGATCAGCCCAATGCACTGAGGTGTGAAAGCAGGAAAATTTGGAATGTTGCTTTCCTCAGGTTTCTGCTGGTTTTGGCATTGCTGGTGCTGGGATCCACTTGTGCTCACTCCTTTTGAGGTGAATTCCTTATGTTTGGGATTGCTCAATCTCCTGCCTCTTTAGAACTCAATCCCTTGGGTTTTGGGATTGTTTAATCCCTCAGACTCTTCAATCTCAATCTCTTGGGTTTGGGATTGCTCTGTCACTTACCCCTCTTGAACTCAATCCCTTGGCCCCTTTGGAAGTAATTCCCTTGGCTTTGGGATTGCTCAATCCCTTGCCCCTCTTTAGCTCAATTCCATGGCCCCTTCAGTCTCAGTGTCTTATCTTTGGGGTTGTGGGATCTCTTGGTCCCTTTTGAACTCGATCCCTTGGCCCCTTTTGAGGTCAGTTTCATGGCCCCTTCAATCTCAAGGCTTTTTTTTTGTGATTGGGGAAACCTTTCAATCTCAATCCATTCAATCTCAATCCCATGGTTTTGGGATTCTTCAATCCTTTACCCCTTTTGAGCTCAATTTCTCGGCCCCTTTGATCTCAATGCCTTCCGTGTCTTTGGGATTGAAGGATGCCTTGGCTCCTTCAGTTTCAATCCCTTGTTTTTGGAATTGTTCAGTCTCTTTGAGCTCAATCCCACGATTTTTTTTGGGCTCAGGCCCTTGTTTTTGGGATTCCTCCTTCCCTTACCCCTTTTTAGCTCAGTCCCTGGTTTTGGGGGTTACTGAATCTCTTACCCCTTTTGGCTGCAGTCCCATATATTTTGGGGATTGGTGAGTCAATTCCTTATCCCATTCAAACTTAATCCCTTTTTTTGGGATTACCCTTTCTCAGATCAGCTCCATGGCCCCCTCAATCTCAGTGCCTTATCTTTGGGATTGTGGGATCCCTTGGCCCCTTCCATCTCAATCCCTTGATTTTGGGGTTGTTCAATCCCTCAGGCCTTTTGAGCTCAATCCCTTGGCCCTTTTAAACTCAATCCCTTGTCTTCGGGGTTCTGGGATCCCTTGGCCCCCTCGGTCTCATACCCTTGATTTTGGGACTGCTCGATCTCTTACCCCTTTTGAGCTCAGTTCCATGGCCCCTTCAATCCCAATGCCTTGTGTTGGGATTATTTAATTCCTGACCTCCTCTGAGATCAATCCCTTGGCCCCTTTTGAACTCTGTCCCTTGGTTTTGGGATTGCTCAATCCCTTTGACCTCTTCACTCTCAATTCCATGGTTTTGGGATTGTTCAATCCTTTTGTCCCTCTTGTGCTCAATCCTTCGCCCCCTTCAGTCTCAATGCCCTGGCTTTGGGATTGCTCAATCCCTTTCACTTTATGAGCTCCATTCCTCAACTCTGGAATTTCAGAGATCAGATCCTGCTCCAGGCTCCTGGCCCACATCTGCTTATACAACATCCAACCCAGAGGTGCTTCATTAATTGAAGTTGCTTCATTAATAAAACATTCGTGACCACCTCACTCAGGGACACTGATGGGATGTGGGGACAATTGGGCAGGAAGACGGGAAAATCTCCGCTTGTTTAGCCGCAGCTCATCCCTTCTTCTTCCGTTGTCTTCTCCGGAATGAGGACTTGTGCTGTCCAGTGAGGGAAATAAATGACCCCCAGCAGCTGCGAGTGCTGATCCTCAGAATCTGCGGAACCCACTTAAATGAATAATAATTAAAGAAATAAATTTCCCCGAGTGCAGCCTCAAAACTTTCCGTTCAGCAATAAAGCCAAGGAGAGACTCGGAAAATGAATCGCTCGGCTCTTTCCAAAGGAAGCCGAGGTGGGTGAGGCGGGATGATAATGGGAACTATTAAAGGAGCCGGCGTGGTTTAAGGAAGCCTTTTCCAGGTCATGTGGGAACAGGCTGAGGAGAGGTGTGTGGTGATACTGACACCTGAGGGATAAAAGGATTGAGCAATCCCAAACCCATGGAATTGAGAGTGAAGGGGCCAAGGGATTGAGGAATCCCAAAGTCAAGGGATTGAAATTGAAGGGGCCAAGGAATTGAGCTCAAAAGGGGTAAGGAATTGAGGAATCCCAAACCCAAGGAATTGAACTCAGTGAGCCAAAGGAGTGAGCTCAGAAGGGGTAAGGGACTGAACAATTCCAAAACCACAGGATTGATGAGCAAACAATAACGGGAAGATGGGATGACCCTGTTGGGGTCATCCCCAAGTTGGAGCGCTGGCCAGCGGAGCTGATCACCTGCCTGCCATTGCTTGGGCAAACCCCCGATCGTTTCCCTCTGTGTGTAAGATTTACATAAATTATCCTTGATTTGGGATGGTGGAAGTAGGTGAGAAGCAATGGGCTCAACACTCATCATTCTAATGATGTTCTCACCCTCTTGCCCATCCCTTGGCCCCATCGCATCCCAACTCTGACTTTCTTCCTTTTTTTCTGCCTGTTCCATTTTTCTACATTGATTGATTTCCTCCATGGGGATGATTTCCATAAATTACCCTTGATGTGGGATGGTGGAAGTAGATGGGAAGCAATGGGCTCAACACTCATCATTTTAATGCTGTTCTCACCCTCTTGCCCATCCCTTGGTTCCAGATCATCCCAACTTTGCATTTCTCCCTTTTTTTGGACTATTCCAGTTTTCTACCCTGGTAGTTTCCCTCCATGTGTAAGATTTCCATAATTTATCCTTGATTTGGGACAGTGGAAGTAGATGGGAAGCAATGGGCTCAGACACTCAACACTCATCATTCTAATGATGTTCTCACCCTCTTGCCCATCCCTTGGTCCCAGCTCATCCCAACTCTGGATTTCTCCCTTTTTTTTTTTTGTGCTAAATCAGTTTTCCACAGCTTTTCCACCATTTAAAAGAAGTAAATTATTGGATAAGATTCTCAAACAGACCTTTCCATGAGATGAGGTCCTGATCCTTGAGCTGTGCCCTAAGAGCAATAAAGTCCTTCCTAAATAATTAAGCAGGTGATAATTAACTGTGATATTTGCAGCCAGTTTTTAATGCAAAGGAATATTTGGAATGTTCTTTTCCAGGTGTGTTTGTTGCATCCCAAGCCCTTGGGTGATGGGGAGCTGAGCAGGGGTGTTGGACTGGATGGGAGCATCCTGATATCCATGTGGGAATGCTGGAAAGCACCGAGTGTTGCTCCCGAGTGCAGTTCCTGGGCTGCCAAGGGAAATCTCTGCCAACCTTTCCCTGGAGGAGAAGGACCTTGAGCCTTGAGCTGTGTTTTGGGGTTATGGAAAAAAAAAACCAGGATGCAGGAGATGGACCTGGACCCTCTTGAGCTGAGTTTTGGGATTAAGGATATGAAAAGGTCGTAATTAAGTTATGAGTGTTGGTGGAGGGGTGCAGCATCCGACCCGCTCATTTTAGTCATGTTTTTGTTTGACAAGGAGAAATCGTGCCTTTTTCTCCTTTCCCATCAAAAGCTGGAATTTCAAACGCTGAGCCGAACGCTGCGGAAAACACCGCGGGACCGCTTGGCTGTGGATTCCTTCCGAGGAGCAGGGAAAAAGAGAAGGAGTTAGGCTGTAGCCCCCGCTATTAATCATAGCTGTAATCATGCATTTAATGAACATGACAGCTCCTGCTCCCTCCGGAGAGACGCGCGGAGTCTCCCGGCTGGATTGGGAGCAACAATCACTTCTCACCGCGAGCCACCGGCGCCGCCGGAGCTGCCAGCGTCGGGCTGGGATGATGCATTAAGAGAAACAACCCCGTTTGCACGGGCTGTGGGTTTCCTTACGGATGATGCTCTTCCAAGCGACTGATTCATCAGGAAAGGGGGAGAGAAATCCACCTGTCCCTTCCACAGGGTGGAAAATATCCCGGCTGATGCCGCTGTGCTGGGTGTAATCACTTCAGAAGCCCTTAATGTGCAGTTCTTGATGCTCTCCCCGGCAGCTTTTTGTATTTTCCTGCTTTTTTTTCCCCCTCTCTGTTCCGTTCCTGCTGCCTTGGAGTGTGCACAGGGGAGGAACTTGCCGTGGCACTGCTTTAAATTTCCACAGTGAGGGCACTTTGGCAATGCCAAGGATGTGCGAGTCGCTCTCCTGATCTGACAGCACCGCTGTGTCCCGATGTTCTCCCCAACTGGGAAGCAATTGAGGAGAAAAACGGGACAGGTCTGGGACTGGGATGTGCCCAGTGTTTTGTCTGGAGAGAACGAGATTCCCAAAGTTGAGCCCTGGGGGCATCGTTTCAGCTTTTTGTTTAATTTAGGCCAGACTGCAGCAAATTTTGGCTCCTGATGTTTGAATTTAACCCTTCTCCTGTTTTCCATTGTCTTTTGATGTCCGGATTTCACCCCAATTTCAATAATACACCCTCCGATGCCAGGAATATGATTTATTAATGTATTTATTAATGTATTAATTAATGCAAATCACTTGTAGTGACCAATTGGGAATTCTGAGTTGACAACCAGTCTAAAAATCCAAATTTAGGGTCCTTGGACTTCCTGAAAAGTCGGGAACATCCAACCCCCTCTCTTGCACCCCCTTCTTGTTACTTTGATGCCCACAAAGCTTTTACTTGTATTTAAAGGTCTTTTCCACAATATAACAGCTTCCAAAAATACCCTTGTGCCAGAGCCTGAGCTTTCTCCATAAATCCCAGTGGGTGGTGAAATGTGTAATTACAGAGCTTCCTTGGGTTGGCTTCTCCTGGGAAATATTTGGGTGGTTTTCTGATAGTTTGGAGAGGATTTGCATGTGGGGTGAATAATTAGGGAGTAGGAAAGCGTGGATGGAGGGTTTCTTTTCCAGCTTCCAGGTGCTTTACCAGATCTGGATGAATTTTGTCATGGGTAGGACCAGCCCTTGGATAGTTAAACTGCCTTTGGGATGTGAGTTAATTCCTGGGAGGGGAGATGCACATCATATTAGAGCATGACATCTTGCTGGAAGATAAAAACTGGGAAAAAACTCCCCAAAAAATCATTCCATGGATGTATTTTTCCTACATAAAAATTCCAACCCACTGGCACGAGGCTGTTGGCCCCTTTTTTTAGTGTCTCTTTATCTCTTTTGTGATTCCTCCTTTCTGGCCATGATGACCTTTAAGGTCAGTTCCAGCCCGAACCATTCCACGATTCTGTGATTCCTAGATGTGGATTCCCGGCTGCTTTAAATGGGAACGTGTTCATCCCTGTGTATCCACTTTTATCCCCAAATACTAAATATTATGGGGGATCGGCCCCTGCCCTTGGGAGCTGATTCCTGGTATAGAAAAATGCTGAAAACAGAATTCCAGAGAGCTAAGGATGCTCCAGCCCTATCCTAATGGATTTTAATTTGGGGCTTTCTCCCTGCATCGCTTGGGAAGTCAACCTTGCTCTTAACTGGAGATGCTTCAGCGGCATCTTCGGAGAGTCCCAAAGTTGACAGATGTTTATTGTAGCACTAAAAAAGATGCTCCTACAGCCTGGGACAAGAAGGAATTAAAAAAAACGGGAAAAAACCCCTCTCAGTGGTGGCTCAAATGCCCCGTTGATGGAATTTGATGTGCGGAGGGAACAGATGGGGCTTTGCCGACGCCGGCAGCCGAGTGACAGCTCGCGGTGCCGCGCTATCAAATTCCACTCGCTCACTTCCCAACACGCCCGGGATGGCAGGTGAGTGACTGAGCCGCTCTCATCCCACCTGGAAAACTGAAATCCAGCCTTTCTTTCCCATTCGTTCTTCCCTGCACCAGTCAAGGATGATTTAATTCCGTGCGTGCATGGATGGGAGCGGGCGCTGGGCTTCCCCGTCTGTCTGCGGGGAGCGGCCAAGCCAAGCGTGGAAATTTGCTGGATTGATAGTGGAAGCGTGGGATTTGCCTGGAGAAGTGTTTTGGCACGTTTGGGTGCTGAGGGGGAGAAATT
>NW_008246063.1:189957-207523 GCF_000691975.1 Corvus brachyrhynchos
GAGCTGAGAAGTCCCTAAAGGGCATTTTCGTCCCTTGGTTCCCTGGGAGCTCCACGCTTTGGGTTAAGTAAGATCATGGAATCGTGGAACGGTTTGGGTTGGGAGGGATCTTAAAGATCATCCAGTTCCAACCCTCTGCCAGGGGCAGGGACACCTTCCACTATCCCAGGTTGCTCCAAACCCTGTCCAACCTGGCCTGGGACACTTCCAGGGATGGGGCATCCATGGTTTCTCTGGGCAACTTGTACCACGGCCTCCTCATCCTCCAAAGGAAGAATTTCTTCCTGATACCCCATCTATCCCTGCCCTCTGGCAGTGGGAAGCCATTCCCCCTGTTCTGCCACTTCAAGTTCAGTCCAAAGTTCCTCTCCAGCTCTTTTGGAGCCCCTTTAGGCACTGGAAGAGGCTCCCAGGTCTCCCTGGAGCCTTTTCTTCTCCAGGGTGAGCAACCCTAGATCTCCCAGCTTTTCCTCATAGCAGAGGGTCTCCATCCCTCTGATCATTTTTGTGGACCTAAGGTACTGAGGGCTGTGTGAGTTCCTGCAAAATTCCTTGATTCCAAGCAATGATCCATGTTTTTCTTTCTTTCCAGCATTGAGATTGCACTCCACACCCAGTCCTGGGATCTCTCCACCTGGCCTGAGCAGATCCTCAACATGCCGATACATTGCCAGGTTTGTACTCATGGGAAGCAAGAATGACATGCTCTGTCCTCGGAATTACGCTCAGGAGGGTTGAACTGGAGGGTGATATGGCAGAGCTCTGGCTGCTGCTTTTCTTCAGCTTCTACTTCAAGGTGGTTGTAAGCTCAGCCAGAGCCTCCCCAGGGAAGAATTCCTTCCCAATATCCCACCTATCCCTGCCCTCTGGCAGTGGGAAACCATTCCCTCTTGTCCTGTCCCTCCATCCCTTGTCCCCAGTCCCTCTCCAGCTCTCCTGGAGTCCCTTTAGGCACTGGAAGGGTATCTGAGGTCTCCCTGGAGCCTTCTCTTCTCCAGGCTGGACATTCCCAGCTCTCCCAGCCTGGCTCCAGAGCAGAGGGGTTCCATCCTTCAGAGCATCCCTGTGGCCTCCTCTGGACTCGCTCCAGCAGCCTCACATCCTTCTGCTGTTGGAGACCCCAGAACTGGAGGCAGCTGTGCAGGTGGGGTCTCACCTGAGTGGGGCAGAGGGGCAGAATTTCCCCTTTCCTGCTGCCCACATATGGGATCACCACAGGACATTCTGGGCACCCATGGCTGGATCATGTGGAGCTTCTCATCCACCAACACCCCCGAGTCCTTTTCCTCAGGGCTGCTCTCCATCCATTCTCCACCCAGCCTGGATTTGTGCTTGGGATTACCCTACGCACATCCAGGACCCTACACTTGGCCTTGCACCTCCTTTTAACCCAGGAGCTGCAGACAACCAACAATTACAGTGGTAAAAATGTGCATTTCTTCTGAAAATGAGTCCCTTGAACCTGTATTTTTCATGGATTATGTACTGTGTCCTCAGCAAACCGGAGCTGACTGTGCCCTACCACTGAATTATCTGCTCAGAGAGATCTGATGTGCCCCTCATGGTTTGTGTTCACCCGGATCTCAACACTTCTCCTCTTCCACCTGGTCCCACACATCCCTAGAGCTGCTGGGTAATTCCCTCTGCAGCTGGAAGCTCATGGAAAACGTGTTATAAGCAACTTCTGAGCTCCTTAAGTCGCTTCTAGTGGGACCAGGCCATTAAAAAGGAGTTTTTCTACTCTTTGGTGGTACTTTTTGTTCCTGTGGCCATCACGTAGGTCCTTGTTCTTTGAAGTTCATGAGCAGGTGCCCACTTGAAGGCCATGAATAGCATCAGGCCCAGCTGGTGGGACACGTGCTGAAGAGCCCTCCAAGTCATTCAGCCTTGGCATCCTGTGCTGCACAAGGAGGGGATGTTTCCTTCCTCACCATATTCCCTAAAAGTGTGGGAAACTCTCTCCACGCTCATAAAATCTGAGGAGAGAATCAGTTACGGGGATGGGAAGGGATCTCACTGGTGACTGTGGTGTTATCTTGCAGATTTTTAATGATTTGGGGTAAAATTGGCCAAAAATTGAAAATACTTAAGGGCTTGAGCTTCCTGAATATTTCACTCTCCAAAGTGGGGCTCCTCCATCGTTTCAGGTGTTGTTGAGGTGTCTTCTCCACGTCATCGTGATGTTGGAGCTGGAGGTTTTCCCTGACCTTGTCCCTCTTTCTCCCTCAGCCGTGCTGTGCAGAGGAGCTTGGCCATCATCCGTCAAGCCAAGCAGAAGAAAAAAAAGAAGGAATATTGTATGTACTACAACCGCTTCGGGAAGTGCAATCGAGGCGAGAACTGCCCCTACATCCACGATCCAGAGAAAGTGGCCGTCTGCACCAGGTAGGGATGGACGTTGGGTGGCTTTGGTGCTTCCTCGTGGGATATTCCAAAGGGAAACAAACAGATGACAGAGATGTAGGATAACAAGGATGGGAGTTCTGAGTCAGGTGTAGGTTCTGCACTCCTGGGTTGGAAGGACGAGGACAAGAAGAGGCCAGAGAAGCAGGGAATTGTTTTGGTTGGAAAGGACATCAAAAGATCATTGAATTCCAGCCCTCTGCCATGGGCAGGGACACCTTCCACTATCCCAGGTTGCTCCAAGCCCCACCCAACCTGGCCTGGAACACTTTCAGGGATCAAGGGGCAGGCACAGCTTCTCTGGGAATTCCATTCCAGGGCCTCACCACCCTCCCAGGGAAGAATTTCTTCCCAATATCCCATCTATCTCTGCCCTCTGGCAGTGGGAAGCCATTCCCTGTGTCCTGTCCCTCCATCCCTTGTCCCAAGTCCCTCTCCAGCTCTCTTGGAGCCCCTTTAGGCACTGGAAGGGGCTCTAAGGAACCCCTTTGGAACCTTCTTTTCTGGGCTGGGTGACTTGAGCCCCTGCCCTGACCATACTCCGGGTTATTCCTTCAGGAGCATTCCTCAGATCCGCTCAGATCCCTACAACAGGTTTGAATCCCTCAGCCTGTGATGTTGTGCAGCTCCGAGACTTGGTGATTTATTCCAGGAGAACTGATCCATGTTGGCATCTCATTAGACATGCCCAAGAGTTGATTAAACTCTATTATGAGTCATTTAAAAAATGCAGAAAAGCCAACTCCACTGATGAACTCCTGGAGTAATTTCTCCATAAAATTGCTGCTGTGCTGGAATCACTTGGAAGTTGCTCAAAGCTCGATGGGGACGGATAGAGGAGGGGAAGGTGATTTATTGTTTTTTTAACTGATTTTACTCCTTCTCACTCATTCTCCCATAAAAAATCCCATAACTCCTTGCCTACTTCAGGAACTGTGCTCCTTGAAGTCTTTTGGGTCTCCATCCTGTCTCATTTCCGTGGATCATTGGAGGACAACAGTGATTTCTCCCAGTTTTTTGTCTCCTTATCCCAGTTCCTTGATCTCCAATCCCGTTCTTTAGTGTTCTCTTATCATTTTTTAGTTTTGTTTATCTGCTCTCACTCTGGTCACTCCTAGGAAAGCTCTGACTCCAAACATCCTCATGTGCTTTGAGATCCTGGTTTCTGTTCTGGGCCTGTTTTTGCTCCTCCTGGTCATTGGTCACTCACACCCCGAGCTTCATCCAGCATCTCATAGAATGGGATCATAAAATCCTGGAATGGTTTGGATTGGAAGGGACCTTCAAGATCATCCAATCCACCCCCCTT
This sequence comes from Corvus brachyrhynchos, assembly GCF_000691975.1. Taxonomy (NCBI): domain Eukaryota; kingdom Metazoa; phylum Chordata; class Aves; order Passeriformes; family Corvidae; genus Corvus; species Corvus brachyrhynchos. Next base: position 193,670 of record NW_008246063.1, read on the forward strand.
GCCATGGGCAGGGACACCTTCTGCTTATCCCAGGTTGCTCCAAACCCTGTCCAACCTGGCCTTGAACACTTCCAGGGATGGGGCATCCACAACCTTTCTGGGCAACTTGAAGTAATCAGGGCTTTAGGAAGGACCTTTCTCCTTCTGGGAGCATCATGTCTGAATTTTGGGATCCAAGCCTTGCTGTACCTACTAATGAACAGCCAAATATGATGAAAGAATAGAATCCATCAGGAATCATCAGTTGCTCTTCCAGCGAGAGGGATCTGTACTTTTTTATGGTGTGAAATGGGTTTTATGGACAAGCTCGGCAACAATTTTGTGGTTTTGTACAAAACCATGCATTTTGTGACCCAACTCTTGTTCAACCTTCTCCATCTGCTTTACCTCCAGGTTTCTCCGTGGCACGTGCAAGAAGACGGATGGGACCTGTCCGTTTTCCCACAAGGTGTCCAAGGACAAGGTCTGTATGACTTCCCAATGGGAATGTGGTTCTCTGTGCAAGGGGGTGGTTGGAGGAAGGTTCTTCCTCACTGAGTGCTTCCAGCTGAGTTTGGAGTTTCCTTGCTGATCTGTTCAGGCTCCTGAATCATGACAGAACCATGGAATGGTTTGGGATGGATGGGACCTTCAGGATCATCTCATTCCAACCCTTCTGCCATGGGCAGGGCCACCTTCCGCTGTCCCAGGTTGCTCCAAGCCCCATCCAACCTGGCCTTGAATATTTCCAGGGATGGGTCATCCACAGCTTCTCTGTGCCAGGGCCTCACCACCCTATGGTTGAGGTCTAGAAAGGACCTGTGAGGTCTTAGAGGTCTAAAAAAGACCTCCAAGATCATCAAATCCATTCAGTTGCATCTAATCCTTCCCTACTTCCATAAGATCACATTTCCCTGGAAATCCCTCTGTGCTGGGGTCAGAGGATGTTTTAACAAACAGAACTTGGAGGTATAAATTAATAAAACAATTTCTAAAAATCCAAGCAGCAAAATCAGGTTCAAACTGTGGCAGAGCTCTGAAGTTCATTGTTTTCCACCTTGCTGATGTATTTGGAGCTCCGTGGTTTTATTACACAAGGTGGAAAAAAATACAATCTGGGATTTTTATCTTGGGTTTATCAGTGATGATTTAGCACCTCAGCCTGTGCTCAGTGGCTGGGATCTCCACTTGGATGTAGCTTTGGAGACTCCAGCATGGAAGCTGAGGTGCCTGAGGCACGTTCCTTGTCTGTGGAGAGCTCATAAGTTACCTAGGAAGTCGCTCCGAATGAGACACGGAGCACCAGATGTTTTTTACATGGATTTCTCTTCAGAGTCATTTAATCACGAGTACATAAAACAGGGACAGGGACAGCTGCATTCCCTGGCTTGTGGCGTGCCCGAGGCGGAATGGGGGATGAGGATTAATAGATGGAAAAAAGGACAGTTTGGGGATTTTTTTCATCCTGTAACAGAGTCAGACTTCAGAAATAAAGAAGCCAAGAATGAAGGAAGCTTTGCAGTTGGATTGGCTGTCGGTTTATCCGAAATGATTGTAATTAGTGAGGCCAACAACTTCTTGTCATCCAAGTAAACGATGCGCAACCCTCTGCCCGTGCCTCTGTGCCGAAGAATTGAAATCCATCCACAGAACCATAAACTCCAAATTAAATGGAATTTCAGAAGGTGGCAAAGCCATTTTTGGTCCCAGGGCAAAAACCTGGATGAAACTTGGGAACTGGACATGCCCAAGGAGCTGTTGCAGTTGGTGGTTTATCCGCCGAAGGATGTGATGGTTGGGTGTGGATGAATTTGTGGTCTCTGTACCCAGGAATATTCCTCGGCATGTTTAAATTCCTGGTGGAGATGTGGCCTCAGTTTCCCCTCCAGGAACGCTGGTGTGTCTTGGTCCCTCAAGGAGGACCTCAAAATTTGGCTTCTGGGCTCTGTTTTGGATGGATAAATTGAGGATGATGAAAAACTCAACCTTTAACTGCACCTCACTACTTAGAGAAGAATAACGGCGATATTGTGGTAATAAAAGTGAATTAAAAAGGAGTGACCACGTCAACGAGCTGTTGGCCAATTGCCTTTTGGAGACAGAATCCCTGGGATGGAATCCCGTGGGATGCAGTGACCTCAGCCCATCTCACCTTTATCCTGAGCTAATGAAGCATCGCCTAAACTCAAGATGAATCATTAATTAACAAACCAAAATCAAAGCAGGCAGTGCCAGCTCTGAAAAGCTTTCGGAGCACGTTTTTCCTGCCATGCTCCGTTGGGAAGGGGGATTATTTTTCACAGGATTAACCACCCTGAGGGTGGTTCAAAGGTCTCCCTGTTTGCCACCTTGTCATCAGCTAGGGATGGAAGAGAAACAACCTCCTCCATGGAGTTCAAACTTGTTCCAGGGTGATTTATTGCCACAGGAATGCTGCTTCCCAAAGCGAGAGGCAACTTTGCTTTCCAAGTCCCAGAGCTCCCCATTAACCCAGGTGATTCTTGGCAAAGGTGGCTTTTCCCTCATTTATCAGGGCTGGGAAAAGCAGGTGAAGGCTCTCAGCAGAGGAAGGAAGCAGTTTTCCTCCTGCTTGTGGAGTTTTTGGAGCAAATCCCACCTTTTCCTCCGGTAAGGGATTGTGCGGGGTTGGTTTTTGGCTGCTTGAGTTGAGGTTTTAATGCAATTCCTGTTTTTTTTCCATGTGGGATGATGTGGTGGTTTGGGAATTCCTGATTTTGTTGGTCCCCTCAATTTCACTTTGTGGTTATTGGAGAGGGACACCCCAAAACCTCCTCATCAGAGGAGCTTCAGGTTGTTGTGTATTTCACCTCGGTGGGATTTTACTGGGATGGGGTATCCAGTCCAGGAGGTGAAGGATTAAGGGCTCGCAGGATTTGGCTCTTGATTTCAGGACATAACCATTTCTCAACCTTGGTGCACTACCATGCCTCAGTTTCCCCTCTGAAAAATGGAAATGGTCACTATTTTCTATGGGGAAAATCCCTGTTTTCTACGGGAAACCACATGGATTCAGCTGTTGCAGCAGCAGGGAGCTTTTCCCCATCCTGCTCCAAGCAGGGAATGGTCTCCAGGATGGAGGACAGCTCCAGATGGTCACGGAGCTTTGCAGATCCAAACCCCAGTGGTTTCCATCACCCTCTGGTGATGGAAAAAAGAGCCTGGAGAAGAGGGAAAGCTTTTCTTGTTCTGCCACGGGCAGGGACACCTTCCACTATCCCAGGTTGCTCCAAGCCCCGTCCAGCCTGGCCTTGGACACTTCCAGGGATGGGGCAGCCACAGCTTCTCTGGGCAACCTGTGCCAGGGCTTCACCACTTGAGGGATTTTGCTCCACAGGAGACTCAGGCAGAGCCTTTGGTGAGAAGCATCCACCGAAGTGACACACAGGGAATTTTTCCACAATGGATCAGAGCCACTGACACATCCCAGCTATGGGGAGAAACCAGGAAATCTGAAGGAAGCGAGGTTGCCAGAGGCTGGGACTTGAGCAGCCGCCCGCTGCTGTTCCAACAGCTTTTCCCCTTGAGGAACTCGGAAAGAATCAGCATTTTTCTCCCTAATAGAGCTTCAAAACTCAGTTGTGAGCAATTTGGAGGCTCACGTGGAGTTTCGGGTTCATTTAGCTGCTGCCTCCAGAGCTTGTAGAGAGTCAAAGCTGTCGAAGGCGGCCGCAGCGCCCCAGTGCCTTGAATTAATGTTATTGTTATTTGTGTGGACGTGCTGGGGTGCAAACAAGGTTAATTGAAATGAGAGCGCTGCTTCCTCTTGATAATGGCTCGGTCTTGACAGCGAGGAGGAGTTTATTTTTGTCGGAGAGCTGCCTTTATTATCCCTTTTTATTAGAGCTAATTTGGGCTCTATATCAAAAACTACATTAAGGGAATCGTTTACGGTCACACCACCAGCACCGCCAAAGATCGCCCCAGAGCCCTGTCCTTTATGTTAATGTCTGCAGTTAAAAGACAATTAAAAATAAACTCTCCTCTTTTAAAGCACCCTTTGTTTTCTTTCCTCTCGGCCTCCAGCGAGGCAATTTAGTTCAACCCTTAATGTGCCCTTCAGGGATAAGGGATTTTTCCAGATAGCCCTGGCCGTGGTTATTGCAGGATCGTAAATATTAGTTGGGGATGCTTGAACTGGTGGGACCAGGATGCTACTGGTGAATGGAGGGATCAATACCACGCCGAGCAGTGAGGAAATTCGGGATGTAGGAGCAGGAGGAGCCGGACCTTCAGGAAGCTCACGTTCCCGGTGGCAGCTGCCTGGTTGGGGCGGGAAGCGGGAAGCTGCCGGAGGTAGCCGGTGAGTTAAGGATGCTGAAATATGGCAGCAGGCTGGTAATTTGTTTTTAATGATAACAGCTGGCAGAAGGTGAAGTTTGTGCTTTGAGGACGATGAGGAGAATCCTTGCTCCGTCGGTTTTCCCCGTCGGCTGTCGCGCTGCGGAAGCTCGGGAATGCGGGAGCGCGGGATCAGGGATCTTCTCCGTGTATCCCGCTGCTCTCCTTCTCCAATGCTCATGGCAGGAGCCTGGGCTCTCCTCCTCCTTCCCCTCCCACCCGGAGCATCCCTTCCCCAGTGCACAGGGACAGGCATCACAGCCCTGGGAAATTCCAGGATAATGCCTTAGAATGATGCATCCCCCCAAAATCCTTGCGGAGGTGCTTTTATCCCCCCTTTCTAGGAACCACCTTTTGAGCCTTTATCCACACCCCCTTCGAGCCAGCTCCGTTTCCACGGAAGAGCCAAATGGGAAGCACCCCCAGGATGCTGTTTTGGCCTTTGTGATGGCCAGAATTCCCTGTGGGATATTGCAGCCGGGCTGGGTGTGATCCCTGCGCTGCTGTTCCCATCTCCATTGCCGCATCGTCCCTTGGGAAGGGTGTTCCCGGAGTTTGTGACATTCCCCCAGCCCTTCCCTATGCTGTCCAGAGGGAATTTTCTTCCTCGTGGCAGATTCCAGCTTTTCACCCTCTCTCCAGCATCCTGAAGGATGCTGAGGGAAGCGCCTTTGCTGCCTGCGTATCCAAACACGAGGAACACGTAATACCAGGGAGCTGCTTTGCAAGAAACCAATGGAAGAGCTAAAAATACCTCTGGGATCGGTGGCTGGCAAAAGATTTCTATTTATTTTACACTTGTCACGCTTTTATTTCAGGTCTGGGGGTTGCAATGATTCCGAGTCACGGGTTTAGGGAATGCTGACAGATTTCTCCTCCTCTTGCAGATGCCGGTGTGTTCCTACTACTTGAAGGGGATCTGCAGCAACAGCAACTGCCCCTACAGCCACGTCTACGTGTCCAGGAAGGCAGAAGTGTGCCAGGATTTCCTCAAAGGATATTGTCCCATGGGAGAAAAGGTAAAGAGGGATTTATCCCAGATCTCAGGGGCCGAAGCTGAAGCCGAGAGCAGCTTCCTGCACAAGCTATGGCACCACAGGGAAGAGCTGGAAGCTGCTCAGCACCTGGATGCCATGAACTGCAGTCCTGTGCTTTTCCAAAGGGTTTTGGCGAAGTGGTTTTGGTTGGGAAAAAAAGAAATCAAAGGCTTCAGCTCATCAACGTGCTGGCGTTTCCCTGGGAAGAGCTTCCATGGGGTGTCCGTGTTATCAGTGTCCGAGCTGGAAGCACCTGCCCTGAAAACCCCTCACTTAAATAGATGAAAAATGAAGGAAAATGTTTAGGATTCCCTGTTTCACCTAGAAAATCCGTAGGTATTAATGCTTGTTTTCCACACTGGCTCTGTGGCAGGTTAAAACGTGAGCCTTAAATCCTGTGGCTTAGTTTTAGGAGCAAGACCAGCCTTGCTCAGCCAGCTGAGCATCCAGCTGTGCCTGGGGGATTCATGGAGCCACCTCCAGGTCCGGGGGGTGGTTTGGATCCGTGGATCCTCCATGGACTTCCTGTGCACCCTGGGGAGAGTTGCAACCTCATGCATGAGCTTTTTGTATCCGATGTAACGTGGAGCTTGTGGGAGCAGCTTTCCTGGAGCAGGGCTTAGAGCCAGCTGCCATTTGCTGTTCCAAAGGAATTTGAAAGACACAGGATCTCACTTTTTTGTGTCATGGCTAAGGGAGAGGGTTGGCCATGCCTTGGGAATCCTTGTTCCCTTGGGAATCCACATGACTGTCCTGACTCCTCTTTGCTGTTTTCCAAATGGGTTATGGGTTATGGTGTGGGATTTCTGCTCATCCTTGGACAATTGTGACCAGCAGGAAAGGGGGAATTCTGCCTCTCTGCCCCACTCAGGTGAGACCCCACCTGCAGAGCTGCCTCCAGCTCTGGGGTCCAACAGCAGAAGGATGTGGAGCTGCTGGAGCAGGTCCAGAGGAGTCCATGGAGATGCTCTGAGGGCTGGAGCCTCTCAGGCATGGAGCCAGGCTGGGAGAGCTGGGAATGTCCAGCCTAGAAAAGGGAAGGCTCTGAGTAGACTTTGGAACTGCTTCCAGTGCCTGAAGGGGCTCCAGGAGAGCTGGAGAGGGACTTGGGACAAGGACCTGGAGTGCCAGGACAAGGGGGAATGGCTTCCCACTGCCAGAAGGCAGGGCTAGATGGGATATTGGGAAGGAATTCTTCCCTGGGAGGGTGGGGAGGCCCTGGCACAGGTTGTCCAGAGGAGTTGTGGATGCCCCAGAGGGCTCTTCTCCTCCTCTCCATCCCAGTAGTGCTCGCTGGCAGAGGTACAACCCATCAAGAGAAGCCGTAGGTGCTCAGATCCCACCAGCGTGGCCACCAACCTGTCCCAGAATCCAAACACAACATTGGATGGAATCCTAGAATCATTTAGGCTGGAAAAGACCTCTAAGGTCATTGAGCCCAGCTTTTAACCCAGCACTGTCAAGTTCCACTAAACCCTGTCTGGTGTTTTCCCCATCCTTTCCCAAGGAGAAACCACTAAAGAGCAGAAACCAGGGAAAAAAGCCAAAAGTAAAGAGTTTTAAGGAAAGCAGGACACAGCAACAGTGATGAGAAGCTCCAATAAATTAGTCTGGGCCTAATTACTTTTTGTGGCAGCGCGTGGAGGGGGACTTGATGCAGGATAAACATTCCCTCAGAAGGAAAACACAGGCATCCTGCCACCTCCCTCCAGCACAGCGCCAACCACGCAGGCAGGGTCCCGACAATTATTTTTAAAATATTCCAATTTAAATGAAAATATAAAAGAGATATTTAGAATATTTATTCTATTAGGAAAAGTGCTTACGGCGTCACTTTCGGAATGTCGGGAAAGCATTCTCCTCCAGATGATGGATAGCAGCCTGTAATTATATATGGGGAGAAATTGCTGAGCGGGCCATATTTAACTGGGGAGGAGAAATTCCAGCTTGGGCCATTAAGGGTTAATTTTATTCTCTAAATAATATAAAAAGTGCTGAGTCCGTGCCTTTGCTCCAAGTAGAAAGTCCTCAAATGGACCCCGGAGAGTTTATAATATTCCACTGAATCAAGGAAAAATGTTAACCTTGCTTCATAAAACGATGGCTTGTTAAAGATGCGCAGTCCCTTTTCTTGTGAATTATTTAGGATGGGAGTAAATCTTCCCTTGTTCTGCCTTTCCCTGTCCGAGGAATGTTGGTTTGAAGTGCGAAGAGCATAGAATGCAAAGGTGTACAACTCCGGTGGAGCATCCTGGGTGGATAAACTCCAGCAGGGATGGTCCATAATTAGGAATTTAGGTTGTTTTATGCTGATATTTGGCACACTGGGCTCTTCTCCCAGTCGCGTTTTCCTCTTTGTGCTCTCACAGAGAAACACAGTCCGTGATTTTCAGCAGACCTCCATCAGAAATGTCCATTATTATCCATAATTTATGACATGTCGTTGGCAGTGTTGTCTCTCAAGTGCTTCCTAGGATGTGCTGCAGAATTTTCAGGACAAGTCCACCTTTGACCCATTCCATGTGCTGTAATTCCAACTGCTCTTCTACAAATGATTCCAGGACCGACCCGTTCCGGCTTATCAAGGACTTAGAATTAAGTGAGAAAGCTTTAAGTTTACATTCCCAAGTCCTTTTTTCAGGAATGTGGACTGTAGAGGGTCTAAATCCACCCTTGGGGACAGGGGACAGCTCCTGTACGAGACCATGACCACGTCCTTCATTAAGGGGATGTTACCCCAAATATTAAGTAATTGGTCAGTGTTGGACCTGATGATCTTGGAGGTCTTTCCCAACCTAAATGATTCTGGGATTCTGTTTCCAAAAGGGAGCTGGTGGCAGAGCAAGGACCTTGATTTCCAGCATTCCTACAGGTTTCTTGGTCATGGGTTGGGACGTTTCTCCCCTATGTGTGCTTCCTAAAGGGATCATCCCTGAACACAATGTCATACGTGTCCCTTAAAGCCACGGAGCGATTCCCACCTTGGAGATCTCTGTCCCAGTTTTCCTGGAGCTCCCTGCCCTTCCCTGGCACCCTGACCTGGTCGTGCTGGGAGGGGCTGGTCCCTCTGGGCTGGCCACCTGCACTGGAGGAAGCCCCAAGAGAGAAGTGGGAAGAGAGGGAGAAATGGGGCCTCTTGCAGGTTCTCCCCAGGGTTTTCCGGACGTGTTTTAATGAGCTGCTCTACGGTCAAAGCTCCTCTCTGGTTCCACATCCCTCCTCCCATATGGGGCCTCGTGCAGGGGCTTGGAGCAGGAACTCTCTAGGAGAGGATGGGATGAGGCTGGTGCGTGTAAGGGATGAGGCAGTGCCAGTGGGTGAAGCTGCCCGTGGTGGGGTGACCCCAGAGCAAGGGACAAACAGGACGAGACATTGGATGGAGACATTTTGGATGCCCCATCCCTCGAAGTGTTCAAGGCCAGGTTGGACGTGGCTTGGAGCAACGTGGGATAGTGGAAGGGGTCGCTGCCCATGGCAGAGGGTTGGAACAGGATGGGTTTAAGGACCTTTCTACCTAAACCAAATTTGGTGGCAAACCAGGGGCTAGGATCTCTGTGTGGCCGAGAGCCTGGAACTGGGAATTATGATAAGCACTTGCATCACATCCATAGGCAGTCCCAAAGCTGCCTTGGGATTTGCTTTACAGGCACAAAAGATGAAGGAGGGTAGATTAAGATGGGATATTGGGAAGAAATTCCTCCCTGTGAGGGTGCTGAGGCCCTGACACAGGTTTCCCAGAGAAGCTGTGGTTGCCATATCCCTGGAAGCGTCCAAGGCCAGGTTGGGTGGGGCTTGGAGCAACCTGGGATAGTGGAAGGTGTCCCTGCCCATGGCAGGAGGTTGGAATGTGATCATTGAGGTCCCTTCCAACCCAAACCACTCAATGATTCCATTGCTGCATCTGGAAAATTGTTTTGTATTAAATAATCTTCCCCGCTCCGTGTCCATTAGCGCCGGAGCTGCGTTAAATCCCTCTCTCCGGATTGTTTCCATCGGCTGCCTTGGAGCCTGTGGGTAAATTGTTCCCTCGTGGGAACTGTTAAACAGTAAGACACAGTGAGATTAAACAACGAGGCTTCCCTGGAAAGGCACAGGGAGATGTGCTGGAATAAATCATGGATAAGAGGGAAATCTGTTCCCATCCCTCTGGAATCCCAACTGGCACAACCAGCCTTGTGATGGTGAAGCTTGACCAGGGGACCTGCCATGGCAGGAGGGTTGAGCTGTGCTGGGACTGCTCATCCCAGCTCATCTTATTCCTAAATTCCATCTTTTTGTTGGACAAACAGCTTTCACCAAAGCTCTGATTTCCTCCTTATCCATGTAAAAAAATATGGGACGGGGCAGGGCCAGCCCTGCCTGAGGAAATGCTGCTTCCTTGGGAAGAATAATTTTCCTCCCCCAGGTGGAGCTTGGTGGTTTTTTTGCAGTGGCAGCTGCTTGATTTTGCTGTAGAAAATTGAAATGTGGGGATTTTTTCTCAGCTGAAACCTCGTTCTTGTGTGGTTTTTTGTGTGTTTGGTTGGTTATTTTTTCCTTTTTGGGTAGAAGTTCAACAATTTCCCACCAGAAGCTTACTTTGTGTGTCTGATATGTTCAATTTGCCACGTTTCTTTAGAAAAAGCCACATGATCTATGTGACAACAGTAAATATTAAATGTTTGTGGGGTTTTCCCTTAATTATCCACTGATGGAGAGCAGAAGCCTGGGATTCTTGTTTTCCTTAAACTTTTATCATGGAAAGGTGAAGCTCAACACTGTTCATGCTTTCTGTTCTCAGCTGGTTTTTCTGCTTCAACCAGCATTTTTCTTTCCTCACAGCCATCAGATCTTGGTGTTTCTGGGTCTCTTGTCCCCCTCCTTTGGTCCCAGGTTGACTCCCAACCAACTTGGCTTTTCCTTGAGGAACTCCTGAACAAAAGGTTGTCCAGCCCTGACACAGGTTGACCCAGGAACTTGTGGAATACTCATTCCTGGAGGGGTTGAACATCCCTGTGGATGTGGCACTTGGGGACATGACTTAGTGCTGGCCTTGGCAGTGCTGGGGGAAATGGGATTTTCCAACCTAAATGATTCCCTGATTCTATAATAATTTGGAAATAGCTGATGGAGAGCTCTGCCTTTGATAGCTCGTTTATAGTCCACTGCAGCTGTATGAAAATCAACTACAAAAGCAACTTCATTTCATTTATCCTTAATTTTGGCTCTGGTTGACAGATGTTTTCTGGGAGCTTGATTTGGGATGTTTTTTCCCCATAATGTTTCGCAGAAATCTTCAGTCACCAAACTGATGAGTAAGTGAAATTTTTATTTAAAATAAAAAGTCTGTAGGATTGGTAATGGGGCTGTTTTTAAGGTCATCAATAGTGTCCAGGATGGATTTGAGCTGGCTGAAATCTCTTCAGGTTCATCCCATTGCTTTGCTGGGAATGTTGAGTCCTTGTCCATGTCCTCTGGGCAAGGAATGCTGTTGATAAGAAATGATAAATCCCAGTCATGGAAATGGGATCTTCCCATTGGAAGCACTTTGTAGCCTTTAGAAGAGGTTAAAAACAATCAGGATTCTTCCATGGCCAATCCTATCCTTGTATCTCTATGGAAATCTTGTGGGTTTCCAGTTGTATCTCGTAGTTTGTAATGGGATAATGAGGGTTCTTATTGCTCTTTTAATTTAACTGTAGTATCTCCAACAGAATTCCAATCCTTACGTTAAAGATGGGGCTTATCAGGACGAACTGGAACTGCTTTATAGCCTGGGATTGTTGATAACAGCACCAAGATAAATCCCAGGCTGTGATTTTCTCTTTCTTACACTTTAATATCTTTGTAGAAGGAAGTGGGGCACAAAACGTGAAAATTAGGAAGTTTGGGAGAAAAGCAGCTACAGAATCACAGCTCTAAAGTGGGAATGTAGTGATGAGGCAGAGAGTTCCTGATTTCAGCCTGAACTTCTGTAGAGATGAACACAAAACCCAGCAGATTTGGTCTTTGCTTCCTGTCTGGAATCTCCCTTTGATCTGATCTGTTCTCTGTCGGAAAATCCCCACATCCTGTGAGCAGTGGGTGATTCCCAGGATCACAGAATGAGTCAGGTTGGAAGGGACCACAATGGAATCATCTGGTCCAACCTCCCTGCTCCAGCAGGACCATCCCAGAGCACAGGGCACGGGATTGTGTCCAGGTGGTTCTGGATTATCTCCAGCGAGGGAGACTCCACGCCCTCTCTGGTCTCTGTTCAGGGCTTGGTCACTGCACAGGGAAGAATTTCTTCCTCATGTCCAGGTGGAACTCCCTGGGATCAGTTCCTGCCTGTTCCTCTTGTGCCATTGCTGGGCCCCGTGGGGCAGAGCCTGGTCGCTGCTCTGAGCCCTTCCTGCAGGCAGGGACAGACAGGGATGAGGTCCCCTGTCAGCTGTGTCTCCTCTTGAGGCTGAACAGCCCCAGCTCCCTCAGCCTTTCCTTGTAAAGGAGATGCTCCAGTCCCTTCATCATCCTGGATGATGCTCCTCTGGACCTGCTCCAGGAGTTCCATGTCTCCAGCACTGGATGGAGCACTCCGGATGTGCCTCATCTGTGCTGAGGAGAGGGGCAGGATCACCTCCCTCAACTTGCTCTTCCTAATGCACCCCAGGATCCCATTGGACTCCTTCCCTGAGCCACCTGGAACCAGGCATGTGGTGGAGCCCCATCATCCCTGATGGAGATGACATTGTTGGGAATGTCCAGTGGGTGTCTGCCTCGCTCCACACCCCGCAGTGATGATTTGGGGTTGGGAATTACCACTGATGACAAGCCTGTGTGAAAGTGGCTCTGTCGTGGCTTTGGAGTGGGATGGATGGGATTGTGGGGGTCCCTGATGGAAACGGGGTTCATCAAAGCACTGGAGTGGGATGGATGGGATTGTGGGGGTCCCTGATGGAAACGGGGGCTCCTCAAAGCACTGGAGTGGGATGGATGGGATTGTGGGGTCCCTGATGGAAATGGGGCTCGTCAAAACACTGGAGTGGGATGGATGGGATTGTGGGGGTCCCTGGTGGATACGGGGTTCCTCAAAGCACTGTAGTGGGATGGATGGGATTGTGGGGGTTCCTGATGGAAACGGGGTTCATCAAAGCACTGGAGTGGGATGGATGGGATTGTGGGGGTCCCTGGTGGATACGGGGTTCCTCAAGGCACTGGAGTGCCATGGTTGAATTCCATAGGCATTGCCACAGAGGGATGAATGCCGGGTTCAGAATTCACCTTCTGGATGTCCAAAGAATTACAGCCAGTGACTCGATACCCAGTGGAAACCAGTGACAAGTGGTGTCCCTCAAGGGTCTGTACGGGGACCAGTGCTAATTAAGGCCTTCATTAATGACATAATGGGATTGGGTGCCCCCTTGGCAAGTTTGCAGATGACACCAAGTGAGTGGTGCCATTGTTCCATAGAATCCTGAGATTGCAGACTGGTTTGGGTTGGAAGAGACCTTAAAGACCAGTTCCAACCCCCTGCCATGAACAGGGATTCCCTTCCAGCTGCTTTGCTGCCTCTTAAATAGGATTTTCCCAATGATTTTCAAAACATCATCCTGGTCTTGCTCCAGCTCCAGAGGTATTTTAGCTCAAATGTTGTTTAATTTCCTGAAAATATCAAAGGAGAGTGTTTATGGATTTGAGGTAGATCCCAGAGAGCTTTTAGATCCCAAATCCCTCTGATCATTTGGAGATGACCATCAGGAGTCATTCCTTTCCTGCAGGCATTTTGCTGGGCAAACTCTTTTGAGGGCAGAAACCTGTTTTGGAGCAAATTCCTTCAGGTAACCACATCGGTTAAATTTCTCCATCATTATTCCCAGTGTGGATGATGTTCGGATGTATTGTCCTCCCGGTTTTAATGACAGGGAGCTGGGATTTTTTTCTTTTTAAGGCTTTTTCCATCTGCACCCAATTATAAAAAAGCCATCGGAAAAAAGCCATTTACTGGCTGTCACTTCGGAGTGTCGTCAAAACAGCTCCAGCACCTCCAGCCATCACTTCCCAACAGCCACTTAGAAGGACATTAAAACAGCCTGACATCCATCCAGTCCGTTTATCCCACTGCTTGGCCATGGGGATACCTGGAATAGCTTTGGCAAAAGCTGCGTGGATGCTCAGGAGGCCTTCAAAAAGTAGAAGACACTGGAGTTGAGGCAGTTAAGTTTTGGGGATTTTAATGCTCCTCTTCCCCTGAAGGTCTGGTTGGTGGGACTTGTGTCCATCATGATGGACAGAGGGATGGACGTGGATCTCAAGGAGATGGGAAGATGCTCCAGCACTTGGTCATCTCTTCACAGAATCACAGAGTATTCTGAGTTGGAAGGGACCCACAAGGATCATCAAAGTCCAACCCTTGTCACCTGCTGTCCCCCAGCGCTGGGAAAGGAGCGGGGGGTGAGATTAAGCCTGGAGATACTTGAGAAGTTCAGCCTGGGGAAGCTGCTGCCCAAGAGCCAGGAAT
>NW_008246063.1:207535-211443 GCF_000691975.1 Corvus brachyrhynchos
AGGAATGCCAGGCTGGATGGGATCTCTCCTCCCCACCCCATACCGTCAGTGAGTGGTTGTTGGTTGGCCCAGTGACCTAGCTGCACCTTCCTCCCACCCTGCATCCCCTCCTGCCAAGCTTGTTCATGGAAAATGTTCATTAAATCATTCCCAAGACTGAGCCAGGACTTTCCACCAGTTGCTGCCTCCTCCTTTGCCAGCTCCGTGCTAAAGAAGGCTGGGCCCTGCAAACTTCCTCATCCCTGTCTCACTCTTGGAGCACATTGGGCCCTGTTGGACCATTTAAGGCCTTGTTGATCCTTGACAGCACCTGGAATTTCACCCAAAGCTGCCTTGGCAGCCAGGGAGGAGTCCTGGACACGGGATTTGCCAGCTGGGCACCATCCCAATCCCAGGCACCGGACAGGCTGTGGGGGGAACCGCACAGCGGGGAGTCCTGCATTGGGACATACCCATGGGATGTTGGCGTCCTCGTCAGCACCTGGTGGAGCTGGACTGGGGTGAGATTTCTCCACGTGGCTTTTTAGGGATTCTGTGGGGTTTTCTCATCTCTCTGGTGGAAGGGACCAGACTTTTTTCCCTTTTTATGGCCCAACCTGTGGTCTGGCGGGGGTCCCAGGGGGGTATAATTAGCCACCCCAACAGGTGGCAGGGATCAGATGGCCCCCAGCACCACCCCACAGCCCCGCTGAGCTTTGCCCCGGCTGACGCGTGGCCGGTGGCAGAATTCCCTACGGAAGCCCAACCACAGCACGTTGGATCTGGCAGGAGCAGGAGAGCTCCTGTAAATAAACAGAAGGGGCTTTTCCAGCCTCCGGAGGCTATTCCAGCCTCACTATCCCAGCCCTGGGACAACGGGGATGGATGGGGTGTTATGGAAGAAGGGCCGGAGCGCCGGGAATGGCGGGAATGGTGTGGAAAAGTCATTAGAAACCTGATCTGGGGACACGGCCCTGGGATTAGTCTCACACGGTTTGTTTTCTTTATTAAGTATCTTTTTGCCATGGAGCCAATAAACATGGGCTGCTCCAAGGATTCACTTGGAGGTCGGGGCTGGGGAGAGCACTGGGGAGGTAGCACATCCCGATCCCAGTGCCCAGTCAGGATCATGGCACTGTCCCACCCCGCAGGGATTTGTAATCGGTGTCCCACTGGGAAGGCACAGCCGCGTTTCTTGGCCTTTTCCCAAAATAACATCATTCCTCGGTGTAGCACTGATGCATCTCTGTGGCTTTTTGAGGTCAGGGCTCTCTTTTCCTGCTCTCCTTTCCAAGTCCTTTTTGTGCTGGAAACCCCTGTACAGAAGAGGATTTCACATCCTTTTCAGGGATCATCCTGAGCAGAGCCAGGATTTGGACTTGATGATCTTTGGGAATCCCTTTCAGCTCAGGACTTTCTGTGATTCTGTGATTCCAGGACCCGGCATCAAGGGCCTGCCCACCCCCACAACCCTGTGCCCTTCCAGGTGGGCTTGGAAGCTCTGCCCCCACATTCATCCCAATCTTCAATCCCTAATGGGCTGTTCCTTTATTTTTTTCTCTTCTTTAATTTTGTTCCATTTATTTTAAAAGGATTGAGGGATTTGCTTTTCTGCTTGCTAATATTTTGGGAGAAATTCCTGTGTTTGAATTCCTGTCTGGTCACTGCCATTTCCAAGTGTTTTTCTTTGGTCCAGGATGTATCCTGTCTGCAGGTGAAGTGGGAAAATGAAGAAAATATCCTTTGGAGCCAGGCTGGGAGAGCTGGGAATGTCCAGCCTGGAGAAAAGAAGGCTCCAGGGAGAACACAGAGCCTCTTCCAGTGTCTAAAGGGGCTCCAGGAGAGCTGGAGAAGGACTTTGGACAAAGGCCTGGAGGGACAGGACACAGGGAATGGCTTCCCACTGCCAGAGGGCAGGGATAGATGGGATATTGGGAAGAAATTTTTCCCTGTGAAGCTGGTGAGGCCCTGGACTGGAATTCCCAGAGAATCTGTGGTTGCCCCATCCCTGGAAGTGTCCAAGTCCAGGTTGGATGGGGCTTGGAGCAACCTGGGACAGTGGAAGGTGTCCCTGCCCATGGCAGGAGGTTGGAATTCAATGATTTCTAAGTCCCTTCCAACCCAAACTATTCCATGATTCCGTGTTCCTATGAAACACAGGATTTGGGAGTAATGGCAAAGCCAGGCACTGTTCAGACCTGACTCTACGTCCAGGTTGCCCGTTGGTTGTGTAGTTACTCCTATTCCAGCTCCTTGAAATAGAAGTGGAAAATCATAGGAATGGGGGTTTTAAATGGATTTTTTGTGGAAAAGCAGCGCTATCACTGCACTGTCCCCCCCATCGAGCCCATATCCGTGTGTCCGTGTGGATCCCAGCCCTCCTGCTGCTCAGCACCATCCCCAACCTCCAGCACACGAGCTCCTTACTGCGCTGCCCACTTCAGCGCTCGGCCCCGGGCGACGGAGCTGCCGAATCCTTCTGCTTTTCAAGGAGAGAGCTCAGCAGGGATCCCGCTTAATCCCAAAGGTCAGCACGGGGAGTGGCTCCCGTGTCCCCAAAGTCAAGTTGCATTAAAAGGGCAGGAACTGACCTCCATCCTGCATTGTGGGGAAGATGGATTTTTATAAACAGGCCAGAATGGTGGTGCTGAAACCCTCCCTGTGTTTCTTTTCCCATGGATTTATCTCATTTTTCCCAAAATTTGAGTGTCTGTAGCACAGAGAAATTGGATGCGTGGGTATCTGAGTGTGGAAGGACCAATGTTTCTCGTGGAGAAGGTCAGCAAGGGAATGGATGTTGGAGTTGGGAATTCTTGGTTGTGCCATGTGTGTTGGTTTGAGTCTCTCCATGGATGTCATGGCATGGTCCAAAAGCCAGACTGGGTGGGATGAAGCATCCTGGGTGGGAATGGGTCCACATGGGACTTAGAGGGGTCCAGGACCTGCTGCCACCCTTCATCCCTTGGGATATGCTGGGATGAGCTCTGTGGATTGCTGGGAACAGAGATTTCTTTTTCCTTCCTCCCACTGACATTCCCAGCCTACCCAGATAGAAACCCCAGCTGAAGACATCTCCTCTTCCCTGCCTGCATCTCTTCCTGCCTTTCCCACTGCCAAAAAGTGCCATTTCTGAGCAGAAATCCTTGTGGGAAGCTCTGGGACACTGATGACACCTCGCTCCCACCAGCAGCGCCGGTGGCTGCTGGGAGCTGCCAAAGTCCAGAGCTGGAAGTGTAGGAGCAGTTTCAGGGATGAACATCTTGATGCTGTTTTTTTGACAGCCCCCTTCCATGGCCACGCTGAGCTTCCTTGGATGGGAGAGCATCAGTCAAACCTTGGGAAGAGCAGGTTGAGCTCCAGCCCTCATACATCTTCCTCAGAAGGGTGGTCCAGGCAGCAATCCCAAAATAAGTCCTAAAAGGATTTTGTTCCTGCTCTTCCCTGCTCTTTCCCAATTCCCAGGTATGTCTGGAAGAAGAAAACGCTGTGTCCTCTCCAAAACCATCTTCTCCAGCCCAGTTAACCTCCTTGGGATCTCCCAGCACCACTGCTGTGGGGGTAAATCATTGTTCTTAAGGCTTTGGTGGTTTGAAGCCGTAAAATCAAGCACTGGGAAAAGCCGTGGGTGAGTGTGGAATGTCCCAGAGTAGAAAATTATTTTTAGTAGTGTTTTTTCATGGAATATTGTTTTGATGCGGAGAAGAAAACACCAACACATCCCTCTCTCCCTTTAGCAAGGTGGTGGTGTGGAGAAGAAAACACCAACACATCTCTCTCTCCCTTTAGCAAGGTGGTGGTGCGGAGAAGAAAACACCAACACATCTCTCTCTCCCTTTAGCAAGGTGGTGGTGCCACCTGAAGGAGCTCAGCTGTGGATTCCTGTGCTCCCACAGGGTTTTCCCTGCCTTTTCCAACTCTCCTCCCTCTTT
>NW_008246063.1:211465-226579 GCF_000691975.1 Corvus brachyrhynchos
AAGAAGAAGCACACGCTGGTTTGTCCCGACTTTGCCAAGAAAGGCGTCTGTCCCAAGGGTGTGCGGTGCAAACTCCTGCACCCCCAGAAGAGACGTCACCCACAGCAGGTTGGAGATGATGGAGACCACAACAACCCCCCTTCCAAGTGGAGACGGATCCAGGAGGTGTCGGGCAGGTAGGAAAGAGCTCATTTTGCTTCTTTCAACACTTTTCTTCCCAACCTGCACCAGATTTTTCCTCTTCCAGGTGTGTTCCATCTGTGTCCTGGTTTAGTTTAAGATCTTGTTGATGTGGGTCACTGCGGTGCTTCCTGATGGAGCCACGCTTGGGATGGGCAGTGTCCATGCTTGAG
Organism: Corvus brachyrhynchos; assembly: GCF_000691975.1. Taxonomy (NCBI): domain Eukaryota; kingdom Metazoa; phylum Chordata; class Aves; order Passeriformes; family Corvidae; genus Corvus; species Corvus brachyrhynchos. Next base: position 211,819 of record NW_008246063.1, read on the forward strand.
GAAGAGCTGATGGAGAGGAGAGAGTGGATTCACCCTTAGGAATGTGCCATCCAGGGCTTTGGCACCTCCAAGTATCTCCGAGGCTTTTGTAGACCTTCCTCTAGGAGATGGAGGAGCCCTGATGGAGATTCCACTGCTGGAAGTGGGTCCAGGTTATCCGCAGTGATGTGGGAAACTGGAAAACATCATCATCCCTCTTCCTTATGTCCATGTTGGAGAGCAGAGCTGAGCCCTCTCCATGGCATGGAGGCACTGGAGAATCAGAAATGGGAGTGGACATGGAGATAAGAGGCTTAGGAAAAATTTGGTGCCAGGCTGGGCCCTTGGTTAATCCTTGGAAGCTCTCTGAGCTCTCCCTGATGTTTTTGGGTGCCAGGGTGGAGCTGCAGGTTGATGATGGATGTGTTGATCCTCATCCTCACAGGGAGATGGATTTTCCTAAGCTTGGCATATCCTCTGCCCTCACTCCCAAGTCCTGCCTGCAGGACAACTATATCCCAATGGAAGTAAAATTAAAAGCCAAACGGAAATTTGGTTTTAAAAGCCAAAATCTCCAAGTCCTGCTCAGAAGGAGGGAGGAGAAAGGATCGATTTGGGTGCTTGGCTTCTCTGTGGCTTTTTGCAGCGGGAGGTGGGAGTGAAGGTGGGATGGAAAGGGATGGACCTGGGAGCTTTGTGAGGCTGGTCCATGCTCCTGGAATTCTCCATGGTCTGGGCCTGGGCTTCATCCTGGCCCTGCCTTGTAAGGTAGCAGAGGGGGACGAGCAGCTCCGCGGGTTCTCCGAACTTATCCCGGGTGACAGAAGGGCCTTGGAATGACACCCAGCTCACGTTCCCGGTGTGAACGAAGTGTAAAATAGCTCCTTGCTCTTTTTAGGGAAGGAGGAATGAGCTCAGGCCTGGCTGGTTGGGAGGCTCCTGGCGTCCTCTGGTGGGAAGGGAGCACGCCCCGGCTTGGAAGCTGCTCCAGAGGGTTTTTTTTTCCTTTATTGGTACCGTCATGGGAGATGTCAAAGGAGCTGGAGTGTCAAGTTAGCTTGGGAGAGAGTGGCAGGGCTGGGAATGAGCCAAGCCCAGCAGGACATCTCCCCACGCCCTCCATCTCCCCTTCCCTCTGCTCAATCCCAAACAGGAGCCCAGCACCTCCACAAGAATCTGAGGAGCTGGGAACCTTGCAGGGAAGTGCAGGACAGAGAATCCAGCTGGGGAGGGAGAAACTCTGGCTGAATCCGTGCTGGCTCCAGGGAAGTCAGGGATACAGCATGGCCTTGGATGGAGACCTGGGAGCTCCAAGGCTCTTCCATTGCATGTGATGCCATGCCCAGCATTGCCAAGCGAGATTGTTCTACTTTTCCTTATTGTTTTTCCCATCTGCCCCCTGCAGGAATGATCCAGCTCATCTCCAGGATGATGGGGAAATTCCCGGACCCTCCAGTGCGGAGCAAGAGGTGAAGTTTTTGAAAGAGGAGGACCCCAAGCCAAGCAGCTGCCTGCAAAAGCTGCCATCCTTCATCTCCCTCCGATCCCCGGAATCTCCCAGTTCCCAGGGCTGCAAAGGGGAGAGGGATGAGGACGAGCCAGAGGATGAGCCAGGTAGGAATCACATCCTCTGCTTGGAGCTGCTCTGGTTTTCCAAGAAAAAATGTTATTCCCTGCTGCTCTTCATGGATTTTGGTGGGATCCGTGTTCCTTGGGAGTCACCAAATCAGTTAAGACTGGGAACCCAAACTAGGATGGCAGTCAGGATTCCCATCTGGGCACAAATCTGTCTCTGTTCCCAAAAACTGTGTGTGAGGACTTTTTCCGCTTATTTTATCAACTCCTTCCTTATCCGATGATGAATCTGGTCTCATTTCCATGGTGGAATCACAGCGCTGCCCTACAGGGAAGGTGTTTAGTGGGATGCAGGGATGCTCTGCCTCTGGTGGACCTCTGGACCATCCATCATATCTGTTTCCCAGCAGGAAATAGCTTGGAAGCTTTCCAATAAAAACATTCCAGTGGGAGGTGGAATGGAGTGTTTGCAGATTGGAAGTTTGAGGGAAGAGCTGTGTTAGGCTGGGGTTATCTACTTTGGAAGTCAGTAAAATTTTTGGAAAATGCTGTTTAGGATGAGCAGAACTTTTTAGGAATTCCTAAAAAGAGAGCAAGCGGCTTCTCCTCCGATGTTTTCCTTGGTTCCTCCTCTTCTAATTCAGCTCCTCTACAGGAAAATCCTTTAATCACCAGTAAGGGATGGGATTTTGGGGTGCTCCAGGGATGTACCCCCAGGAGCAGAGGTGATGGAGATGTCAAGGGTGGGATTGTGCCTGGTTCTTCCCAGCTCTGAGTGGGAGGTTTTTGGCTGGACGATGCTCCACACTTCCCTTTTTCCCTCCCATCCTTCTCCAGAGGGATGCACAGCTTCCTCATCTCCAGAGCACCATCCTGGAATGGTCTCAGAAATCACAATATTTTGTGGGAGTAATGATGAAATTCCTGTTGCTAGCTTGTCTGGCACAAGGTGTAGCTCAGTGTGAGCCCTTCCCATCTTTGATCCCTGCTTTCCATGCAGCTGGAGCAGGATCCTGCTGGGATAAGGGATGAATTCCATTGCAAAAGCCAGGCTGGAGCATTTGCAGGATCATCCATAAAGATCTGGAAAGCTCTGCCTGGCTCAGCCGCTTCAAGCCAGGGAGGGCTGAGATGCCTTAACACTGTCGGAAAGAGAATTCCCAGGATTAACAACATATTCCCAAAGCCACAGACGAGCGCGGGCACTGTTGAACCACAGTGTGGGGGAGACAGCGAGGGGCCCATTCCGGCTGGGAATGCTCCTCTCTGCAACACGGAGGGAAACACTCAGCTTCCCTTTCCAGGGATTTCTTGTCCCCTCCTTCCTTTTCCTTGGCCCTGGTTCAACTCCCTTTTGATCTTGGGAAGTGTTCCCAAAGCAGGGGCTTAATTGGGGTTTTTAGCTCCATGATGAAGTCGGAGCAGTTAATCCATGGACAAGAAGGCTGTTGAAATGCCTTGGAATACACTCGGCAGCCTGGAGTAACTCGGGAGCAAGGGTATCCTTTTCCTCTTAATTCCGGTGTCTGCATCCAGGGGAGGATGATTTCCCAGCATTCTGGGTGGCAGGATGAGGAGGAGGAGCTGGTCCAGTTGGGAATGTCGGCAGGAAGGCTGGGTGAAGCTGGCAGGTACGAGGTCAGGGCACTCATCCCTCCGTGCTCCTTTGCCCAGGGAAGCTCATGGCATTGGGAAAGCAGATGCTGGAGGATCCATAGGAAAGGAAAACCAGGCAGGAATCACAGATGGCTGTAAAATCATCCGATGATGAAGCAATTTCCCTGCCAAAGCGATGTCGTGCCGACTCTGGACATGGGAATGTTGATCCGTGGGTTTGCCCATGCTTGGGTCTCATCTTAATCCCAACTAAGGGATTTGGGGGCACAGCAGCACCCGGGGACCCCCAAATCCAATGGGAGAAGTGGAGCCCTGGCCACCACCCCAAGAGAATGCGGGATGAGGCCATTGATGCTCCTGAAGGACCAAACACTTTGTGGTGGCTACATCACCTGGACTGGACTCCATGATCCTTGTGGTTACCTTCCAGAATTCCTGCATCCCTTCAGAATATTCGGTGATTCTGAGATTGAGTTTGGAGCTGAGCGGGCGGTCAGGATGAGTCCTTGGGTAGCTCTAGGAAGTAGCCGGAGTCTGGGGTGGGATTTGGGGAACTGTGCCAGCAATAACATTGGGTTTGTGCTCGTGAAGCCTGAAGCTGACACACAAATTATTGGGATGGTAAATATGGAGGAGGACAGGCTGTTATTAAGGAATGAGCTGAATTCCTTGGTTAAACGGTCACAGTTGGAGAAAATGCCTTTTAATCCTGGGAAATGCAGGGGGAATGAAGGAAAACACCGGCTCCAGGCACAGGAGGGATGGGGAGGGGGTCTGGAGATGACCTTTAAGGACCAGCATGAGCAACAGCATCAGCTTGCGGGGTCTCAGTGGGGGTCTGGGCTCAGGATATAGGGAAAGGGGATTGGAAAGGAGGGATGTGGTCTGTGTGCGTGGAGCGGAGCTGCTGTTGTGGTCCCAACCCTCCAGAGGAGCCTGGAAATTTGAGGTCGGAGAAGTAATTTGTTGACAAGGTGGTGATTAGGTAAAGGTTGATCTTGGAGGTCTTTTCCAACCCAGATAATTCCATGATTCTGTAATTTGAGAGCGTGGTGTTTTCCAAGCATCCTTCAGAAAGCCAATCGGTGCAGCACAGGGAGAGCCAACCGCTCCCAGTCAAACATCCCGAATGGGAAGGGTGGGTTTGGTGGCATCCCATCCTTCACCTTCTGTTATCCACCCAGGAGCACGGAGCCAGAGGGAGAACAGGCTTCCCTACTCCTCTGACTCCCGTTTTCCAGGTAATGGGCTTTTCCATATTTCACCTTCCAGTTAAATCGCCTGTGCTGGAGCCTAACTGGCCTCCCTGCGCTAATTGCACCAATGCAAACCATTCCAATCGAGTGCTAATTTAATTAGAAAGCACCCATTTTAGTTAATTTGTTCGAGAAGATCACTGCAAACTCCTGGAGAGAACAGATGTTCCCCTCTCCCCCGATGAACATTCCGGGCTTTGTAAATGGCTCCGCTCAGCCTTGTTTAGGAGAGAAAAGAGGATTTTATAGCCGCAAACGACCCTTTCTGTAAACATTTTACAGCTCTCTGCACGTTTGAGTGACGATAAACCCCGAGCAGCTCGGCGGGCTGCAAATTTGGGACCATACGGCCGTCATTTTATTGTCATATTTCACGGTCGTAACGTTAATGGAAGATGCTCGCTCCAGTCTTTTTTAACGGCTCCGCTGAGCACGCTCAACCGCCTCGGCTTCCGAGGAATTCGGGGAGGTGCGGCGGCAGCTTCTGGGTTTGTTTACGGCTTCCAGTTCTGGAGGGATAAGTTTGGGAATGTGGATTTTCGCCTCTTTTCTCACCGTGGCTGAGAGACGACCCCAACAGGGCACAGAACTGCCACTGCCCCCCTTGGTGGCGGGTCTTGATCCAACCATTCCCAGCTCCAGGAATCAGAGAATATCCCAAATTGGAAGGGACTCACAAGTCCAACTCCTGGTCCTGCACAGCCCAAATTTAATTTATGAGAAAGCCGGTGCTGTCACCCTCCATGTGGATGTGGCCAGTCCCCCTTGGGTCCCGTGGGATCTTCATCGCCTTCAGCATCTCCTTCAGTGTTTCTTCTGCCACCAGATCTTTGCTCAAGAACTCTTTTTGGCAGCCAGGTGAGGCAACCACGCCTTTGATCAGTGCAAGTCCCCTGAGGTCTTCTGCTCCTGTAGGATAAATGATCAGGATATGGACAGGGAGCAGGAAATCTCCATCATTCTTCCTGATGGGAACCATGAGCTCATAAATCAGGAGCCCCAGAAGGACTCTGGGGCAGCTTGGACCTTGGTGGCACCTTCCCAACTCTTCTCCTGGCACTTGGCAGATTTTCCTTGTAACGGAGAGGGTGAAAACGCACCTGGCAGGTGGTGATGGGATGCTCCTGTTGTCACCTGGATCTCCTCCTTGCCTTGGCCGTGTTATCCCACCATAGGTGGATGCTTCTCTCGTCAGCATCCTGGAAAACATGTGCAGGGAAAGTTTAGTTAGGGAGGATCAGAATTCTTCCATAACCGAATTAATGACCCCCTAATAAAATTTGGGTAATAAATTAGCAAATTGCATTTGCTAGTTCAAACATCCATCGAGCTGCACCCATCCCTCGAGCAGAACAACATGGATCCTTTGAATCCCACTAACAGGCCGGATTCACTTGGATCATTAGCAATTCCATCTTCTCCTCCTGAGTCAGCAGGTCCTTATGGGTCAGAGGCTGTTCTGGTGGGGCCTCTGTAGTGAGGGAGGTTTAGGTTGGTTTCATCCACCTGGAATGTTGGCCTGGTGGATGTCACCAGGGGGATTTCAATGAACTCCAGAATGATTTGGATCAGAAGGCACATTAAAGACCAGCTCGTTCCAACCCCCTGTCACGGGCAGGGACATCTTCCACTATCCCAGGTTGCTCCAAGCCCCATCCAACCTGGCCTTGAACACCTCCAGGGATGGGGCAGCCACGACTTCCATGGGCAAGGTTCTGGTGGATCTTGCCCATCCCTCTGCAGCAATGCCTCATAAGTTGCCTCCATCTCTCCATCAATTTTAGCCTGGAGAAAGGAGACTCCAGGGGAACCTTCTCACTCTCCACAACTCCCTGACAGGAGGTGGAGCCTCGTGGAGGTTGGGCTCTGCTCCCAGGGAATGAGGGACAGGACAAGAGGAAATGGTCTTAAGTTGCACCAGGGGAGGTTCAAGTTGGATATCAGGAAGAATTTCTTCATGGAAAGGGTTGTCAAGCATTGGAAGGGACTGCCCAGGGAGGTGGTGGAGTCCCCATCCCTGGAGCAGTCCAAGGAATGACTGGATGTGGTACTCAGGGCTCTGGTCTGGTGACTCGGTGGGGATTGGTCACAGGTTGGACTTGATGATCTTGGAGGTCTTTTCCAACCTTAATGATTCTGTGGTCCTTCCATCTCCATCCCCTGCATCCATCAGACACCTTTAGGCTTGGGATACCTTCAGCCTTTGCTGTGCCGCAGGTGACCCAGCTGTTTTTGGAGGCTGGGGTTGGATCTTCTCATGTCTTGGTGGCTCTGAGAAGCTCCAAAAGCCAGAAACCTAACTTTTATTTAATTTCCTTATTGCAGTGTCCAGTTTAGCACCTGCCAAGTCTCGCTCCTTTGCCAGGACTGAAATCTTCCCTATTAATTTTTTGCCCATTTTTTCATGGAATCCTAGAATGACTTGGGTTGGAAGGGATCTTAAGGACCATCTAATTCCCATGGGCAGGGACACCTTCCACTGGGATATTTAGACTCAATTTTTAGGGTCTCATCCACCTGTGGCAGAAGATTTGGGTGGAACAGCAGCAGGATGAGATTTTAGTGCAGGTTGTCACCACGTGGATTTTAGTGCAGGATGGAGCCAAGGAGATCCAACCCTCCCCATCCGCTTTTTCCATATGAAAAATCATTTGTGGAAAATTCTGGGATGTAGCCCTTGCTGCTGGGCTTTCCAACCCATCTTTTGTTGTTGAGTGTTATTTATTTAAAAAAAAAAAAAAAAAAAAAATTATTTTAAAAGGCATCTCCCAGCCCAAGTTTCTCCGGGAGCACTTTGGCTACAAATGGAAAATACCTTTCCAAGGCAGATTCAGCCCCTGGACTCCCCTACCATGTCCTGGAAAGGGTTAAGGGATATTTTTCCTTTGGAAATGAGGAGGAAAAGTGTGTTTGGAGGGAATTTCTCCTCATGGTGTTAAACCTTGAGCATCCAGCAGGAAAATGCTGAGATGGATCTCGGTGCTCCAAGCCTTCCTGGAGGAAGAGGCAGGACAGGATGAAACCCTTTGGTGGCATCAGGAGAACGATGGAGACCAAACATTCCATCAGGCTGGAGGGTGTTGAGGAAAGGAAGCCAACAAAAATTCCAGTTTTTCTCCTGCTGGATGGCAAAGTTTGGAAAGCTGCAAGGGAGTTTTCTTTCCCTGCATCCCGTTTCTTTGGGACTTGGGGATCTTCCGCCCCTGATGTGGGGTTGCCTTCCACCTCCCCACCTTGTGGAGAAGCCCAATTTTGTAATCCCTCAGGGATCAGGAATGATGAACAGGGAGAGGATTTGGGGCCCAGGCCCAGACCCACCTCCTTTCACCCTTCATCCGAGAGGATTCCCCACCTTGAAATCCCTTTCAATCCCTCTCAGATCAGCATCTGGATGAAACAAATTTGGTTTTAACTTCCCTGCCGGATGCAGCTGGAGCCGCTTGGCTCCGGCTGGGGGAAAACCAGGTTTTATTGAAAAATCTAATGGTGCCACCTGAAGTGTGATTTACTGCACTGTCCACTCCTCGGACTTGATAATATATTTCTATTAGATTTCCTTCTTTTCCCTCTTTTTTCTTGGAGAAGAGTGGCAAGTTTCTCCGTCTGCCTGACACCTTCTTAGGCTTAGGCAAAATAAATGTTGATTTCCATCAGGAGGAAGAGCGCTGGAAGTCCTAATTCTCCGGCAAGCCTGACAAGCTCAGCGAAAACCGCCTGGTTTTCGATGGAAAACTCGTGATCCGGCCTCGGTTCTCCTCGTTTGGAAGCTGTTCAATCATCGGAATGAAAAAGGGGTTGCTTTCGCTAACTAGAAATTATATACCTGGTTCCTTGGAAGATGGATTGCGCCGCTCCTGGAATGCCGGGAAAGGCGGCGGGGGGAGAGAGTGAAGGAGCTGGAGATGCGACCCAAGATTGATCACGCCATTTGCAGGATCTCCCAAGCACAAAACTGGAAAAATATCTTTTCCTTTGCTGGGGTTGGGTGAAGTGACACCCCCATCTGATCCAGGTTTTCCCTCCTGGGGTTATTTTGGGATGTGGTGTTCGCCCATTGGCTGCGCCATCCTTCCTCCATCTCCCTCCATCCAAGGGGAGAAACTGAACCAGTTTAGCCCTCTCACAACCTGTTGTGGGTTTATTTTCTTGTTCTTGCCTCGATTTTTTTGAGGAATCTGTTGGAAATCAAGCATGGATGCTCTGGAAGTATCCTGGCTCCGTGCAGTCAGTACTAAAATCAGGAAGTTAATTACAGTCGATTTAAAAATCACCTTTTTTTTTCTCCCAAAACCAGCAACAACAACAACAACAACAAAATCTATATTTCTACTTCTGTAATCATGTTTGCTTTGAGCTGCCTCACGGATATCAGCTATGGAAGTTTTCCCTGGCTCATACAAAGGGAATTGAGCCGTTCCCACCATTCCTATTGAACTGACACCCTGTTCTGGTGGGACAAGAGTGTGGAGATGCTGATTTTGATCCCTTGAGGTGACAATCGGCCACTCTGGACCCTCATTCCAGCAACCAGGATGGCGTTTGAAAATCCCAGGCTGGAAAAACCACCTGGCTGGATGCCAAAGGGAAAAACTGGGAGGGTGGGGACGTGATGGGTATTTCGCTCCATGCCACTGTTCCCAAAAGCCGGATTCGGCTGCGTTGCTGGTGAGGAATATCCGGATCCGCCGTGTCTGCCTTGCATCCTGCTGATGTATGGGTGTTATATTAAGGGTGGAAAGGTGCTAAATGAGCCCTCTTTATTTTCCATAAATTAACTCGGCAGCAATGAATCACTGCCAGCGTGGCTTCGACTCCCAGCAAGTTTGTTTATCCAAGTTGGAAAGCAAAGGAAAACTCTTGGAGACTCCCCGTTGTTGGGTCCTCACCTGTCCTGCCTCCCCTGCTCAAAAAATGTTCTCCTTTGGGCTCTCAAGGCTGCTCGAAGGTGTCCTTGGTCCCACCTCTGTGTTGGGTCCATTGTTTGGGAAGTGCCATGCAGAATTTTGTGGGAACACAGGCAACAGAACATCTGGAGGGGGTTTGGGCTGGATTCCCTCCATCTTCTCCATGACCTTCTCCACTTCCATTAATCTCAGGTGAAGGGGGACTTTTCCCACTAAACCTCATCATTCAACAAGCTGTGGGTCCTTTTTTTCCTGGGAAACCTCCTTTTTTTCCATCCTCGTTCATCTTGGTGGCCAAGTGGCCACCACTTTCCTTCCCACCCATCACTCTGATAGGTGGAACCCCATGACCACCTCTCCAAACCCTTTGGAGAGGGAAAATAGGAGAACCTGCAGAAAGGTGCTTCCAATGTTGTGGTTGAAATGGAGAAGGATTCCACTCTGTCCACCTTGGTCCATGGGATGGTCCTGGACTTGTCCTACAAGGTCACATCCCAGAGGCACTTCATGGCATTTTGGCTCTACATGAGCATCCAGAACCCTCTTTGGACGAAGCACCATATTCCAGCAAGCAGAAGACATCACCTGGAGCATCCTAAAGGGATGCTGGGAATGCTTGGGGGGATGATTGCTGGTGCTCAGCTCTTTCTGGCTCCATCCCACCACCAAAGCAAGTTCTGGTGTTCACTTTGTGCTTCCAGTGGGAAGGGTTGAATCCTTTTTAATTCTCTTTTTCACCCATAACTTGGGAATTTTGCAGCATATTTGCTGCTCTGTGGTGGGAAGTGACCTCTGAGTGCCACTTGTAGGGAGCTGAGGATGCTCAGGGATTTGGGGAATGAGCCACCTCCGTCCTTGACGTGGCCAAGGGGGATGTGAAGCAGAAGAGGAACTTAGGACACTCCTACACCTGCATTCTGAGGGATTTCCAAGGTGACCCGAGCCAACCTCAGCGACTTTCTCCTCTTTTCTTCCTTTCCTTCCCTTCCCAGGCAGCGCCAAACAGAGGAGGATTTTGCCAAGGTCATCCCTGCAGGATTCCGAGAACCCCCATGTGGCGGGTGGCAGAGGTGAGTCCAGTGGGTGCTGCCAGGATAGAGAACCACCCGCATTCCCGGTTTCCCGGTGCTCATCCCCAGTGCTTTAACCCTTTCCCATGACCAGGCAAGGAGAAGCCTGGGAGTGTCCAGCTGTGTCCCGTCCCCCCCTTCCCAGCATCACCATTCCCTTTCCTCCCTCCAGGCAAACGGCTGCAGATCAAGCCCCGGCTGTGAGTCAAGCCCGATCCCGTGGCAGCCGACCAGCTCAGGAACCGGAGAGCCAGGGAAAGACCTGGCACCTACCTCAGGATGCCATGTCCAGGCATGGCACCCCCTCCTCCTCTTGCTTTTCCGGGACGTCGTTTGGACGCGGAGTCGTGTGGCAGCGTGGGAATACAGCACTCATTCCTGCATGGAAGCAGCTTTGTTTGGAATCTTTGAATTGACCAATAAATGACCTTTTCAGCTGGTTTGTTGAAGGCAAGTCCTGCCACCTCTTTGGATGCTTGTGGGGCTGGGAAGAGCTTCCCATCCGCATCCATGCTCCGGTGCTGTCCTGGCCACGAGGTGACAGGGGGACCTGAGGTGGTTTAACGCCATCAGGTGACATTCCCACATCCAGGTCAGGATGAACTGGGGACAAGTCACCGTGCTGGGATGTAATGGGTGTAAAGCCCCCACAGCCCTGATCCCTCCATTCCAAGAGCCCATCCTGCTCCATCCCCTTGCTTTTGGGAGGAAATTTCTTGGAGCTGAGAGCATCCCGCATGGAAATGTGTTGGGAGCAGTGCTGAGCTCACACTCTGCATTTCGGGGTCTCCCATGGCCCGACCCCCACCTCTCTCTATCTCCGTGGGGGTTTGGGCTCCATTGGGAAACCCAAACCAGCTCTCCAGGGTTTTGGGTTTTTTGGGACTCTCCAAATCCAAGCAGGAGCAGAGTGAAGGGAGAGCATTATGCCACTGGAACAATGGGGTTTTGCATCCATAGGTACAATTTCCAAGGGATTTTGGGGTGGCAGGTGCTGTTCCCCCACACGGATGAGATTTTGGGAACAGCTCCCTTTGCCAAGAAGTGCCGAGAGCTGGGACAGGCATGCGGGGTGGTGGGATTTGCTTATCCACTGCCCCTCAGGCAAATCCCATGGGGAAGAGGCATCAGCAGGGATTTGGGAAGAGCTGGGGCTCCCTGGGGATGCAGCATCCAGGTGTGATCAGAGATGGGGTGGGAAATGCCAACGGGCAGTGGCTTTGCCCCCCAAACAGGACCCCACAGGGGGTTTCCCTTCCCCAAGTGACCCCCATGGAGGGGTTTTGTCACCATCCCAAATCCACAACGCCCCCCAGGCGCTGGAGGACCAGTGGGTCCCCACCCTGGGATGTCACTTGTGCCCCAGGGTGTGTCCAACGAGTTGATTTTTAATAAAAAACGTCGTGTTTTTCGTTGGTATTAAAATGTCTTTTGTTAACTCCTGTGTTTTGATATGTAAATAAAGAGATTCCTCCCCTGGGACGGAGGAGCCTCCCTGTGGCTTTCCTCTTTTTTCAGCAGTGCGTGAACATTCCATCAAATACCCATCCAGATCCAGTGGAGGACTCACTCCAGTCCCTAAATCCTTGTGTTTTTTAATTATTAAAACTTTTTACCCAGAAACGATGTTTCTTCACATGGTGGTTTCCTGAAAAATCCCAGCTAAATTCCCTAAAAACCACCCTGGAGGAGACGGTACTGCTGTGAATCTTCAGGGATGGCCAGTGGTGGCCGGCAGCTTTGGTTTTTCCATGGATCCTTAACAAGGATAATCCTTGTGCTGCACTAATTAAACGAGGCAATGAGCAGCTCCGCTCCGAGCCGTGGCTTCGCCGCCCACCGGCACCGCTGCTCCCTTCCCAGGAAGGATTGGAATTTCCAGCCGGCTGTCATTAAAGCTCTGCTTGGGGGTGATTAATTTCCAAGCAGGGATAAACGCGGCCCCTGGAGAGGTGTCACTGAACTCCGGTGGGTTCTCCCTCTGTCTCCAACATCCTCAATTCCTCGGCTGAGGGCTCCCATGGGATTTATCCATCCTTGCTGTGAAGCCGGGGTGCACGGTTGGGCTTGGGGACCAAGCAAAGACATTCCCTGGGGGTGCCACGGCGGGAAGGTTGGCTCGGGGTGGAGTTTCTGGAGGGCTCCATAAACATTTCCTGGAAAACCTTCCTGCGGCGGGTGCTGCTGGCACCACTCTTGGTCCCCTGCCGGGGAAGCAGGTGCCGGGTGAACGTCACCAGCTGGGATCGGTTTTCTGTCCGTCATCAGGGTGGCTGTTCCTTGCCCTCCTTCTCCACCTTCTCCTCCTCATCCTCCTCCCAGCCTCTCCATATGATTCCCCCCCCCGCAACAACTGGGTCATGGGGCAGATGCTGGTGGATCATCACCAAGATGGTCCCACCCTCTCCGTGCAGTGCATCGTGGTGGACACCACCCTCCCATGGGGTGAGGTCCCTGTCCCCGAGCCACCAACACCCCAGCTGGGAGCCGTGTGCCATGCAGGGAAACTGAGGCAGCCCCAGGTGGGCACCCGGCCCTGCTCCAAGGGGTGATGGGGCACACGAGCTCTAAAAGGGAAAGGTGACGCCATCCCGCCACCATCCCGAGGCCACCAACCTGGTTATGTCACTTGACCGCCTGTGAGTAAACTTAGCTGACGGGCCCGCCGCGGCGGGGAGGGTTGGGGACATGCCGTGGGCATTTCCTAAAAATACCCCCGGGGGTGTTGCGGGGGAGCCACGGCCCCGTTGGAGCCCGGCCCGGTTCTAATCCCTTGGTGGCTCCTGTCCCAGCGCGGGTGGCAGCTGCTGGTGGGGGCCGGGTGCCCCCAAGGTGGAGCAGCTCTGGGGAGGAGCACAGTGCCAGGGGCAGGGAGGTGGCACCCCATCTTCTCCCAGTGCAGGATCCCAATATCCCACTGCACCGGTGGGATGATGATGGATTTAGGGTCACGCAGTGAAGGAAAAAGGGTTAAAACCACTGCACGAAAAGGGTTTTTTGTTGTCCAGTTCTTTGCCCCCTCCTTCAAGTTGTACCCAAGTTTGGGGTCTCCAACGGGGGATCACCAGGGAATGGGGGTCATGTTTAGGGCTTTGCCTGCATCCATGACCCTTCCCTGACTCAATCAGCAGGAGGAAGATGGACCCTCCCCAGAGGGCAGATCCAGCAAAAGCAATAATGTGGGATTTTAATTGCTGGAGTTGCAGCGGGATAAAGGTTTTCATCCTCAAAAACCACCTTTTTTGCATTAATTTGACCCTACGTCTCCAGGATCGATTAGCAGTCGTGGAGGGCAGTGTCCCCTGTCCCTAAGTTCCCAAGCAGCCACTGGGTGGATGAGGGGAATGTCTCCCCCAACATCCCGAGGAGCTGCCTGTGGGATGCAGCTGGGCTGGGATGCAGTGGGACCCAGGATGCATCCTGTGGGTGACAGAGACAATCCTGGACCCCGAGGGGATGACTGGGTAGGTGTTGCCAGCCTCTGTGGGATGAAGCTGCTCATCCCTTGGGATTAAATGGGACAACTCCATGGTGACTGCCCCGTGCCTCGGTTTCCCTGTCCTGTTCCTCCCAGGCTTCAGCAGCCATGGAGCGGATGGAGCAACGCAGCTGCATCTCAGCCAGGGCCTCATCCAGGGGTGTGATGAGCACCCCCAAAACTCCCTGACCAGCTGCCACTCGGCTCCAGGGACACCTTTTCCAGGTGCTGGGATGGTGGTCCTGGTCCTCCAGCTGGTGACACTCCCAGTCGTGCCAGGTGTGGATGTCACCTGTGCCAGGTGTGGATGTCACCTCTGAAACCAGAGGCAGCCCTGGAGCACAGAGGTGCACGTGGCTGCTCCCTGACCACCAACAGCTTATGGGAAAGCCCGAAAATACCAAAATTGTATTTATTTGACTTTCTGAAAGGATGAAAGTGCTTTGGGAAGGATCCTGGGCTGTTCCTGAGGCGGGGAAGGGGCTGCGCTCCAATGTCATCCAGTGGGATGCTGTGATCCCCCAGCGAGGTGACACCAAACCTGATTTAGGCTCAACAATCCTTTTTTTTGATATTTCCCAATTTTGGGGAGTACGAAATTAGGATTTTTGGCTGTTTTTCTCCACTCCACGCTCAGCTCCGGGCGGTGGGTGGCAGATGAAGCCACACATCGGGATGCAGGAGCCGAAAGGGTCCAGGGGGTACCCGGAACATTTCCCCCCTCTCCGGAGATTGACAGCTGCCCTGGGGGCGTTGCCATGGGGATATGCAAATCCAAGCGGGCTGTCGGGGGGCTGATAGGCTGGAAGATCTTAGCCCCGCCTTGCTGGGAGGGGCCGTGCCTCGTTTTCCCCGTATAAAAGGCGGCGAGTTCCATTGAGC
>NW_008246063.1:227475-228178 GCF_000691975.1 Corvus brachyrhynchos
CGGCGGAGGCGGGGCGGCTGTCCCCCCGCCTGCCCGCCGGCTCCCTGTCGTCCACCCCGCTCAGCACGCCCTGCTCCTCCGTGCCTTCCTCGCCCAGCTTCTGCGCTCCCAGCCCAGGTGGGCAACCGGCCCCCGGCCCCCCGGCTACCACCGCCGCTTCCCTGGGCTCCAAACAGCAGCTGGAGGAGCTGTACTGGATGTCGGGTTACCAGCATCACCTCAACCCCGAAGCTCTCAACCTGACGCCGGAGGACGCGGTGGAGGCGTTGATCGGTGCCCCTCACCATCATCATCATCACCACCAAGGGTACGAGCCCTTCCGACCTCAACCCTTCGGGGGTGAGGAGCTGCCGCCGGCCGCCCATCACCATCCCGGCCATCACCATCATCATCATCACCACCTACGCCTGGAGGACCGGTTCTCCGACGATCAGCTGGTGAGTATGTCCGTGCGGGAGCTGAACCGGCAGCTGCGGGGCTTCAGCAAGGAGGAGGTGATCCGCCTCAAGCAGAAGAGGAGGACCTTGAAGAACCGGGGCTACGCTCAATCCTGCCGCTACAAGCGGGTCCAGCAACGGCACATCTTGGAGAACGAGAAATGCCAACTGCAGAGCCAGGTGGAGCAGCTCAAGCAGGAGGTGACCCGCTTGGCCAAGGAAAGGGATCTGTACAAAGAAAAATATGAGAAGTTGGCCGGCCGGGG
>NW_008246063.1:228563-246718 GCF_000691975.1 Corvus brachyrhynchos
CCGGCCCCTCCGCCCACCCCCCATTCCCGGCCGGCAAACCTGAGCCACATTTAACTTATTCACCCTTGTAAATATGTAGAAAATTAGTTCGTTTTTGCCTTTTTTTTTTTTCTTTTCTTTTCTTTTTTTTTCCCTTGAGCCTATATTTTGCTTGGTGATTTACGAGAAAAAGAAAACGAACAAAAAAAACCAACAAAAAATGAACAAAAAAACCCTAAAATCCTTTAGAAAAGAGAAAAAAAAATACACGAGTCTTAAAAGTTTGTATGTAATAGCATGCAAATAATATCCGAGTTAATTTAACGATGTTGGGAAGAAGCCGAATGCACTATATACAGGAATCGATTGGGTGAAATAATACTGTTTTATAGAGATTTAAAATTATCTATGCTCTTAAAAATAGTGGGGAGGGGAGGGAGGGGAAGAGGTAACAATTTTAGGGTGACCTGAAAGGCAATATAGTAATATATGGACTGCAAACGGTTGGCTGCTATCTCACTATGCACCAGATTTATTTATTAACCCTCGGGAAACGGAAAAATCTTATTTTAACCTCGATGTTTGGAAAAAAAAAAAAAAGGACAGCAAGAAAATGCACATTATTTGTTGTGGAAACAAGAGGAAAAAAAAGAGGATTAAGAATTCGTGCAATCGTTGGAGCGAAAGCGGGACCGATCCTGCGCGGAGGAGCGGGGCGGGTTTGTTTTGTTTTTGTTTTTTTAAACGAGTTGCTTATTTAAAAAAGGAGAAAAAAAAACCATTAAAAAAACAAATTTTGGGGCGGGGGGGGGGGGGGGACAAGACAAGAGACCAGCGTACAAAGCGAGCTTGGGAGCCTGGTGCATTTTAGGGACTGATCGTGCGAAGCGTTTTTAACGACCTGTTGTTTCGATTTGTGACGGTTTTAATGATGTTGCATCAAGATAAAAACTTATATTCAACTAGAGCCTGGGTCGGGTTTTCTCTCAACTTTGGGGGGGTCCCGCAGCATCGGGGTTTTGTTTGGGGGTTGTTTATTCTTCCCTTTGATTCCCGGGGCGGATGCAAAAGCTTCCCCGAGCTCCCGCTGAGATAAGTCCGGCGTTGAGCGTCGCCTCTGCCCCATTGAACTCTGGCTTTTCACTTTTCCTGCCTTTTTGTTTTTTGTTTTTTCCAGCCGGGTTCTGGGTGGTTTTGGTTTTCTTTCCCGGCTGGAGGGTCCTGGAGACCTTCGTCCCTGCAGCTGCTGGAAAGTCACCGGATCCAGTTTGGTCCCAGCTTGTCCGACACCGTCCTGACGAGCCGCTGGCTTGATTTTCAACGGTAATAAATGATTTTTCTTTCCTCTTTTGGCTTCTCCCTCTTGAATTCTTTATTTAAAAAGGATAAAAAAAAACCCTTAACAAACCAAGCCCACACCGTCCCCAATCCAAGCTTTTGAGTTGGTTTTTTACTGATTTTGGGGACTGTTTTTAAGGATATTTTTCCCTTTGCCGCAAACCCTGAGCGTGGCTGCAGCTTTTCCTGGACTCAGCGGGACAAATTCCAATGCAACCCTTGGTCCAACATAGTTTTTGGGCATTTTATGTCATTTTTTAATATTTAGGTGTATTTTCTGTCTTATATTTTTGCCCAGGCTCAGCCGTGGCAGGTCCCCAGGCTGTGGCGTGTTCCCTCCTGCCGCTTCCATAAGTCTCTACCGTGCTCATGTAACCCCCCGGCTTCTCCTGGGATTTGTGGGGTGTGCCTGTGACCCCACAACCCTCTAGTCTTACCTCTTCTGCACCCCCAAGCCTCACTCCCCCTTTTCTTCATCTTTTTCCGTCTTTTTGGTGTCTTATTTTGTGGCCAGAGGGTTTTTGAGCAGCCTGAGCTCGGCTCAATATCGGACTTGGATTTTGGGATGGGAGCTGGGATGCAAAGAGGGACATTTGTCCCAGGGCTGGACAAAAAGGGGGGTTTGGAAGGTGGTGGATTCACCCCTTATTCCTGTATTTATTTAGATCCAGGGAAGCTTTTGCAAACCTGGCTCTAAATAAAATTAACCCGTGCAGCTGCTCGCGGGACATTGCATCCTCCCATTTTTTGGAGGTGAATCACAGCTTCCTGGTGGGTTATTCCCTAATTTTCCTCCCAATATCCCCTTCTCTTGGTGTGTTTGTTTTATTTTTTTTGGGAGAACGCATCCAGCTGCCTGGTTGTGATCAAATAAGGAGAATTTGGGGAGGAAAAGTGTTTGGGGCTGGTGCCTTCCCCAAACCAGCCGAGGGATCTCAGCCCCCGCCATCTGAATCCTCACTCCTGGATCTTCCCATGACCCACGTTCCCGATGGGCACATCCTGGGGGTCACTGCCCCTTTTCCCAGCTGCGCTGGGGCTGGTTGGAGAAGCAGAGCTGACTTCAGGGGCTCTGTGGGGTTTTCTGGGAACGCTGTCCCATGGGCTGTCACCCCAGGACCCAGCACGGTGCCTGCGGGGTGACGGAGCTCACCTCCCGCTCTGGAATCCTTTCTCCACTTCCATGGCAGAGCGAAGGCAGCAATTTAGGATTCCCACTTTTCCCCTTTGCCTCCTCCTTTTTGATTTATAGATTTCATTTTTGGGGGGGCAACAACCTGGGAGGGATCCCGGATTATTTTGGCAATCCAGATATTATCCCTTCCCCTTCATCCCAAAGGGATCCCCAATTCCTTGTGCCACTGTGATTTTTAGTTTTAGTTACCCGCTCATTTTTTTTTCCCCCCGAACCCTCCTGGAAATCCCTGGAAATCCCCTAAATAAGGGAATAGCTGAAACAGGACACAGGGTGTTGCTGCCACCCGTTAACATTGGTTCTCCATGGGGGACCCCATCCCACAGTTTTTGGGGAGATTTGAGGGTGGAATTGCACCCTTCTGCCCCTTCATCCTGACTTTCTCCGGGCTCCTGAAGCTCCCAGCTTTCTGGGATTTGGCTTTGCTGAATAAATAATAAAAACTAAAGTGGTTTAAGCCCAAATTTGGCTGGTTTATGACTCGTCTCCTTTTTGGGGCTGATTCCCCCCCTGCACCCTGGGATCTGGGTGGTCCCAGCTTGGGTTTGCAGAGTTTTTTGGGATGGCTGCAATATTTTCAGGATTGTGCGTGTATTCCAAGGGTGTTGGCGCATGTTTTGGGATGGGGATGAGGTGGGACAGGGTCGTGTGTTCCTGTGTGCCGCAGGACTGCGGCGATCTGCGGGTGCCACCACGTCTGCTGCAGGAGGATGTTTGGCGTTTGGGGTCACTCTGACCTTGTTTCAAAGCTTTTCCCTCATTTTTCCTGATCCCTGAGTGGGGCTGGAGCCTCCTTCTCCATCTTCCTACTGCTTTTTGGGGTCTGCATGGGGTTGCAGGACCTCAGGACACCACCCCCTCCCTCCTGTGAGGATCTGCAGTCCCTCCGCTCCTCATGGGCATCTCCTGCATCCTCAGCTCCATCCTCAGCCTTTTCCAGGGGTGAGAACAGCAGCCCGGTCCAAAGGGCTGCTCCAAGGGCTGCCTGGCACTTGGGATGGGGACATGGGGACAAGCCCTGGGGGTCCCCTCCACGTCCCCCACCTGCAGAGCTCCTTAACCCCATTTTCAAGCTTTACTTGCCCATCGAAGGCCCCGTGGGCTTTGCTGGGCTGGGAAATGGCTGGAATTCCTCCAGCTTCCCAGCCCGTGGGTTTTCCATGGGGCAGAGGGGTGATTTTGGGGGGATGCTCGCCCCCAAAAACAGCAGCACCTTGGAGCACCTTATCCATGGATGCTCAGGATCAGTCACAGTCACACACTCCTGCTGGGTGCTCTGTGCCACCTCCAAGCAGGAATTACCGGGATCGCTGGAAACGGGCAGAAAACCACAAGGAGCCGATCAACGCGGCATTTCCAAAGTGTCCCTCGCTCCTTCCTCCTCACTTATTGATGCTCCCACCCGGCAGGTTTGTCCCAAAACCGCTCCGGTGTTCCACACAAAACCCAACATCTTCGTAAGGTGAGAACTCCAGTCCTGGAGTTCAATCCCAGGGAAGAAAAGGGCTGGGGTGCTGGTCATGGAGGAATTTGGGGTAATGTTCACTTAAAAAGCAGGAATTCATTCGAATCTCAGCCAAATTAATCCTGGACAAAAGAAAATCTTGGATTTGGCTCTGAGCTCGGGGTTGAGCTACTGTGAGCAGTGCCTGGGCTCGGTTTGGAGCTGGAATCTTTTGGCTTGAATGGATCTTTATATTCTGTATTGCCCAGATTTGGGGTTTTGCACATTCCCTCCTTTCCATGCTCCATGCCTGGCTGCCTCCTCAATATTCCCGCATCCCTGGGAGCCAAACACTGCCCTGCTCACTTTATATATAAAAATATATTTATATAAGATAAATTTATCTACATTTATCACCTTGGTAGAACAGAGCTCTGCCATGGGATCATGGCTTTGGCACTGCACGGCTCATCCTGAAGCCTGGAATTTTTTCCAGCTCTATTCCTTCCCCCAGTTCCATTGATGCCATCTCTCAACTCAGCAGGAGGTGAGGTCCTTCCTGAAAGCCAGGACATGGAAAACCCCCCTGCATAACACGAACAGGACCACAGCTGGGGTTTTATCCCAAATTCCTTGGGTTTGGGTGGGTTTGCATCACCCAGGGGTGCTGCTGGTGCTGTGGGATTTGTGGATCCTGAATATGGGTATGGGATGCAGGAGGAGGGATATGGGATGCAGGATGCAGGACATTGGATGTGGGATGTAGGTAGCGGGATGCAGGAGGCGGGATGTGAGATGCAGGATTTGGGATGAAGGATATGGGATGCAGGATGCAAGGATACAGGACACTGGGTGTGAGATGCAGATGGTGGGATATAGGGTGCAGGGATGCAAGGATAGAGAATATTGGATGCGGCATAAAGGACATGACAAATAGGATATGAGAATTGGGATGCAGGATATGGGGAATAGGAGATGGGATATGGAATGTGGGATATGGGATGCTCCCTGCAGCAGGGTGTGTGCTGGTTGTCACTGCCCCTTGATCCAGGAGAAACGGGAAGCTCCGGATCATGAGGAGCAAGAAGGAGCCCGACACTGCCCAGCCCACCCTTCCCTGACCGGATAAACTCCATCAAGGATGCAACACCGGCAAATCCCAGCAATTCCAACTCCTAGCCATCGCTGCCCGTGTGTGTGCAGGTGGTGCAATAAAGTAGGTGGGATATGGGATGCGGGATGCAAGCCGTGGGATGCAGGATGCACATCCATGTGTGTGCAGGGAAAACAGCTCCACTGCCAAGTGGGAAACATTCCAGGACAGCGTCAGTCCTCAGATCCGGAGGTGATCAGATCCCACCAGCCCTCTGCTATCCCAGCTGTCTGGGAAGTGCAGCTTTCCTTGGAGTCACCATCCCCAGTGCCTGGGAATCCCCTTGTTCCCCTCTCCATCCCCACAACTCCGTGTCCCTCCTTGCCAAGCTCCCAATTAAGTCATCTGCTCAGTGTTTAATTACCCACACCATACAATCCAAAGGTTCCTTGGGTTTTCAGCCCCCTCCAATCCTCCCTTTCCATGGATGAGAGTGGAGGGAAAGCAGAGGGAGCGTCTTCCCACCCCCACCAGGTTATTTATTCATGGAAGAGGCCGAGGCTGGAGCGTGGCTCCTGCACAGCCCTGGCAGCTGGCGGCTCCCTGGGAGCTGTAATTTGCACAAGCAAAAATAAACTAATTGTTATTTTCCATTTACATAAAGGGAAGGGAAGAGAGGTTGGAAGAGAGGGGGAAGGAAGCTGGGAATGCGAAAGGAATGTGCTGCCAACCCCTTCTGGGAGGGCTGTGACAAAGTACCGGCTCTTCCCCTGCTCCCGTGGGGTTCATCCTGCCTGTCTGGTTGCTGGAGGAGTTGAAATTTATGGAAATGATGGCTCTGGACCATCATCTTTCTCACCGTGGAGTCAGGGCCCACTTCCAGAGGTGTGAAGCCCATCCTGATGAAGGTGCAACACAACAGGAGAGAGAGGACAACCACTTCTATCAGCTGGATGGAAGAAAAAACCTGCTGGCATCAGGACAGATTTGAGGGATGGATGGAGATTTGTTTGGAGTTTTCACTTTGGCCGTGGTGTGTGGATCCTAAAGAAGGGCCTGGGCATAGAACTATGGAATGTTTTGGGTTGGGAGGGAACTTAAAGATCATCCAGTTCCAACCTCCTGCCACGGACAGGGACACCTTCCACTATCCCAGGTTGCTCCAAGCCCTGTCCAACCTGGCCTTGGACACTTCCAGGGTGGGGCAGCCACAGCTTCTCTGGGAAACCTGTGCCAGGGCCTCAGCATCCTCCCAGGGAAGAATTTCTTCCCAATATCCCACCTATCCCTGCCCTCTGGCAGTGGGAAACCTCAGATCTTTGAAACTTTAACCCTTTTCACAAGTGACCATTGCTGAAGGGGACCTGGTGGGGATGTGTTTGTGGATCTGGGCTTGGGATGGAGGTGGGACTGAGGATAAACAGCAGAGGGGGATGAGAATGCTCCTCTCTCACCAGCTCTGTGCAGCCCAAGGATTCCTTGGACCAGGAAGGAAGAAGAAGAGGTTTCCCAGAGAAGCTGTGGATTCCCCAACCCTGGAAGTGTTCAAAGCCAGATTGGATGGGCTTGGAGCAACCTGGTCTAGTGGAAGGTATCCCTGCCCATGGCAGTGTTGTTGGAACAAGATGATCCTTAAGGTCCATTCCAACCCAAACCATTCCACAATTTTATGAGGAACACATCCATGACCTCATGCGTTGGCTACAGTGAAGACTGGAGATGCTGTCACCAGCAGCATCAGCATTGGAGAGACCCCTTCCATGCTGCCACATCTTGGGAACCTTTGTCATAACACTTGGAACTAGACGTTGTGGGCGTTTAATTCCGATTTACGCCGACAGGTCCTGTCCGTTAATTAAATATCCATTGATTGTTCGGAGAACACTTCCTTGGGTTTATCGCGTTTCTCCGAGACAAATCAAATTGCCACGTCATTAACTTCCAGCTCTCCAATCCATACATAATTACTGCCTTATTAATACCTCCGAGTTACGAGGAAGTTTGAGGCAATTAATATTTGTGGGATAGTTTGTATCAAGTTAATTCCGTCAGGGTTATGTTAATAATGCGGACATCTAATAAGCTGGATAATTAACATCTTTCTCGTTAGCATCTTCTCAGGTGCCAGTTAAATGTCAGGCCAGGCTTTGTGGCCGGGCTGTGTTTAATTAAACTCGTTATTACAGAGGGATTCATGGCTGTTATATGTGAATGGAACCAGGTAGGAGCAGCACGTGATTCCTGCCCTGCCTGGGCTTTGGATGCAAAATGGGTTTGGGGATGGGTTGGAAATGGGATGTAGGGGATGTTCCAAGGGTGGATACAGGAGGAGGGAGTTTTTGCCTCGCAGGAAGGACGGGATATGCTCCTGGTCAGTGTTGGTCCATCGTGCTTGATTCAGAGCCGGGTTCAGATTTAAGGGATGGTCTTCCAAGAAAGTGGCAGAAACCATGGGTTCCCTGATATGGTCATGGACAGTGGAGTGGGGATGGTGCTGGGAGCATCTGTGACCACATTCCCCAGCAAGCCCAAAAATGGTCCAAAACCAATCCCCATGAAAATTAGGCAAATTTTAGGTTCAGCTTTAGCCCAAATTTTGAGCTTTGCGTTGGGTTTCTTCTCGAGCTGGCAGAAGCTTTGCCAGTGCACCCCAGCCCTGGGATCATCTCACTTCACGTTGCTTCCCTGGGATTTTCCTGCTGCCGCATCCCTTGAGCCAGCATCACAGAGCTCTTGGCCATAAGAACTTCTCTGGGAGACATCCATGACCTGACTGAGCCTGGATCTCTCCGCCCACAGCCTTTTTTCCCCTGCTGTTCATGAATAAAAGATGGACCCCGTCTACCTGGCCTGTTTGTCTTCGTGAAAAATTCATCGGCTGCTGATTAAGTTTTAAGGAAGGGCCGTGTTGCCCAGGTGGGTTGATGTTCTCCAGCTGTCTGGGGGGTGGGAAGCCGTGGAGTTGGGATTTGCCCCCTCTGATTGCTCTGGGAAAAGAATGGGGAGAGCTTCGTTCCTTCCCTGCTCCTGATTGGGATCTCTGCAAGAAATCCTCATGGAATAGTGGGAGGGGAAGGAGCAGGCTGGGCTTGGCTTATATTTGGGGAGGTGATGATCCACAGCAGTTCCAGAGCACGTCAAAAATGGTAGAATTTGGGAAAGGAGACACAAGCCATGACCACAGAGGGGAAAAAGGCCCCAGGTGACCTGAACAAGGTCCTTCATCCCTGAAGAGTGTGGTGACCACTGAGGTTCTGCGTCAACAGAGGGACAGCATTGCCATTGGGAAAAAGAGGGAACTAACCAAAATTAAAATATTTTTCCTTTCTGATTATACGTAGTCCCTAAAATAAAGGCGCTGCTGCTTATTTCTTCCCTCCCCTCCTCTTGTCTCACACCAAGGGCAGAGAGGAGGTGCTCTGGAGCTCATTTTTACTTGCATTTAGGGGCTCATTTAATGTTATCCCCAAAAATGTTCTTGCTGGAGGTGGCTCCTCATGTTCCCTCTTCTGGGACAGGCTGGGGAAGGAGAAGAGGGAAGGATCCTCCACCACTCCACGTGCAGGGACCGTGCTCATGCTGCCACCACAAAGTTGCCTCCCTGGTCAGAGGTTCCTGCTCCATAAATATTTCAGGAAGCAGCGTGGGGGTCCTGAGGGTCTCCTGGGATGGGTCATTAGTGCAGGATGAGGAAGCACCGGACAGACAGCAGAAGAGGAGGGGAAAAACTGTGAAGAAAACCAAGCAAAAGCTGCCAAAGCCACAAGGTCAGGGATGAAATATTCATGGAGCCATCCGTGCTGGAAGGCAGGTGTGGCGGTCCTGGGGAGGCTACGGAAACCCAGCTCTGGCTTCCTTCTCTCTCGTCACCAATGCTCAGCTGGCAAAGTTTGGGGCAGTGGTTAAAGATGTATGAGCCCAGTTGTGCAACAGCTGGACACATCTGGCACCACGTCCCCCTGGTGATCCTCTCCTGCACTCCATAAAAGGCGGGTTGTGGGATTGGGAGGGGATACTTGGTGGCTACTGTGAGGGCTGGGCCCTTTGGGAATCACAGGGAGAAATGGCCTTTGGGATGGAAGTGGTTGGGTGGGAGGGATGGGCTTTGGGAATGAGATGGTTGATGGGAGAGATGGGCAACAGGATGGGGGTGGTTGGATGGGAGGGATGGGATGGAGGTGGTTGGATGAGATGGGTGGGCAATGGGATGAAAGAGTTACCAGGAGGGATGGGCAGTGGGAGGGATGGATGTAGTTGAGTTGGAGGGATTGGCAAAGGGCTTTTGTTGGGTCATTTAGGAATGGATGGATGGATGGATGGATGGATGGATGGATGGATGGATGGATGGATGGAAGTGCTTGTGGTGTAGGAATAGGCAATGGAATCAAGGAGTTTGGGTTGGAGGGATGAGCAATGGGAGGCAGGTGGACTGTGGGAGGAAGGGGCAATGGGATGGAGGTGGTTTGATGGGAAGGATGGAACCTTCGGATGGAGGTTTTTCCCTGCATTTCTCTTTTTGGGAAAGTTGTACGTCCTGTTTGGCCCCTCCGTGCCCTGTCAGAGCAGCCCATGAGCTCTGCACCAGACAGCCTTCCCAAATCCCACCTCCAGCTGGGAATTCAGCCCCATGCCCATGGACCACCACCTTCCTTCCTGGTCACAGCATCTCCTGGCAGCCCGTTACCACCCTGGAGAGGAAATTCCTGAGCTGGTGTTGAACCAGCTCTTCCTAGAAATAACACCCCATTTTCTTACACAAATGATTTCCTTTTGCCTCCGTGGAAGCTCATTAGAATTCCTAAATGCGACCGCACGGATCGATGAGGTGCCAGGCAAGTGCACGGCAGTCGATTCCTGTTTTCCAGGAGACTTTTCCTCCCCGTCTAATCAGGGAAGGCAATGTCTTTCTCCCTGATTTTTGCTCCGGTATTGGTCCCCCGCTGATTAATTTCCAATGGGTCACCTCAGCAGGGCAAGAGGCTCTCCGGTTTAATTAGGAATGGGTAATATGAGCGTGGATTATCCCGCAGCTGTCCAGCAGTTATTGTGGATCAGTGCCAAGAGTTTCACCCTTTCCTAAAATAAAATTCAAAAAGAAAATACTTGGAATAAAAGGCTTTGTGTTTATCAGGACAGTGTCCTGTTTGGGAGCTGATTAAGCGGCTTCATTGCCACCTGCCTGAGCCCACAGGCAGCTTATCCCAGGCCTTTCCACAGGGAGCTGAGGTCGGGATGCTGTTTCCAAAACGGTGAGTGCCACCAGATAGTAGAGCATGGAACAACTCTTTGCTTTATGGGAATTTATGGTGTGGGAGTGCAACATCCCTGCTTTGCCCCTGTGCCATATTGTCCCCCAGGAGCATTGTAACACTCGAATCTGTGCACGCGCACTCGCTCCCGTCGGTTTTCCCGGCTCCAGGTCTCCTTGTCGGGAGCTGCCGAGTCAGCAGGCTGCACATCTGCAGCACGGGATCCACCGGAGGACGATATTAATCAGGATTTTTTTCTCCTGGACTTTGGCAGCTTCCCGGCGCTTGCAGCTGTGCCTGCGCCCTGGGAAATCAGCTCCGGTGACTCCCGCGCTGTCGGCTGGGAATGGGCCTTGTCCCCAGGAGCTTTTGGGGCTGTGGGGACAGATGTGTCCCCTCCAATGGATGAGTTGGAAGGAAGGGAGATGCTGTTAATTCCCTAATCCTGGGGGTGCTGTCCTGACACCCCTTTCCGTGCATTAAGCAGCTTCATCCCTATCCCTTCTCCTCGGTTTTCTTGGATGTTGTTTCCATCAAGGAGAACATCCTGGACCAAGCAGCACCATTGTGGTCCCAAACCCTCCCCACGATGCTCGGAGGAGGGAATAAGGTGTTATGGAATATGGGAAACCCATTAGGACGGCGACCTCCCTTCCAAGTGTGGGATCCCATGTGCCACTCCTGACATCACACATTCCTCATCCAGAAGCTGGATGAGGCCATGTGGATGATTAGGATAATGGATTGTACTAAGGCAGTGTTTGGCCTCGGTGGGAATGGTGGGAAGGCTGGAGGAGAATCTTCTCCCACTAAGAACCTCTAATCCTATTCTTGGAGAATAAATTTTCCCAGTGCCTCAGTTTCCCTGGATGGAAATAGGGATCTGTGGGGTGGATCGGTGACGTGGCCCAGTCTGAGGGTCATTTAACGTTTTCCAAGGGACTTGGGGCAGGCACTTGCCACATGCCTGTTTTTCATCCATATTTTCCATCACCTGGATCTCCAACCCCCCTTCCCTGACATCCTAACAGTGGATGTGGTTAGGGGCAGATGGAAAAATGGGATGTGGGAGTTGGGGAGGGATTTTGCTCAACCCTTGCTGGCCCCACTCCTTTTGTTTTTGCGCTGTGCTCCCTTCCCTATGGACACGGGTTCTCCACAGGGGTTGGAAGTGGGAAAGGTGCAGGGAAGGGGGGGAATTCTCTCTCTCTTTCGATCCCTTTGTGTCCCGCTGTAATCAGCTCTCATTTATTCTCTTTGATTATTCTTTTTTTTTTTTTGCTCCTTTTTGTTGTTGTTATTTTTCATTTTTCCTCAATGTCGGCACTTTTTTCCCCAATCTCTCCCTGGCTCCTCCTTTCCCTCTGATCCACCAGAGACCGGGAATCATTTGGGATGCAAAAGGGCCATTAGTGGGTCACTGGTCTCCTGTGGCGGCATCTTCCAGCTTCCAAGCTGTTAACCCTTCCCAAGCCACAAGAGGAATCCTCCACACATCTCCCTTGCCCCCTCACAGATCCCCATGGAAAAATTCCCAGTGATCCTTGAAATCCTCCTGCAGAAGGGCCAGATGGGATGGGTTTGGGTGAATTTGGGCTGAAAAAAATGGCTTTGTGGCCGTTGGAATGCTGTGTGCTCTGCTGGGAGGTGGCCAGGGGAACTATCGCTCCCTTGGGAATTTGGAATACCATTTGTGGTTGGGATGGCGATGGGACATTGGAGGTTGCTTGGATCAGTTTGCAGACAGCACAGCCCTATGGGCAAAACCAGAGCAACAGGAAATTTTGGGGTTTTGGGAAGAGTTCTAAGCACTGAAATACTGGGATAATGGGGGATTTGGTGCTGCCAGCAGCAAATCCTCCTGGGATGCTGGGGACAGACTTGCAGACACCAACATAGTGGGGAATACTGGATTAGGATTTGGAGCAGAAATCATTCCAGGGATGGAGATGTGAGGATCTGGGCAGCATGGTGGGCAGGGAGGTGTTTGGGAATGCCAGGATTAGACCTGTTGGCTATAGAGGGACAGTGGGTGGGATTTAGGGCACCACGGCAGTCTGGGATAAACGGTGGGATGGGAGGTGTACTGCTGTTATAGGATATCAGGGATGAAGGGCTGTCCCATCTGCACAGAGCAGACGTTTGGAAGAGCCCATGTTGGAAAACACGCTCTGGATGTTGCTTTGGAATGGCTGCTTCCCAAATATGGGACTGGAAAACTGCAACCAGCACAGAGAGAGGGAGCATCAGGATCCTACAGGATCCTACAGGATTCTATGTCTGGTTTTGCGACCCTCAGGACAAGAAAGACGTTGAGGGGTTGGAGAGTGTCCAGAGAAGAGAAAGGAGCTGGGGAAGGGTCTGGAGCACCAGGAGTGGCCGAGCTGGGAGGGCTCCTGGAGAAAAGGAGACTCAGTGGGGACCTTCTCCCTCTCTGCAATTCCCTGACAGGAGGGTAGAGCCAGGTGGGTCAGATCTGCTCCCAGGCAACAACGGACAGGAAAAGAGGAAAAGGCCTGAAGCTGTGTCAGGGCAGGTCTAGGCTGGATACCAGGGAAAATTTCTTCATGGAAAGCATTGTCCAGCCCTGGCACAGCTGCCCAGGGCAGTGGCGTCACCATCCCTGGAGGGATTTAACATCCATGTGGATGTGGCACTTGGGGACATGGTCAGTGGTGGCCTTGGCAGAGCTGGGGAAGAGCTGGGCTTGATCTTAGAGGGCTTTTCCAACCTGAATGATTCCATGATTCCATGATGGATGGACGACAGGGAGCTGTTGACCACCACATGTCCCCACCAAGCTCCTCTTGTCCTGGAGAAAAGCCGTTTCCCTACGGTTTTGTCACCACTCCCCAGAACGAGGAGGAATAAATCCATGAGGATATGGAGAAGCAGGAAAAAAAATCCATCACATTTAAAGCCAGCCTGGCTGTTCTTCCAGTATTTGGGAGGTGTGTGTTTCTCTCCCAACTTGTTTGGCACCCGAGGCTATCGGGAACACTCGATCTCAACCTTTTTGGTCTGCTCCCAAAAAATTCATTGGAGGATGCAGATAAGTGGATCAGTTCCTAAGTGCTGCATCAAGAAAGTTGCAGTTCAAACAGATTTTATATTATTTTATATCTATTGTTTTTTATTATTTATATTTTTTTTTTCTTCACCAGAGTTTCTAGGAAATTAAAAAAAACATTCCATGGAAGTGAAGAACAAGGCAGATTTCCTGATGTGATAGGCAAATAAAATTATAAGAGATAAACCCCCAAGGCCTCTTTAGCCACCGCAGCTGAAATACCCAATTTTTAGGCTTCCCTAGCCTGGATTATGAGGAAAACAGAGGTGGGGGTACTGGTATATTTGCTGGTGGTTTTAAAAGCAGCCAGTTTTTATACTGAAGGCTCCTCTGCACCTCGTGGTGACACAAGCGGTGTGTGGCTAAAAAGTCATCAGGGTTGTCACTCCAGTGGAGCTAAATTTGCTCAGAAAAAAAAGAATGGAAATAAAAATAGCCATGAAAATATTTAAGCAACCACAAAGAAAAAAAAAGGGAAAAGCAAACCTGGCCAGGATCCATAAAGCAAAGAGCTGAGCAAATTGGGGCAATTGTCAAGGGAGGTCAACGCTGTCGCCTGTCAAGGCTGGCAGTTTTCTCTAGAAAGGACTTGATGTGGATCCTCCCCCCGGAACACGGTTGGTGTCCAGGGGCAGCTCTGCTTTCCTGATGTGCATCTTTTCTGTGGGATGAGTTTTGCCTATGCAGCCGCGTCTGATTTTACATCACAGTGAGCATTTAGCAGTTCCCCTCCCGCTCTTTTCGCTGGTTCTGTTTGGATCCAGTTTAGGTGATCTTTGCCGGCGGAGTTGGGAACAAGGAGAAGCCACGCAGCACATGGGATCAGCATCTGGTTCTGCTCCAATGTGCCAGAGAGAGGCAGCACAGGGATTAAAACCATCTCTGCCCCAAAAAGGAGCCATGTGGCTCCTAAGGGCACCTAAAACTTCCACAAAAAGGAATTTTTGAGGAGACCACGGAGATGCTCCGAGGGCTGGAGTCCCTCTGCTCTGGAGCCAGGCTGGGAGATCTGGGAATGTCCAGCCTGGAAAAGGGAAACCTCTTAGAGCCCTTTCCAGTGCATAAAGGAGCTCCGAGAGAGCTGGAGATGAGTCTTGGAGTGGCAGGAAAAGAGGGAATGGGTTCCCACTGCCAGAGGGCAGGGTTGGATGGGATACTGGGAAGAACAGCCCCTCTTGGCAACCTCAGCCGAGAGGCAGAGGGAGAAGGAGGAAGGAAACAATTCCCCAGCTGCTGGAGATGTTTATTCCATGTGAACATCAGCAGGGCTCCAGGGATTTGTCCAGCACGTCATTCTCCTTGGCACTGGAATGACCTCAGCTCCCTCTTGGCTGGCGCTCTGAACCCATTGCTGGCCTGCGAGAAAATAATAAAGAATTTATTAAGACCAAGGTCTCATCAGTGTTAATGCTTCAGAGCCCCTTCAGCCGTCGTTCCCGAGCATTCCAGGTGCTTATTCCTTATGAAATAATCAGGATGGAGATGCAGCCAGAGCAGTGGCCTCGGCCCTGGGCACTGATCCCAAAATGGGTCCTGAAAAAAATGGATTTCAAAGATTTCACTCCTTCATTTTCCTCATCACACTGCTCTTCTTTCTTCCCTACCAACATTTTCTTTTCCTCTTCCTCTCCCCCATAGAATTCCGGTGTTTCCCTGCTGTTTAAACTCCCACAGCCCAAATCTTCTCCAGCACAGACCTCAAGGGTGAGACTGTTGTGGTGACATCCCCTAGGAGACATTCCCAAGCTCTGATGGCCCTGCAAACCTCCTTCAGGTCACAGCATTCCCATGGCATCTCTATCCACAGCATCCACCACAGGGAAATCTCACTTCCAAACAGATCCTGCCCATCCCTAGGAGGAACACCAAACCTTTGGAGCTCTCTCTGGACTGTCAGAACAACTCTGAAGTCATGGTTGACCCACCACACCTGAGCCCTTGGAGCATCTTTGTGGCCCAGTGCTTCCGTGAGGTCACTGGAGATGACCTGAAGGACTGGTTTTTAAGGGAATGCGAATTCCTGTTGGACAATGACTCCTACAACATGTAGGGAACTGTTGGCTGTGGATCCAAGGGGTGCCAATGAGAGTAACCACCAGGAACATGGGAAGGGGTTTTTTACTCCTTGGTGGTTGTTGTCCAAGACTTCCAGCTCTTCTCAGAGGAGGCCATGCTGCTCCAAAAGGTTTTCTGACTGAAAAATCCCCCTTTTTTTCCCCTCTTGGAAATTTTAAGGGATCTGCTCCCTGATGAGACTTCCCACAAGGTCTTCCAGAGGGCTGGAGGGGATATGGGTTGGGAACATGGATTTCCTTCCATCAGGAATAGCAAAATAACTCCTGGATTAAAGAGTTGTCTGGACTTGAAGTGCCCATATCCTTAGCCTGGACTGAGAGGGAATGAGGACTGGGATTGAGAAGGCCAGAAATTCAAAGCTGTGGGGCAAAGCCATAAGATCCAGTGCAGCCAGAGCTGGTTCCTCATCCCAGCAGAGCAAAAAGGGCTCCAGAACCTTGCTTATTCCCACAAGGGACTCCAAGAATGAGGATGGAATCAGGCTGTATCCCCAGAAACGGCTGTGTCCGCAAAATCTTTGGGAATATTCAGTGCAGCAACTGCTGGTGGCAAGAGGCAGTGCAAAGAAACTCCATGGGGCATCACAGAACAAGCTGAGCTTGGGGAAATTTCTTAATCCCTCTCCTTACTCAAAGGATAGATTTTGCCTTCTCCATCACTCTGGAGAAAGGAGCCTCGAGTGCTGCTGGCTTGGGATGGGACTCGGAGCCAGAACCTGGTCTCTGAACGTGAGCTCAGCTTTGAGGAGGAGAAACTGAGAGCTGGGAAATGCTAAAAGAGCCATTAAATCATCTGCTCCATCCCCGGGAGGGCCGGCAGGATTGTCCCCCCAAGGTGGCTGGCATGGAAATGCTGCTGTTGTGGGGTTTTCATGGAGATCCTCTGGGAACAGCTCTCTGCCAGTGGAGGAAACTCTGTGAAACCTCTACCTTTTGCTTCTCGTTAGTGCAGCCTGATCATCCCCCTTTTCCCAGGGGGATTTCTGCCCTCCAGGTACAGGAGACCTTTCTTCCATCTGCTTTTCCAGCTGTCTGTCTACCCAGGTCCCGGCAGGTCGGTGCTAACCTGGAAGGGATTTTTCTGAGCCTTTGGGTCCTGGCAGCCCCCAGGGCAGGAGAAGAGACAGGAACAGCAGTTGAATGATTGGGCAGGATGCAAACAAAGGGAAAGGGTGTCCAAGGAGGATTGTCCTGGCTTAGGAATTCCCCTGGAACACATCAGGAAATTTCATGTCTCAACGCCTGTGAGGCTGCGTTCTCCCGAGGCCGGTGCCACCTTTCCCAAGCTGTGCAGGAGCTGGAAGCCAGGATTGTCTCATTCCCTGTGGGACAGCAGAGATGTTTATGTATTTGCTTCCCAACAGGCAGCTTGTGCGACTAAAGGGATCAGGATGCAGAGCCTGTGTCAAAGTGGAGAGCTGGGAATGGGGACTGGATCAGGGTGGGGATGGTTCAACCCCAGAGCTGGGGCAAAATTGGGATGAGAAGGTTTGCGGCTCCTCTGGCCAAGCAGGAGAGATGAGTTGTCTGTAAGAAGGAGGGGAAGGAACTGTGAGGCCTCAGGTGAGACATGATGGGTCTGAAGTGGGTTTTCCAGAGGGTTTTGAAAGCTGTGCAGAGCCGGAGGAACAGGGAAAGGGATGTTGGTGCAACACCTCTGGACATGGGCTCACCATGATTGGAAATGATCCAGTAGCCACCCCAGTCTGGGAGGGAATTTTTTGCTATTTAAACCCAGAGCTTATCAGAGCTGGCAGAGATCTCTCCTCTGATGGAAAAGCTGCTCCCATCACACCTCCTTCCACCTGGGAAATGACCCACAATTCCCACAAGCATTGCTTTGCTCGGAAGTACAAATCATCCCCTGGTCCAGCAGTTTCTGTGCTGAACAAAATCGGGAGTGAAAGATCCAGTTTTGGAGTCTGGGAATAAAAACACAATCCAGAAATAACCAAGGTGGATTTAGGCTGTGAACGTGTGCTGTGAATCCAATTTAAATTGTAAACTGTTTAGGAAGCTGCCTGCTGGTGACAAGGACCTGCCCTGCCCTGCCTCCAGAGCTGCACGGAGCATCCCAGGGGATGGCCGGGTGCTGCCACTCCACGTGTGACAAGGACAGCGATAACTGACCAAATCACTCATTAAAACATTGGAATGGCAGCTCTGAGGGCTCCAGAGGCTCTTTATGTCCTGGAGAACGTGAATCCAACATGGGGCAACAGGAAGATGCAGCTCCAAATCCCTGGAGCCACTTCCACCTGCCTGGTTTGGATCCTGCTCCATCACCTGCTGGATTGCATTCACCCCTTTCCATATCTCACGGCAGAGGAGTTGGAGCTGGATTATCTTTAAGGTCCCTTCCAACCCAAACCACTCTACAGTTCTGGGATAACTTCGCAGACCCGTGAGGGGTGGGGTGAGGCCAGGATGCCGCAGTTGCAATCCCAGAGGACTCCCCACGGCTCCCAATCCCTTGATCTCAGGATCAAGGAGCTCTGGGACCACATCTGCCAGCCTTGTGCTGGTGGCATCACGCTGCTGCTGAAGCAGCAGGATGGGGCAGCCCATGGGAGGGACAACACCGATCTTCCACCCCTAAAAAACATCCTGGAATCAAGCACTCTGATGTTTCTCCCTATCCCATGGCATGAGGTCCCCCTCGGCTTCCACGCCAGCATTTCCAGTCTTGCAGCCCCCCCGGGTTAACCCGGG
>NW_008246063.1:246828-252080 GCF_000691975.1 Corvus brachyrhynchos
AGCCACGAGGCTCTTTCAGGTACCTCGGAGCTTTAATTGAAAGCAGCCGCCGCTGCACACAAAACACGCCGAGACCCGGGAGCCACTCTGAAGCCTGACTCAGGATGGGGACCCTGCCGGCGCGACGCGGGGCGACAGATAATTAAAGTGACAATCGCACACGCGGGGGATGCAGCGATGCCTCCCCCGAGGACGGCGCGGCAGCATCTGGCGAGTCGTGCCGGGCCGGTGGCTCCTTTTTGGCCATCTCCAGCCCGGCTACGCGGCCACCTCCACCTCCCGAGCCGGGTTTGAAGTCCCCCGGGTGCCGTCGGTGCGGGACAAACAGGCAGGGCTTGATCGCTGGAGGCTCGGGGCGTTTAAAAGCGGGAGCAGGAGCGAGAGTCGTGTGTGAGCGTGAAGACAGATGGGCTAAAATTTCTGAATGCTCATGAAAGATTCAGGGGCGTCACTTGTTAAATTTAATTGGGAGAAACCCGACTCGGTGCCTGACTGCACGGTTTGGTGGCTTTTGCTTAAGAAGTCAAGTGACAAGCTTGTCGTCTGTGTTTTTCCCTTCTTTCCTTCCCTCGTTTCCTCCCGCCTGCTTTTCCCAGCTCCTGCCATCGTGAATAATTTGGGGAGGATTATCTCCTGTCTCCTGTTGGGCCGAGTATCACTCCAGGGAGGAGAGAGGTGGGATTGTGGTGATGCTGTCAGCTTGGGATGCAGGAGATGGGAGTTTAGGGGCTGCTGGATTTTGATCCAGATTCAGGAAAGGATGTAGGAGCTTCAATAAATGTCATGTGCCAGCAAAAATCTGGGATGCAATCCCTCTGCCGTGGGGCTGGGACACCTTTCTTCCCCACATGAACACCTGGTGGGAGAGGGGGAGGTGACAAAACCCCTCTCCTGGGCAGGATCTCCTCTGGAGCTGAGTTTTCCAGAGGCTGGAGGAAAGTTTTGTGCAAGCAGGGGTGACAATGAAATTTAATGGCTTCTTCTCCTGGGGGATTTTGAAAGTGATGGGTGTTTTCAGTGACTGATTCTTCTTTGTAAAAAGGAAATTCCAGGAGGGAACGATCCCTCCAAAAGCCGATTTCTGTGCTCATTGTGGCTGCCTCTGCTTCCAAAGAGAAAAACAGTCCCTGCTGGAGGGTCAATTCATCTCCTGTGAACTTTGATGTCTGCAGGAAAGCAGATGAATCACACTTGAAAATCCTGCTTCTCCCAAATGACTCCAAGAGAAGCTGGAGTGACTCCCCAAGGTGTTCTCCTGCTCCACAGATATCCTCAGAGAGGTGATGTGGACCCTCCCCACTCAGGGGTTTGGCATCCTGGGCATAACCTGACCTCAGGGATTAGGGACAGTGGCAGAGCTCCCTAGAGCTGGTGGGTGGGAATGGGAGCTCCTGGATAAATTGTGGAGCAGTTGGAACCCTCCCCAGGTGACCTGGTTGTCACTTCAAATGCACCAACGATGCAGGGCATGACCCTTTTTAATGGGGTTTGTCTGGTGGGATCTAAAGGGGAACTTTCCCTGCATTGAGACTTTGTAAAAAATCCTCCCATCTTTCCGATTATCCATTTATCCTTCCATCCATCCATCCATCCATCCATCCATCCATCCATCCATCCATCCATCCATCCATCCACAGAATCATGGAATGGTTTAGGTTGGAAAGGACCTTAAAGATCATCCAGTTCCACCACCTGCCATGGGCAGGGACACCTTCCACTATCCCAGGTTGTTCCAAACCCCATCCAATGTGGCCTTGGACACTTCCAGGGATGGAGCAGCCACAGCTTCTCTGGGAATTGCATTCCAGGGCCTCAGCATGCTCCTAGGGAGGAATTCCTTCCCAATATTCCATCAAACCCTTCCCTCTGGCAGTGGGAAGTCATTCCTCCTTGTCCTGGCATTCCAGGCTTATGAAATGGGTTTATGGAATGAATATCTCCCCATTCCAGCTGCAAAGAGTCATCGATTTTCTCTTTTATGTGTCATGGTCCACGATTCCAGGGCCAAAAGGTGTCTTTGGATGAACATCTGGATGTGCTGGAGTGTTCCTGCATGGAGAGGCTTGGACACAGAGCCTGGAGTTTGGACACAGAGTTGTTCAAGGTGGATCTTCCTTGGTTTTAGGTGGCAAACTCTCATGCACTTTATGGGAGTGAGATGTGTTGGCACCGACATCTTCAGCCTAGGTTTGTAGGACACCCCAAGTCACCCAAAATTTCATGTGAATGATGCTGACTTGGGTTTAAGTGAAACCCCACAGAGTAGTAGGGGAAAAGCTCAGGAGGTGGTGGACACCTCACTAAGCTGTACTAAGTGTAAGCTGGGTCAGGGGAAGTTTAGGCTCAGTATTAGGAAAAGGTTCTCTGCCCAGATGGTGTTTGGACACTGGAATAGGTTCCTCAGGGAAGTGATTGCAATCCTAAGCCTGGCAGAGCTCAAGGAGTGCTTGGACAATGCTCCAGGCACAGGGTGGGATTTTTGGGATGTCCTGGAGGGACACGAATCGGTCTGGATGATCACTGTGAGTCACTTCCAGCTCAGGATATTCCATAATTCCATGAATTCATTTCTTCTTGTCATTTTCCCTCACCATGAGCATTCCCTTGAACCCATTCCTGGCTCCGTGGGACCATCCCATGGACAGCAACATCCTCAAAAGCTGAAGGGACAGAAATGAAAGCGCTGCCTCTTTCTTGCCACTGTTAATTACCGCCTTTATTAATGACCAAAATTTCCAGTATCCACTGGTCAAGCTTTGCATTTGGATCTTGGCTCTTGGAGACTTGGTCTGCTCTGAGAGAAGTTTTACCAAACCCAGATGTCAGCACAGAGCTGGATTCCCACAGCTCCAGGATGACTCAGGTGCAGTTTCACAGGGATCCGAGTTCTGGCTTTGAATTCCTCAGGATAAGGATCCACATTTTAACAAAATAAAAGGGTGGAATTTGTTCATCACAGCTACCCCACGGAGGAGGGGGGAGTTTATTGCCTGTAATTAAAAAAATTTGTCTTTTTGTGCTCATTCTGCCACAGCTCTTCTCTCTCCGTGGGACCTCCAGGGGAGCCTCTGCTAAGTCCTTGGAATTGCTCCTCAGAGGGGAATTCCCAACATATTGTTGTGCAAAAATAGGAGATTCTGCCCCTCTGCCCTGCTCAGGTGAGATCCCACCTGGAATGCTGCATCCAGCTCTGGATTCCCCAACACAGGAAGGACGTGGAGCTGTTGGAGCGAGTCCAGGGGAGGCACCAAGGTGATCAGAGGGATGGAGCAGCTCTGCTGTGGGGAAAGGCTGAGAGCATTGGGATTGCTCACCCTGGAAGAGAGAAGCTTTGGGGTGATGTAATTGGGGCCTTCCAGGACCTAAAGGAGGTGACAAAAAAGATGGAAATTTTTTACAAGGGCCTGGAGTGACAGGACAAGGGGGAATGGCTTCCCATTGCCACAGGGCAGGGTTAGATGGGATATTGGGAAGGAATTCCTCCCTGGAAGGGTGCTGAGGCCCTGGAATGGAATTCCCTGAGAAGCTGTGGCTGCCCCATCCCTGGAAGTGTCCAAGGCCAGGTTGGATGAGGCTTGGGGCAATCTGGAATAGTGGAAGGGGTCCTTGCCCATGGCAGGAGGTTGGAACTGGATGATCTTGAAGGTCCCTTCCAACCCAAACCATTCCATGATTCCATAAAAAACAAAGGGTCAGTGCAGTCCAGAGCACGTCAGGCAGGACCTGCCTTTGGAGCCAATTCCAGCAGCAGCCAGGGATGCTCCTGGATTTGGGTTCTGCTGGCAAAAGGGAAGAATTTCTGTGCGAAATGCCAAACAAAAAAGCAACTTTGTCTTTTGAACACTGCCAGGGATTGTCTCCGCACCTGTCCTTTGTTTTCTTTTTTAAATTCTTTGTCCCTCAGGAAGAGGAAAAACAACCT
This sequence comes from Corvus brachyrhynchos, assembly GCF_000691975.1. Classification (NCBI taxonomy): domain Eukaryota; kingdom Metazoa; phylum Chordata; class Aves; order Passeriformes; family Corvidae; genus Corvus; species Corvus brachyrhynchos. The sequence goes on from NW_008246063.1 coordinate 250,751, forward strand.
TCATTCTTCTCTCCATCTGCAAAGGAGGGGGAAAGGGAGGAAAATAATTTAAAAGGAAGAAAAATGCTCCCCATAATTTTTTGTGTTGACAGTGAAATCTCCAAAAATCCCCTGCTTTGCTTTGATGCAGAATAAAAGAATTTTGAGTGACACTGAGACTTTTCTGTTGTTCTTTTCTCCATTTTTCATCTCAAAAATGCAGCAGTGAAGAGGCTTTTATTCCTGAGTCTCCACCAGGATTTATGGATCTGGCTTTCAGGTCCATCCGGTCAGAAGTCAGGGAATCATGGAATCATTTAGGTTGGAAAAGATTGATTCCAACCATTCCCCCAGCACTGCCAAGGCCACCACTGACCATGTCCCCAAGAGGCACATCCACATGGATTTTAAATCCCTTCAGGGATGGGAAATCCACCACCTTCCTGGGAAGCCCATTCCAATGGTTGACCACCCTTTCCATGAGGAAATTAATCCTGAAATTGATTTAGGAGCTGCTTCCAACATGGCTGGTGCTTTTCAGGGATGTTTTTCACTTGTCCTCCAGGGTCAACTGCATCCTTTAATTCCAAGGGTATTTGGTAATAGAGTCAGGCTGTTGGAATGGGCTGGAGCCCACAGAAGGATGTTCCAGGGGTCTCCAGGTCAGTGGAGTTCCCGCCTTGCAGGGCTCTGTTTCATGGAATCGTGGAATGGTTTGGGTTGGAATGGACCTTCAAGATCATCTTGTTCCAACTCCCTGCCACAGGCAGGGACACCTTCTGCTATCCCAGGTTGTTCCAATCCCCATCCAACCTATCCTTGGACAATTCCAGGGATGGGGAGTTTCCTACCAAGCTACAATACTCGTTGTGGGAGAGGCAGGAGTCCTGCTCTAGGATGTGGCTGTCTTGGATTATCCAGCTGAAGTTGGCGTCCAGTAACAGGCAAGGATTCTGCCCCTGTGCCCCGCTCAGGTGAGATCCCACCTGCACAGCTGCCTCCAGCTTTGGGATCCAACAGCAGAAGGACTTGGAGCTGCTGGAGCAGGTCCAGAGGAGTTCATGGAGATGTTTCAAGTGCTGGAGCCCCTCTGCTCTGGAGCCAGGCTGGGAGAGCTGGGAATGTCCAGCCTGGAGAAGAGAAGGTTCCAGGGAGACCTCAGAGCCCCTTCCAGCGCCTAAAGGGGTGTCCTGGGTTGCAGTGTATTCTATTCCCATCCTCATGAGCCGTTGAAATCAGGTGGGGCAGTGTTTCCTTGCCTCCTCCCCCCAGACTATCTTTCTGTTAATGGCCCATCATTGTCCTGCCGCATGACTCAGAGATAACTCCCTCCGGACTATCTTCTGTTAAT
>NW_008246063.1:252459-259786 GCF_000691975.1 Corvus brachyrhynchos
GCCAGAGGGCAGGGATAGATGGGATATTGGGAAGGAATTCTTCCCTGGGAGGGTGGTGAGGGGCTGGAACAGAATTCCCAGGGAAGCTCTGGCTGCCTCATCTCTGGAATTGTCCAAGTTCAGGTTGGGTGGGGCTTGGAGCAACCTGGGATAGTGGAAGGCGTCCCTGCCCATGGCAGGGGGTTGGAACTGGATGATCTTTAAGGTCCTTTCCAACCCCAAATGTTCCATGGTTATATGACCATCAAAGCTGGGACTGAAGCTCTTTTCCTGGGAGCACGCATTGAGCAGGATCTGTGGAAGGCTGGGAAAACCTGGCACGGAGCAGGGCCTGGGCCAGCCTGGGGTCCAGTTTTAAGTTACTGCTGCTTAGGGGCAGAAATAGCTCCTATTAAGTTGCATTTCGGGATTTGGAGCCAGAAGATTGAGGTCACATCCACAAAGCGGGACCTGGTGTTTTGTGTCCTCTGCAATTCCAAGATCTCTCCCCAAGAGCCAGCCTGGGAATGGCATCCCCCTCCTCCTGCTCTGTTGGGACACAATGTCTTCCAGGGGGGATTTCGCTGCCTGAAGTTTCACCTGGCAGGAAAATGTCCATGTGGGAAAGGGAAAATTCTCTCCCGCCTCAGTTTCTCTTTCTCTACATGGAGCAAGGGAAGATTTACCTGATCCCTTAGGAGCTGGTACATCCCATCGGGAGCTGGTGGCCATGTCACTAAACACCAGCATGGAGTTGCCCTTTGAAATCATCCTGTCCTGCATGGAAGGAGAATTCCCCTCCATGGAGAGGGGCCAGGCATCCCTGGAGAGGGACAAGTTTAAAGGTCAGGGACATGGGTTGGATTGAGACCGAAATCCTTTTCCCTCAACTACCTGCTCTTGCTAGAAGGATAAAAAGTTGTTTCCCTGCCTCCCTGGTTCTCATCCAGCCTCATCCCAGAGCACAATTCCATGGACATTCTGGGATATGCCAAACGTCTGGCCAGGATCTCCCTGCCCCTAGTGCTGGTTTCTACATGGATGAATCCCACTGCAAAGCCCCTCTGGAAGTGCTTATCCCACCTTCCCAGCCAAGAGAAATGATGGGAAAAATTTCCAGGGTTTAAAGGATTCAGGAAAGTCTGAAAGCCTCAGACTTTGAGATTCATCTCCGCACGGAATTGACCTCAGTGTCCTTGTCACTGGATAACATTGCAAAACGGGACACCTTTGGATCATGGAATGGTTTGGGCTGGAAAGGGCCTTCAAGACCATCTCATTCCACCCCCCTGCCATGGGTGGGGACACCTTCCACTATCCCAGGTTGCTCACCCGGGCTTGGGGATGGGCCAGCCACAGCTTCTCTGGGAAACCTGTGCCAGGGCCTCACCACCCGAACAGCCAAGAATTCCTTCCCAATATCCCACCCATCCCTGCCCTCTGGCAGTGGGAAGCCATTCCCTGTGTCCTGTCCCTCCATCCCTTGTCCAAAGTCCCTCTCCAGCTCTCCTGGAGCCCCTTGAGGCACTGGAAGGGGCTTTGAGGTCTCCCTGGAGCCTTCTCTTCTCCAGGCTGGACATTCCCAGCTCTCCCAGCCTGGCTCCAGAGCAGAGGGGCTCCATCTCCATGAACTCCTCTGGACCTGCTCCAGCAGCTCCACGTCCTTCTGATCTTGGAGGCTTCTTGATGCTCCTCTAGTTTTTGGGCTGAGGAACCATTTCCATACAGTCACAATAATTCTTTCCTCATCCAAACATACTTTGGGATCACTTTTCCTGTTTCTCACTGCTCCTGAAGGGATTCTGATTTTGGGGACTTGCACTTCTCTCATCCCCTTGCCCAGATTTCTTCTCCGTGCTCCCCTCATGAGACATAAAGGGCATTGATGGTGTCCTGGACATGGTGTCTGTGCATCTTCATGGCTGTGATGGCAGGAAAGCAGGATTATCCCTCTCCTAATCATCCTGAGGTAAATTCCTGCCATCCATGGAGTTGTGTGTACCCATTCCTTGGTTTTCCAAACCACTTTTTCAGGGAAGGTGATATCCAGAGCTCCGGGGAGCTCTGGGGAACTTTGGGGAGTTCCAGGCATCAGTGACACTCCCAAGCTCCCTGAATTCTTCCCTCTTCACCTCTCGCCATCCTCCCATCCTACAGCCATGTCAGAGCACTCCAGAGGCGCCCATTCCCGTGGAAGCAGCCACTTGAATTTCCCCCCTTTCCCTCAAAGAGATTTTTCTCCCACTTCCGCGCAGCGTGTGGAGGGAATTTTCGCACCCGTAAACACTTTGCGCTGCTGGCTCCCGGCTAATTGAGTCTGACAGTTCGTGTAGTCAGCAGCTGAATGGTGTCACCGGGAATTAGGCTGCCGGGATAGACTGCCAGGAGCAAATTACTTTGTCACTTCTCAGCTGACTCGAAAATATGGGGCTTTTTTTCTTCTTTTTTTTTTTTAAATTCTTCTTTTTATTTTTGATTTTTTTCCCCCAGGTTTCAGTTTGGTTTTGGAGTATTTTTTGCGTACCTTTGAAGCCCCCCTAAACCGAGCCTGGTTTGTTTAAGGAGTATTTTCTGGCAAGCTGGGAACAAACTCCTCGCCTCCTGAACCCCCCCTGGAATGCTTATGGAGCGGGTTCTGGAAATGATTTTTAGAGGGGATCCAGGGGGATTGAAAGGAAGTGACTCAGAGAACAGGAAAGGGATTAAACACATCCCTGCTCCTGCCTATGGAATCCATCCAATGCCAAGGATCCATCACTCACCAGGCAGCTTCTATTTGTTTGTTCATCTCCCTGACACGTTCCTTTTGCTGTGCAGTATTCCAGGATTGCGTCCAGCTCCCAACTGGTTATCCATCATCTGGCTGTGGGGTGTCTCTGGTCCATCCTTATCTGTCCCTTTGCTGAGTTTATCCCTTCACCCTTTCCCAAATTCCTCCCATGATGCCATGATCCCATGTTGGGATGGTTGTTGTCAAGCTCTCCATCCTCCCCTTTTGAGGTCCTGTTGGAAAACTGGTTGTTGGAAAGTTGTTGGATGTGAAATCTGTTGTTTGGATATCCTGAATCTCCTGGTGTCAATCCAATTCCAGCCTCTCTGAAAAAACGGGATGAGTGGGATTTTTAACCAGGCAAAAGCAGGTAATTCCGGAAGTGACAGAGCCAAGCCCTGTTTCAATGCCCCATTGATGCCAGCCTGAGCTCTCCCAAACTCTGTCACCTCTCACAATCATGTCCAAGAGGTTGTTCCCCTGAAAACATTCCTCTGCTTCCATGCCAGACCTTGGAACGTCACCCAGACCAGCTCAAGGCCAGAGGAGAAAGTCATGGAACAACTTCCCAGCTCCATGTAACTGGAAGTGAAGAAGAGCCCTGGACCACGTTCATCCAGCTGGAACACTTTTCTGGGGAAGATCCAGAGTTTTGGCTCTATTAGCTTAATCCTGCACTGGAAGGGCTTTTCATCCAGGTGGGAATGAGGCAAGGGTTGGTGCACCTGAAAACTGATTTTTGGGGATTTTTTTGGTAATGTTTTAATTAAAGACATTTCCACTCCCTGATGTTTCTGCATCTGTAGCCCAGCACTGCTCGTGCAGTGCTGCTCCAGGGACAATTTGCATTTTTCCAAGTGTGATCCCACCCCCTAAAAATCGTGACTTCACATTTATGGTGACAAAACCCACACTTTTTAAATGATTATCACCTGTACAATGTCTCCCCCCACTCTCCCTTCCTGTCATCCTGGGGCTGAGGATGCTCTGAATGTTTCTCTCTTAAATCCTCCAGTACTTTGGATTTGTGCATCACTGTTGTAAATTTTATAGGAATATTTTATTAAATTCTTTAACTTAAGCTGTCAATTAAATTTAAAGGCTGTTAAACCATTAGGCTTGAACTGTTGGTCAAGCCCAGGGCTCAGTTTAGCAACAGGGTCTGATCTGAAGCTTGTGCCTCAACAGGATGGTTTTCCTGATTCCTTTTTATGCTTACCCTTTTCCTTTCACTCCCTGACATCTCTCCATGCTCCTCCATGGGATGATTTCCTACCCCTCAGTTTCTCCGAAGCCTAAAGCACCTGGACACCAAAATCCCCTACCAGAGAGGAATCCAGTGGCCAGAACCTTGCAGCCAGGTCCTGCTGCAAGACCAGCAAAAATGGGATAATCCCACCTGGAAGAGACTTTGCACAGCTGGGCTCACCCTGGGCACGTGGCAGAGATGCTGCAGCAGGTAAATCCTCCATGGAAACACCAACTCTGGCTCTGCTTCCCAACAATAAATCCAAGTTTAATCCTCAAATTGCCTGGGCCTCCCTCCTGCCAGGCTCTGGCTCCTACACAAATTGTCCATCAACCCTAAGTAGGATTTCTTGGCCACACAAAAAAAGAGGTACCACGGCTGCCATGGAGGGGAAATAAATGCAGGGATGGGGGGATGGGGCTGCTGGGCTCCCTCTGGATGTTTTTGGCCTGGTCCTTTCTCATGGATGCTTTGGGAAGAGGTGATTATCCACCCAGCCTGCCTTGGTGAATCCTCCTGATGCCATTTAGCTGGAGCTGGAAGCTCCAGCACCCCTGTTTCAGAGAAGAAACTGCAATTTCTGCTCATTCCCAGTGGATTGTGGACTGCTGGCTGGTTAGCTGGGTCTTCCAAGTTCTGGAACACCTAAAATCCTGGAATGGTTTGGGTTGGAAAGGACCTTAAAGATCATCCAGTTCCAACCTCCTGCCATGGGCAGGGAGACCTCCTGCTATCCCAGGTTGCTCCAAGCTCCATCCAACCTGGCCTTGAAAGGGTCTGGATTTGTGCCCCAGACCAGACAGTTTTGCTGGAGTCTCTAAAGGAGCTGACTGTCCTCCAGGATGCTCCAAGCCTTCCCACTGGTCCTTGAGGTGTAAAGAATCTTGTCTGGATGGCTGGGAGAAGGCAAAAACCTGGAAGATATCCCATCCAAAGCAGGAATTTTGTCTTTGCCTTTGCCCGCTGCCTGCCCAGGCAGGAAGACCATGATGACCTGATCTCTGGGAATTTCAGAAGGCAGATAGGGATTCTGCCCTTCTACTCTGCTTTGGTGAGATCCCACCTGGAATGTTGCATCCAGCTCTGGTGTCCCAACACAGGAAGTACGTGGAGCTGTGGGATCGAGTCCAGAGGAGGCACCAAGATAATCAGAGGGATGGAGCACCTCTGGAAAGACTGTGAGAATTGGGATTGTTCCGCCTGGAGAAGAGAAGCTTTGGGGTGACCTAATTGTGGCCTTCCAGGACCTGAAGGAGTTGACAAAAAAGATGAAGAGGGACTTTTTACAAGGATCTGGAGTGACAGGACAAGGGGAAATGGCTTCCCACTGACAGAGGGTAGGGTTAGATCGGATATTGGGAAGAAAGGATGTTTGACAAGCAGGTGGAAGGACAAGTGTGATGGCTCCAAAGAGGAGAAGACATCCCTGCAAAGCAGCATCCTGAGGGATTTGTGGGCGCTCACCTTGTTCATGGAACTGCCGTAGGCAAATCCAACCTAACCATGAATTTTGGTGTCATTCTCTAATTCCTCTTGGAAAGGGTGGAAAAACATGAGGAGAATGAAGGATATTTCACAAATTTGGCAAGGTTTGGGTGTTCCTCAACTGCTCCTGCAGAGCAGAACCTCTAATCTTTCCAAGATTCCTTCTTATTTTGGTGGCCACTTTTTCCTTTCCAACGCTCAGGGATGGAGGTACCTCTGGCTCCAGGGAAAGCTGACGTGAGTGGTGGGTGCTCAGAGCTTCCTGGGACCCATGGAAGGGATGGTTTGGAGATTGGATGACCTTGGGAGGGGAAGAACAACTCCAGCCTGTCAAGAGGAGGGCTGTGTTTTTTGGGAAAGAGCCAAAGGAAAATTGATCAACGGAGCATGGGAGAGAAAATGAGACACCCAGAATAGCTCTGGGTTTGATTCTGTGCCTCGCTGGGAAAGTCTGAACATCCACATGATCTTCCCTCCTGCCTGGCTGCTCCACCATCCCAGTGAGGGGCTCTCCCAGTGTGCCAAGGTCCTGGCACCCTGTGACACAGCCATGGCACCGCCAGCCATGATCCCTGGCAGAGACAGAGCCTGGGAGAATGATCCCTCAGGAAGAACTGAGCTCAGGCCAAGTTTTTAAAGTGGGATTTTTCTTATCAGGAGGATTAATCATAAATTTGGGTGGGGGGCAGTGTGGAATCTGCATCTGGGATTTAAACGTGCCCATCCCTTGTGGCTTCCTGCCCCACAGAGCACCTGATTTTCCCTCTGCAAGGCAGGGACCTCTCCAAACGGAATTTTCTCTTCCCTTTTTGCTCCACTTTCCCCATTTCTCCCAAAATCCTTGTAGTGCCCTGCACCAGTGCATATTGCAGGGAGTTTTGGGGTTCTGTGTCCTGGTAAACTCAGATTTTGCAACAAATCTTGTTCCTTCCATCAGGGACTCAAAACAATTCTCTGTGCACCAGCGAGCCAAATGAATCAGGGAGGGATGAGGGGAACATGGACTTTGTGGAACAGAGCCAAAACCAACTCTGGATAAAAACCCCTGCCCAGAAAGAAACAGGAAGTTTTGAGGAACAATTAGAGGAGAAAATGAAGAGCAAACTTCCCCCAGGATGCCCTCCGGGGCTGGCCAGGCCTCCAGGCGATGAGTTCCTCACTTCACAGTTTTGGGAGCACATGTCATAGTTGAGGTTCATTAATCTCCCCCTGCCAGCGTCCTTGATGAGTGATTTTAATTTTGCTGCCTCTCAGGTTACCCTGAGCTGTGAGGAGGTTTAAAAACATCCTTGGGTTGGGACATTTTGATTTTCCCAAGTAGAATTGAGGTGCAACCTCTCTGAGAGTGGATCCTGCTCTTTCACTCTGCAGCTGTGGTGGCAACACGGGGTGATCCCAGATCCCTGAGTTTTGCACAGGAGCAGCCTTGGAGGTGCCTTAAAGGTCACATCTGATGGAATTCTGGCACTGATGATGGCTCTGAACATCCTGTTCAGAGTAAGGAAAGGGCTCTGACACAAGAGAAGAAGCAGCATCCTCTAAAAACACAGCAGAGCCAGCTCTGTCCCAGAAAACTTTATCCTTGTCCTTCATCCCCTCGAATTCCATGCACACACGAATCCCTGTAGGTCCACAGCCACGTACAAAAAACCAGGAGCTGTCTCCACTCTCCTCCCTCTGCACAAGCACACTCTCCTTTTCCTGGGAAAATCCCTCTCTTTGGGTTTCTTCAGCCTCGCAGCCTTTAGGGGTCACTCCTAGCAAGATTTCCACCATTTCCCTGCATTTCCCATCTGTGGCTTTACCTGGTCATGATCTCCTCTCCTCTCCTCTCCTCTCCTCTC